>NC_057797.1:159410617-159747751 GCF_018294505.1 Triticum aestivum | reverse complement strand
CACTTGATTCACCTTCTGTTATGAGTAAGTTACCCCACCTGCTTCTGCTATTCGTTCTGATATGTCGCATGTTATTGATGATGCCACTTCTGCTATGCATGATACTTATGATGAAACTGCTTCTATGCCTGATACTATTGTGCCCCTTAGTGAATTTCTTGATGAACAAATTGCTAGGGCTAGAGAAAGAGAAATTATTGAATCTGAATACGATGATGATAGTGATGATGAAAATATGCCTGTTATTCCTGAGGGTTATTTATTTGATCAAGATGCTTCTTTAGCTATTTTAGCTTGCAGAGATAGATATGAGCTTAAGAGGTTATTAATTAAATGGAACAAAGAATCACTTAGAGATAGAATGAAACCTGACCCTGCTTTTGCTACTTCACCTATATGTGTTCCTAATAAAGATTATGAATTCTCTGTTGATCCTGATATAATTACTTTGGTTGAATCTGATCGGTTTTATGGCTATGAATCTGAAACTGTTTTGGCACATCTTACTAAGTTAAATGATATAGCTGCCCTATTCACTAATAATGAGAGATCACGTTACCTCTATTTACTCAAAATATTTCCGTTGTCATTAAAGGGTGATGCTAAGATATGGTTTAATTCTCTTGTTCCTGGTTGTATGCATAGTCCCCAGGATATGATATACTACTTCTCTGCTAAATATTTCCCTGCTCATAAGAAACAAGCTGCTTTGAGGGAAATATACAACTTTGTGCAAATTAAAGAAGAGAGTCTCCCACAAGCTTGGGGGAGGCTTTTCAAGTTACTTAATGCTTTGCCTGATCATCCTCTTAAGAAACCTGAAATACTTGATATCTTTTATAATAGACTAACTGATGCTTCCAGAGATTACCTGGATAGTTGTGCTGGTTCTCTTTTTAGGGAAAGAACAACGGATGAAGCTGAAATTCTATTGAATAATATGTTGACAAATGAAAATAATTGGGCACCTCCTGAGCCAGCTCCTGAGAAATCTCCTGCTCCAATTACCGAGCCTATTCCTAAACCAACTCCGAAGAAGAGAGGTATTTTATTTCTCAGTCCCAAAGATATGCAAGAGGCAAATAAATCTATGAAAGAAAAAGGTATTAAAGCTGAAGGCGTTAAGAATTTACCTCCTATTGAAGAAATACATGGTCTTAATTCACCACCTGTTGAAGAAACATATGATCTCAATTATTTATTCACTGAAGAACCTCCTGATCCCGATATCCCGACACAGGTAGTAAAGGTAAATTCTCTCTATAGATATGATAAAGCTGAAGTTCCTCCTACTAAAATTGCTAGTCAATGCTTGGATGAGTTTGATAACTTTATGTATAAGCAAGACGACTTCAATGCTTATTTTGGTAGACAATTAAAAGAAAATGCTTATATGATTAGACGCTTGGGTGATTATATGGCTGATATTAAAGGTGAACTTAAACTTATTAGCAAACATGCTTCTATGGTTACCACTCAAGTAGAACAAGTACTTAAAGCTCAAAAAGAAGTGCTTGATGAAATGAATAGTAAGAGAAATGATTATGCTATTAGAGTGGCTACTAGAACTGGTAGAATGACTCAGGAACCTTTGTATCCTGAAGGCCACCCAAAGAGAATCGAGCAAGATTCTCAAAGAAATAATATTGATGTTCCTAGTTCTTCTAAAAAGAAGAAGAAAAATGATAGAACTATGCAAACTTCTAGTGAACCTATTGCTGAACCACCTGATAATCCAAATGATATTTCTATGTCTCATGCTGAAACACAATCTGGTAATGAACATGAACCTAGTAAAAATATTAATGATAATGTTCATGATGATGCTCAACCTAGTAATGACAATGATGTAGAAATTGAACCTGCTGTTGATCTTGATAACCCACAATCAAAGAATCAACGTTATGATAAAAGAGACTTTGTTGCTAGGAAACATGGTAAAGAAAGAGAACCCTGGGTTCAGAAACCCATGCCTTTCCCTCCGAAACCATCCAAGAAAAAGGATGATGAGGATTTTGAGCGCTTTGCTGAAATGATTAGGCCTATCTTTTTGCGTATGAGATTAACTGATGTGCTCAAAACAAATCCTTATGCTAAATATATGAAAGATATCATCACTAATAAAAGAAAGATACCGGAAGCTGAAATTTACACCATGCTTGCTAATTATACTTTTAAGGGTGGAATACCAAAGAAACTTGGAGACCCCGGAGTACCTACTATACCTTGCTCCATTAAAAGAAATTATATTAAAACTGCTTTATGTGATCTTGGAGCCGGTGTTAGTGTTATGCCTCTCTCTTTATATCGTAGACTTGACTTGAATAAGTTGACACCTACTGAAATATCTTTGCAAATAGCTAATAAATCAACTGCTATACCTGTCGGTATTTGTCAGGATGTGCCTATTGTGGTTGCAAACATTACTATTTTAACGGACTTTGTTATACTTGATATTCCTGAGGATGATAGTATGTCTATTATTCTTGGAAGACCTTTTCTTAATACTGTAGGGGCTGTTATTGATTGCAACAAAGGCAATGTCACTTTTCATGTTAATGGTAATAAGCATACGGTACACTTTCCGAGGAAACAACCTCAAGTTCATAGTATCAACTCTATTGGAAAAATTCCATCAATTATATTTGGAGGTTTTGAATTTCCTCTTCCTACTGTCAAGAAGAAATATGATATTCTTATTATTGGGGATGTGCATATCCCCGTTGAGGTAACTTAGTGTTATTCGAAATTTCTCTGGTTTCATGATTATCGGAATGAGTTTGTTAACAAGACTTGATCAACCTTGTTAGTGGATTCTTTTTGATGAGCATGAGATGGATGAAACTAGAAGCACAAACTTCTGTACCCTCTCTATATTTTCTGTTATTTATATTAAATAAAGTAAAAATAGTATTTTCTGTCTACTTCCTGACTTATCCGTGCAATATAAAAATATCCCAAAAATAAAAGTCCTCAGAATGCCATGCCAATTTAATATGATTTTTCGGGAATATTTGAGGATATACTGTGCAAAAATTACCGTGGGAGGAGCTGCCACCTGGCCATGAGGGTGGTGGGCACCCCCCTATAGGGCGCGCCCCCTGCCTCGTGGGCCCACGGTGGCCCTCCTCCACTTATCCCAGCACCCATCTTCTTCCTCTATCTCACACAAACCCGAAAAACCAACTCAAGCACGAGTTCCAGCCACTTTTGTTGCGATTTTCGATCTCTTTGCTCAAAGCACCTCTCTCAAAACTGCTTGGGAGATTGTTCCTTGGTATGTGACTCCTCCATTGGTCCAATTAGTTTTTGTTCTAGTGCTTTATTCTTTGCAAATTTGTGCTGCATAGGTGACCATGTTCTTGAGCTTGCATGTCAAATTTATATGGTTCCAAGTAGTTCTAATGCTTGATATAGGCTCTAGGCACTTGTAGGAGTAGTTGCTATTAGTTTTATTGAGTTTGGTTCATTTTTGTTTGAAGTTACTAAAAATTTCAGAATTTTTCAGAGAAAAGCAATATGTTTAGGAAGATGTTCCAAGGTGGTTCCTCTAAGAAGTAAGGACCCAGGATTGCTATGCGCGATGCTGACGAGGATCCACCAAGAGACGCTCCAGTACGGCCTTGCGAATGGCCGTCGGAAAATTTTATGGACCGTGCGGTAATTAAAGAAGAATTCAAATCATATTTGCGCAATGCCGGTCTTGAGGATTTTGAGGCTAACAAATGCCCCCAATATCATGATCTCACAAGTTCATTTGTGAGGAGGTTTGAGTATTCATCTTCGCGTAATTCTCATTCAGTCATGTTTGATCTTTATGACAAATCTTATACCATGGACTTAGAGGATTTCACTTCTGCTTGCGAACTTCCATCATGAGGTAGTATTAGGGATCCCCTAAATCTGAATTTAGAAACTTTCTTGCTAGTATAACTGTAGGGGAATCCAGAGACATAACGCAGGCTACCATAGGGAGCATTCACTTTCCTTCTATACATTATTTTTCTCTCTTCATTGGTAGATGCATAAATGCTAAGGATGAAGCATGTCACATGTGTGTCCCTGATCTTAGCATTCTTAGGAGTGCTGTGTTAGGAGACCAATCTTATCATATGGGAGCCATTGTAGCTCGTAGGTTGCATCATAATAGACATAATGGAGATTTCTTTGGAGGAATTTATGCAACCCGCTTAGCTCATTTTCTTGAAATAGACATTCGTGAGGGTGATATGGAGTTGCCTCCTGCATATTTAGATTATAACTCTATGGCTTCGCACCAGTTTGTCGAGAGGCCTGAATCACCTCTCTTATATCGCTTAATTTTTTATAAACGACGTGTTTTCTGTATTACTCTCCCTGCTCCTACCTTCTTTGATTCACAGACAAAAGGAAGATATGTTATTACCAGAGAAGAGGCAGAAGAGTACGAGAGGAGAGCGGAGGCAGCATGACTCCACGCTGCAGCTCAGCAGGCGATAACCACTGCACATCAGTATAATCCCAACTATTCTTCCTCATCACAGTATGACCCCAACAACTATTATTATGGATATCCGCCAGGCCAGCCGTGGCCATAGACCAACTTAGGCCAAAAGCCTAAGCTTGGGGGAGTACATATTTCTCACCGACATTACATTTACGTTCACACACACTCATTGCTAGATGTTGGTGCTCATACTTTTTCACTGTAATATCCATGCTAGTTTATTTTCCTTTTCCTGCTTTCTTCTTGTGTGTTTGTTAAACCTTAAGAAAAAGCAAAAAATTAGTAGTAGTTTATTTCTCTGCTGTATTAGTAATAATTAAAAAGGAAACCAAAAAATATTTCCCGTTCTTCTTTTGCTTGTTGGGAGCTTTCCCGTGTAAATAGTTTTATTTCTTTTCTTTTCTTTGGGGGTCAGTAGGAGAAGACCATAATTAAATTGTTGAAGTGGCTCTTATATGCATTATTGTTGAATTAACCAAAGAGCCCATATTGCCTTGTCGTCTCCTGTTTATTGAATGCTCGCAGATTCCAGCTTAGTCCAATGCACGTGCACTATTATTATTATTCACACCGTTCGGTCGTGCAAGTGAAAGGCAAGTATGATGATATATGATGGACTGACCGAGATGAGAAAAGCTGGTATGAACTCGACCTCTTTTGTTTTTGTAAATATGATGAGCCCGTCGTTCTTGATTCAGCTTATTATGAATAAACATGTTTTCAATGACAATTAGAGATCATAGTTGTTTGTGCCATGCTTGATTAGCTATGAGTTATAATGGTTTACCTTGTGTGCCAACATGCTATTGAGATGATTATGATGTGGTATGATAGGGTGGTATCCTCCTTTGAATGATTTAAGTGACTTGACTTGGCACATGTTCACGCATGTAGTTGAAACAAAATCAACATAGCCTTCACGATATATATGTTCATGGTGGATTATATCCTACTCATGCTTGCATCCAATGTTTATTAATTTTAATGCATGTACATGGCTGTTGTCGCTCTCTAGTTGGTCGCTTCCCAGTCTTTTGCTAGCCTTCACCTGTACTAAGCGGGAATACTGCTTGTGCATCCAATCCCTTAAACCCCAAAGTTATTCCAGATGAGTCCACCATACCTTCCTATATGCGGTATCTACCTGCCATTCCAAGTAAATTTGTATGTGCCAAACTCTAAACCTTCAAATAAGTATTCTGTTTTGTATGCTCGAATAGCTCATGTATCAACAAAGGCTGTCCTTATCTTCCGTGTTAGGCGGGTTATTCTCAAGAGGAGTGGACTCCGCTCCTCACTCACGAGAAAATGGCTGGTCACCGGGATGCCCAGTCCCATGCTTTATGCAAACTAAATCATAATTAATTGCAAACAAAACTCCCCCTGGGACCTGACGTATGTTGGAGGCACTCGTTGTTTCGAGCAAGCCATGGATTGATGCTTGTTGGTGGAGGGGGAGTATAAACTTTACCATTCTGTTTGAACCGCCTATAATGTGTTTAGCATGGAAGATATCACCATCTCTTAGTTGTTATGTTGACAATGGAAGTATACCGCTCAAAATACAATTTATCTCTATTTCAAAACCGAGCTCTGGCACCTCTACAAATCCATGCTTCCCTCTGCGAAGGGCCTATCCATTTACTTTTATGCTGAGTCATCACCCTCTTATTAAAAAGCACTAGCTGGAGAGCACAACTGTCATTTGCATTCGTCACTATTAATCTATGTTGGGTATGACTATGATTGGATCTCTTTTACCATGAATTACAATGTCTAGTCAGTCCTTGATCTTTAAAGGTGCTCTGCATTTATGTTTTGCGGTCTTAGAAAGGGCTAGCGAGATACCATCTTGTTATATCATATTATGATTGTTTTGAGAAAGTGTTGTCATCCGAGATTTATTATTATGACTTGCTAGTTGATTATGCTATGATATGAGTAATGATGAGACCTGAGAATTATTGCAAGTGTGGTTAGTTATGATCTATGTTGAAAACTTGAATGCTGGCTTGACATAGTTACAATAACAAGAGCAAAGAGAGTTTGTAAAAGTTTTTCTTTCTTTCTTTCAGTTTGTTAACTGAATTGCTTGAGGACAAGCAAGGGTTTAAGCTTGGGGGAGTTGATACGTCTCCGTCGTATCTACTTTTCCAAACACTTTTGCCCTTGTTTTGGACTCTAACTTGTATGATTTGAATGGAACTAACCCGGACTGACGCTGTTTTTAGCAGAATTACCATGATGTTGTTTTATGTGCAGAAAACAAATATTCTCAGAATGACCTGAAACTCCACGGGAGGTCTTAGAAAAAATAATAAAAAATCCTCGCCAAATATGAAGACCAGGGGGCCCACTGTAACATCCCAAATTTTCAATTTGGAATGTTACACATTAGATCATCATGCATATCGTATTTTCTTGCATTTTGGTTGATCCTAGAAATTTCACGCAACTCAAGGACCCTCGGAGAGAGTTGGAGATTTCGTATTTTCATATTTGAGTTTTCTCAAATTTTGAAAAAAAGAGGATCATTTGATTTATTTATTTCATCTTCAATAATTTTTCCGATATCAAAAATATAAGAGAGGGAATAATATGACTTTCCCAAAATTGAGGAAAAATGAAGATTTAATAAATAGATCAAATTTTTGTTTGCCGGAGTTTATTTGCATTTTATTTGGATAGGGAAAAATGTGCGTTTTCAAAAATTGCATTTTAGGCCCGGAGAAAAGTTCATTTTGTTCGGCTCATTTTTAGGAGTCGGGGTAAATTTACTTTAGAATTTTTGGAGCTCGTTTAGATTTTCTTTTCTTTGTTTTTCTACGCACGTAACCGTTTAAAAAAAAACTCCAGCAGGCCAGCCGGGCCAAGGCCCAGGCCAGCCGCCGCCCCCAGCTCCCTGCGCGCGCCAGGCGCAGGAGCGCAGCCAGGCCGCCGCCTCGCCTCTTGCTCTTAGCCGAATCCTTTTAGGATTCTAGGCTATCTCTTCCCTTGTTTCGTTTTCTTTTTCCTAATCCTAGTCTATTTCTTGTCCCCTATCCCAAGTCTCCACACCCCTCCCCAATATAAATACCCAAGCACCTCCCCCTCCAAAACATCAAATCAAACCCCTCTCCCCACATCAAACCCCAAGCCCCACACCACCCCGCACCTCTCCAAGCCGCGCACCACCCCGCGCCCCTCACCCACGCCGCCGCCCTTGTGCCTCACCCGCCGCCGCCGCCCCTATAGCGTCACCGCCACCGCCCTAGCACGCCGCCGTCGCCACCGTTCGCCCCGCCTCGCCGGAGGTAGCCCCGCGCCTCTCTTTTTTCTTCCCCGCGGTTCGGTTCTTTTAAAAGAAACTGTTCCGGTTTTCTTTTCTGGTTTTTCTCTCCGATTCTTCATTTCGGTTTCTTTTCCGAAACCCTAGATCGGTTTTCCGTTTTATTTTTTGGTTTCTTTTCTGAAAACCCTAGATCGGTTTTCGTTCTTCTTTCGGACCGTTCGTCTCAACGAACGTGATCACCGATTCCCGGTTAACGACGCCCGTTCGTTTAACCGTTCGCCTCTTTCTTTTCGTCGGATTTATTCCGTGATCGCGATCTCAGATCCGATCTTCGTTCTAGTTTATCTTCTCGCCCGTTTATCAGAATCAGGTGATTCAAGCGCCTGGAGTTTCATCTCGAAACCGCCGCTCCGTCTAATCAACTTGAACAAGCTTTTGCTATGGTAAAATTTGACCTAGATTCAACTTGCTAGAACCGAGTTGTTTTCTTCCGCCGTTTGTTTTCCGTTTCTTTGTTCGGTTCGTTCTTTCTTTGCAACCGGAGTTCTTAAGGTGAACTATCTGGTTCATTCTCTTGTTTGAGTTTTACCTGTGCATTAGATGAGTAGTTATTGTGTGGTTACTATTGTTTGCTTACGATAGATTGACCGGAGTGTGACGAGTAGATCTCTCAAGAGTTTTAAGTGCGAATCATCTTCATCTACATTGCAGGCAAGTTCACACTTTGATCATACCTTTTCTACAACCCATGTTTTATTGCATTAGATCAATCCTCACACATTGCATGATTAGCATCTAATTAAATTGTGGGATGGGAAGTAGATGAGGTAGTACCTATTACCTGTATTACTATGAAACCCTTGGGAGTTACTTCTACGTTTGCTTATTATGCCATGCTATGGTAGTAGACGTGGATTGGGTGAGTGATATTCCATGACAGATGTGAGTTGATAATTTTAATGGTTTATCTAAGGTGGCAACTTAAACACACATCTGGGTGGATTGAGGCATCTGATGTCTATCAGGACTTGCCTGTTTTTTTTTGGACTGCCACCCAGGCTCAAAGGGATCATAAGATCTTTCATGCTAGAAACTTCCGTGTGCAGCCACATGCTACTATGGGCTCTGGCATAGTTGACTAAGTTGTGCGAACTCTTACGGGGTGGACTAGCAGATGTAGGGGTTGTAGGTGGTACGGTCTACCCCACATGTAAGGTGCTAGCGCTTCTGAAAGACTATGTCTCGGTCATCCGTTTCTCAAACACCACGTAGTGCGAGAAAACAACCGGAGGCGATCGAGTCATGTGGGAAAAGTGCGCAAACCTCTGCAGAGTGTACAAACTAATCATGATTAGCCGTGTCCCCGGTTATGGACATCTTGAGTATCTAGTTCTTGGATTATCCTGTTGATCTCATCACGTTACCTCTAATTAATGTTGTTGGGTTTAATTATTTTTAATTGGGATTGAGAATGCTGTCAACCATTCTCAATGTTTCACAACCACCATGATAGTAAATAAATTTATTCCTTTGCAGTAGGGAAAAATTGGCTTTACGCAAAAACCTTATAACCATAGAGATTTTCCACCAGCCATATATGCATATAGTGATAGCCATTGTTCATCATTTTCTCTATGGTGTGAATTTGCCAGTACATTCAATGTACTGACCCGTTTCGGGCTGCAACGTCTTATGTTGCAGGTTTCTTACGACGAGTAAGTGATACCTTAGGTTTACGATTTCTACACTCAACTTTGTCGTTGGTGTTGATGGGAAACCACAACCTTGTTGCTTCCGCTATATGGATTGAGGTAATAGTATTTACGTTACTTTATACATGTGATTTACCTCTGTTATAAATCCTTCGAGTACTGTGTGTGTCAGCATACCGATTCAGGGATGACACGTAAGCACAGAGACTTGACCCATTCGGGTCAGGTCGCTACAAGATGGTATCAGAGCACATGTTGACTGTAGGACGTGACCCTAGAAACTAACAAGCCCATAGCAAAGATTTTTCTCTATAACTTTCCCTTTCAAAAAGATCTTTTACCTCTCTTCTCTTCTGAGCTTATTCAAAAATTCTCTTTAGTGAGACCATACCCCTTTCCCCTTTGACCACACGAAGATTCGACTGATGAGACCACTCCAAGAAGTACAAGATATCGGACAACTAAGACCACTTCGGAATGAACAGTATTTTCCGTGCATCTGAATAATGGAAACTACAACGGTTGAAGACCGAAGACAAGTAGAATTTGAAGGCTCTGAAGAATTCCCAGATTTGTATGACCTAGGAAGGCTACCCTTATGGAACTTGGCAGACTATGGAAGTTAATACCCAAGATCAAGGTGTATTGGAGAAAGACCAAAACATGGAGAGTTGAGAACTCAAAGTTTTGTCAAGAAAACCCTAAGGTAGAAGATATCAACTGGCAAGATAGCTCCTGGCAATGACAAAGGGAAGAAACATGGCTATCCATGAGGTTATCGCCCGCTTATGCTATTGTCACCGTGCTGAGTTAAGCATGCCTATGCATGGAAGGAATGGATGGTAGAAGGCTGATGGATCACCTATTAGTAAGATGAAGTTTTAACCTTAGCCGGTGTATCACCAGGATCTGGAGTAGTACATAAAGAAGTTTAAAGTGGAGCTCCATGAAAGCATATTAGACAAGGAAGCATTTCGTGAAGAACTCAGGAACCAAAAGCTGAAAGTAGCCAAGATGGAGGAGCTACAACCTCGAGATACTGGAGATTTGTCAGGAACTGAAGGACAGTATGACCATGGCTCATGCCAAGGATGTTGAAACCTAGAAGTTTGGAATGCAATTCCAGAATATTCAAGGATGTCACAAGAGACTTCGCGTCAACAGAGTTGATCTGGCAAAAGAACTTGAGAAGACAAGCATGATCGGAAGAAGCCATTGGAGGCATGAACAAGGCTTGAAGAGTTTGGCGACGTTGACCTTTAGAAGACCAAACCTCTGTTAAATATCTACGTTAGATGCGACGATTGTGAGCTGTCATTTGTTTGTTGTTTTTTTCGACAGCCACAACAAAAATCTGTCTTTTCAAGACTTTTGTTTGCATTGTGTGCATCCCTCTCTATCTCTCGTATCTCACCCCAAACCCATGGACCCAATAGAGGATGAATGGAGATGAGCTTGTATTTTCTGGACCGATGAGTCAGTTGGAGACGGACCGATGGATTCAGAACATGGAGGATCACATGGAGAATAACCCTATAGTTGGACATGATATGACCCAGCATGCTCTTCAGTGCTTTGAAAGAGGTGCTGCTACTTGGTGGAGGATGTACCAACCCATCAATGGATGGCAAGGAGTAACCACTTGGAAGGATTTTAAGTTGACTTTGCCAAAGTCTCGGTTTGTGTCCCAGAAGTTGAAGCCTTATGGAAAGGATATGAAGAAACCTTGTGCATGCAAGATTTGTGGAGAAATAGGCTACACCCATAAAGCAGACAAGGATGAATGCATTAACTGTGAAGGAAGTCACCCAGTTGAAGAATGCCCAACTAGGAAGATTACTTGTTTCTTGTGGGAAGGGACTACCCACTATCCTGCTCAGTGTCACCTTTACCCCATGGTACAACGAACCATCCAGCAGAAGAACGAAGTAATGAAAGGAGCCCTCATGGAAATTTTAGAAGAACCCGTGATGAAGGAAGATGTGGAAGACACACCTAAAGAGGACCCGAGTAAACCCTGCACTAAATCTTGCTATTCATGTGGAGAAGAAGGACACATCTACCAAAATTGTATAAAGGGGGATCTAGTAGAATTCCCAACGGAGGAAGTAGCGTATGACCCACAGGAAATAGAAGCTCTGATTGGAATAGAAAAGACCAGGAAGAGAAACTGATTGGAGCCCAGGAGGAATCTGAGTCATGTCACCTGTTATGGGTGCAAGGAGTCAGGGCACTACCTCAACAAATTCCCAAAAAGGAAACCTCGATACTTGTCAGAAGTAATATGTTTTAGTTGTAATAAAGCAGGGCACTTTGCCAGAGATTGTCCGAAGGAGAAGGAGACTTGTGATAAGTAGTTGAGTTTGTACCAGAAGTAATATAGTAGTAGTAATGTGAACATTTTCCTTTAAATTGAGTTGTTGAGTTGAGGCATGTAATGGAAAACAGGAGATTGTAATGATTTGAGAAATTAATAAAGTTAGCAGTGTTGGTACTGATTTGGATTTTATGAGTTATTCTATGAGGAAAGATGTTGACCATTTTTGAGGATATGAGAAATATGGTCTATAAAATATTGGAGCATTTTAAGGGTGGTAGTACCCTGTAAGAACCGTTGACCCCTGGAAAAGATAAGCATACTCCACTGAGTGGATTTTGGACAAAATGAATACGAGTTTTGTCTCGATATGTGTGATGCCCCAAGAGTATGTGGGATGAAGTTGGAGACCGACAGTTGTTTGGACCAAAGGTGATCAAAGGAGTCAGAAGAGAATGTTAAGTTGATTCGAGATAGACTGAAGGTAGCTCAGTCCAGGTAGAAGAGTTACGCAGACTTAAAAACTCAAGGAGGTAGTCTATGAAATTGGAGGCAGAGCATGTCTTCGTGTGACCTCTCTGCGAGGAGTTAATCAAATTGGATTTAAGGTAAAGTTAGCCCCGAGATTTGTAGGACCATAACTAGTTTTGGAGCGTATGAAGTGGTCTACAAGTTGGAGTTACCCGAAGGACTGTCAGGAGTTCAAGATGTGTTTCACGTTTCCCAGTTGAAGAAGTGCCATGCAGAGATGGCCAATATTCCCCTGTAAGGACGCTTGACCGCGAAAGTATAATGATGTTCCACGAAGTGGAATATGGACTTCATGAGTATAAGTTTTTATCTCGGTATGAGGGATATTCCACGAGGATGAAGAGATAAATTACTATTGGATATAAAGGAGATATGATGTTGGAAATATGGATCAATGGAAAATTCCATGATGAGTTTGAGTAAACACGTTTTAGTTTGGTGCCAATAGAAGGAAGGAAGACAGTACAATTGGATGGATTTAAGAATACTAGGAAGTTGGATGTTGGATTAGAGATCCGCTGCCCCGATGAAGAGTTCAAGGTTTGCAAGTGATGAGATGGGCCATAACCCGCAGGCCCCAAGACCTTCCAAGAAGCAAAGCACATTCTTGCTAAAGGAAGAACCCTGGAGAAAGATACGACGTTTATCGACAGACGATCTTATAGGAATAACGCAAAACCTGAGAGTTGTGAAGGAACGATAGATGTTTGTTTGGCTTGCAGAATCTATGGATATATCCGAACTTGGTTCGTCGACAAGAGAAATTCTGCAATGCTTGTGAGGATGACCGAGTGTTAGAATGCGAGATTCGCTAAACCATATACAAGGTAATGATTTGGGTGCGGGATGGATTGATCACCATACCGACTTACTCTTATTATTCGCCTTGCTATATGGGATGGTAAATCTGAGTGACTTGCCTATAGTAGAGAGACGACGATATTAAACCTTGTTAAACCTTAGAATGGTATAAGAATTTTTCCCTTGTACACGGCAACTTTTGGCCAACCGTAGGTTATACGGTGAGGATCACCCAGACCCATTTCCTGCAGGAGAAACCATACATTGTTGACCACCATGAGATATCGATAGTTGTTTAGTTTTGGTGCCGGACCCGTCAGCTAGGAAGACCCAGTCTAGGAATAACCTTACCAAGATGAAAGGACAAAAGAATTGAGGAAAAGGTTATGCCACTACCGGAAGAGCTCAGAGAAGGAATTTTCTCGAGGATCTGAGAAGACCGACACTGTCAAGAATAAGGATGGAGTATATGAGTTTTGATGGAACAGTAACCATGCTTCTAAGGGTGGTAGCACCCCAGACACCGTGTGATGATCGATGGATTTTGAGAAGACCCCCAAACCCTAACCTTTTCTTGCTAGCCTCTCCGAATCTCGAGGACGAGATTCCTTTTAAGGGTGGTAGGTTTGTAACATCCCAAATTTTCAATTTGGAATGTTACACATTAGATCATCATGCATATCGTATTTTCTTGCATTTTGGTTGATCCTAGAAATTTCACGCAACTCAAGGACCCTCGGAGAGAGTTGGAGATTTTGTATTTTCATATTTGAGTTTTCTCAAATTTTGAAAAAAAGAGGATCATTTGATTTATTTATTTCATCTTCAATAATTTTTCCGATATCAAAAATATAAGAGAGGGAATAATATGACTTTCCCAAAATTGAGGAAAAATGAAGATTTAATAAATAGATCAAATTTTTGTTTGCCGGAGTTTATTTGCATTTTATTTGGATAGGGAAAAATGCGCGTTTTCAAAAATTGCATTTTAGGCCCGGAGAAAAGTTCATTTTGTTCGGCTCATTTTTAGGAGTCGGGGAAAATTTACTTTAGAATTTTTGGAGCTCGTTTAGATTTTCTTTTCTTTGTTTTTCTGCGCGCGTAACCGTTTAAAAAAAACTCCAGCAGGCCAGCCGGGCCAAGGCCCAGGCCAGCCGCCGCCCCCAGCTCCCTGCGCGCGCCAGGCGCAGGAGCGCAGCCAGGCCGCCGCCTCGCCTCTTGCTCTTAGCCGAATCCTTTTAGGATTCTAGGCTATCTCTTCCCTTGTTTCGTTTCGTTTTCCTATTCCTAGTCTATTTCTTGTCCCCTACCCCAAGAACCCCCCCCCTCACCTATATAAATACCCCACACCCCCCTCCAACACATCAAATCAAACCCCAAGCCCCTCTCCTCCCCACCCCACGCCGCCGCCCCTCACCACCGCCGCCGCCATAGCCGCCGCCCCTCACCCACGCCGCTGCCCTTGTGCATCGCCGCTGCCGCCCTAGCACGCCGCCGTCGCCACCGTTCGCCCCGCCTCGCCGGAGGTAGCCCCGCGCCTCTCTTTTCTTCCCCGCGGTTCGGTTCTTTTAAAAGATACCATTCCGGTTTTCTTTTCCGGTTTTTCTCTCCGATTCTTCGTTTCAGTTTCTTTTCCGAAACCCTAGATCGATTTTCCGTTTTCTTTTTCGGTTTTTTTCGAAAACCCTAGATCGGTTTTCATTCTTATTTCGAACCGTTCGTCTCAACGAACGTGATCACCGATTATTCCCGGTTAACGACGCCCGTTCGTTTAACCGTTCGTCTCTTTCTTTTCGTCGGATTTATTCCGCGATCGCGATCTCAGATCCGATCTTCGTTCTAGTTTATCTTCTCGCCCGTTTATCGGAATCAGGTGATTCAAGCGCCTGGAGTTTCGTATCGAAACCGCCGTTCCGTCTAATCAACTTGAACAAGCTTTTGCTACGGTAAAATTTGACCTAGATTCAACTTGCTAGAACTAAGTTGTTTTCTTCCGCCGTTTGTTTTCCGTTTCTTTGTTCGGTCCGTTCTTTCTTTGCAACCGGAGTTCTTAAGTTGAACTATCTGGTTCGTTCTCTTGTTTGAGTTTTACCTGTGCATTAGATGAGTACTTATTGTGAGGTTACTATTGTTTGCTTACGATAGATTGACCGGAGTGTGACGAGTAGATCTCTCAAGAGTTTTAAGTGCGAATCATCTTCATCTACACTGCAGGCAAGTTCACACTTTGATCATACCTTTTCTACAACCCATGTTTTATTGCATTAGATCAATCCTCACACATTTCATGATTAGGATCTAATTAAATTGTGGGATGGGAAGTAGATGAGGTAGTACCTATTACCTGTATTACTATGAAACCCTTGGGAGTTACTTCTACGTTTGCTTATTATGCCATGCTATGCTAGTAGACGTGGATTGGGTGAGTGATATTCCATGACAGATGTGAGTTGATAATTTTAATGGTTTATCTAAGGTGGCAACTTAAACACACATCTGGGTGGATTGAGGCATCTGATGTCTATCAGGACTTGCCTGTTTTTTTTGGACTGCCACCCAGGCTCAAAGGGATCATAAGATCTTTCATGCTAGAAACTTCCGTGTGCAGCCACATGCTACTATGGGCTCTGGCATAGTTGACTAAGTTGTGCGAACTCTTACGGGGTGGACTAGCAGATGTAGGGGTTGTAGGTGGTACGGTCTACCCCACATGTAAGGTGCTAGCGCTTCTGAAAGACTATGTCTCGGTCATCCGTTTCTCAAACACCACGTAGTGCGAGAAAACAACCGGAGGCGATCGAGTCATGTGGGAAAAGTGTGCAAACCTCTATAGAGTGTACAAACTAATTATGATTAGCCGTGTCCCCGGTTATGGACATATTGAGTATCTAGTTCTTGGATTATCCTGTTGATCTCATCACGTTACCTCTAATTAATGTTGTTGGGTTTAATTATTTTTAATTGGGATTGAGAATGCTGTCAACCATTCTCAATGTTTCACAACCACCATGATAGTAATTAATCTTATTCCTTTGCAGTAGGGAAAAATTGGCTTTACGCAAAAACCTTATAACCATAGAGCTTTTCCACCGGCCATATATGCATATAGTGATAGCCATTGTTCATCATTTTCTCTATGGTGTGAATTTGCCAGTACATTCAATGTACTGACCTGTTTCGGGCTGCAACGTCTTATGTTGCAGGTTCCTTACGACGAGTAAGTGATACGTTAGGTTTACGATTTCTACACTCAACTTTGCCGTTGGTGTTGATGGGAAACCACAACCTTGTTGCTTCCGCTATATGGATTGAGGTAATAGTATTTACGTTACTTTATACATGTGATTTACCTCTGTTATAAATCCTTCGAGTACTGTGTGTGTCAACATACCGATCCAGGGATGACACGTAAGCACAGAGACTTGACCCATTCGGGTTGGGTCGCTACACCCACACCCTTCTCACGAGGGTGGGCCCCCCTAGGGCGCGCCCCCTACCTTGTGGGCCCCCTATTGACCCTCCAACGCCAACTCCAACTCTATATATTTGCTTTCGGAGAGAAAAAATCAGAGAGAATAAATCATCGCGTTTTACGATACGGAGCAGCTGCCAAGCCCTAAAACCTCTCGGGAGGGCTGATCTGGAGTCCATTCGGGGCTCCGGATAGGGGGATTCGTCGCTGTCATCATCATCAACCATCCTCCATCACCAATTTCATGATGCTCACCGCCGTGCGTGAGTAACTCCATCGTAGGCTTGCTAGACGGTGATGGGTTGGATGAGATTTATCATGCAATCGAGTTAGTTTTGTTACGGTTTGATCCCTACTATCCATTATGTTCTGAGATTGATGTTGCTATGACTTTGCTATGCTTAATGCTTGTCACTAGGGCCCGAGTGCCATGATTTCAGATCTGAACCTATTATGTTTTCATGAATATATGTGAGTTCTTGATCCTATCTTGCAAGTCTATAGTCAGCTGCTATGTGTTATGATCCGGCAACCCCGAAGTGACAATAATCGGGACCACTCCCGGTGATGACCATAGTTTGAGGAGTTCATGTATTCACTATGTGCTAATGCTTTGTTCTGGTTCTCTATTAAAAGGAGGCCTTAATATCCCTTAGTTTCCAATAGGACCCCGCTGCCATGGGAGGGTAGGACAAAAGATGTCATGCAAGTTCTTTTCCATAAGCACGTATGACTATATACGGAATACATGCCTACATTACATTGATGAATTGGAGCTAGTTCTGTGTCACCCTATGTTATGACTGTTACATGATGAACCGCATTCGGCATAATTATACATCACTAATCCGGTGCCTACGAGTTTTCCATATACTGGTTCTCGCTTATTTACTTTCCGTTGCTACTGTTACAATCACTACAAAATACAAAAACATTACTTTTGCTGTCTTTACTTTTGTTGCCGCTACCACCACTATTATATTACTTTGCTACTAAACACTTTGCTGCAGATACTAAGTTTCCAGGTGTGGTTGAATTGACAACTCAGCTGCTAATACTTGAGAATATTCTTTGGCTCCCCTTGTGTCGAATCAATAAATTTGGGTTGAATACTCTACCCTCGAAAGCTGTTGCAATCCCCTATACTTGTGGGTTATCATCAAGCCGGTAATGATGGTGATCATGACAGTGCTTTGGAGATGGAGATCAAAGGCACAAGATGATGATGGCCATATCATATCACTTATATTGATTGCATGTGATGTTTATCCTTTATGCATCTTATTTTGCTTAGTTCGGCGGTAGCATTATAAGATGATCTCTCACTAAATTTCAAGGTATAAGTGTTTTCCCTGAGTACGCACCGTTGCGACAGTTCGTCGTGCCGAGACACCACATGATGATCGGGTGTGATAAGCTCTACGTTCACATGCAACGAGTGCAAGCCAGTTTTGCACACGCGGGATACTGAAGTTAAACTTGACGAGCCTAGCATATGCAGATATGGCCTCAGAACACTGGAGACCGAAAGGTCGAGCGTGAATCATATAGTAGATATGATCAACATAGTGATGTTCACCATTGAAAACTACTCCATCTCATGTGATGATCGGACATGGTTTAGTTGATTTGGATCACGTGATCATTTAGATGACTAGATGGATGTCTATCTAAAGTGGGAGTTCTTAAGTAATATGATTAATTGAACTTTAATTTATCATGAACTTAGTCCTGATAGTATTTGGATATCTATGTTGTAGATCAATAGCTCGCGATAAAGTTCCCCGTTTATTTTTGATATGTTCCTAGAGAAAAACTATGTTAAAAATGTTAGTAGCAATGATGCGGACTAGGTCTGTGATCTAAGGATTATCCTCATTGCTGCATAGAAGAATTATGTCCTTAATGCACCTCTAGGTGACAGACCTATTGCAGGAGCAGATGCACACGTTATGAACATTTGACAAAGCTCGGTATGATGACTGCTTAATAGTTTAGTGCACCATGCTTTACGGCTTAGAAACGAGACTTCAAAAATGTTTTGAAATGTCATGGAGCATAAGAGATGTTCCAAGAGCTGAAATTGGTATTTCAGACTCATGCCCGAGTCAAGAGGTATGAGACCTCTGACAAGTACTTTGCCTACAAGATGGAGGAGAATAACTCAGCTAGTGAGCATGTGCTCAGAATGTCTGAGTACTACAATCACTTGAATCAAGTGGGAGTTAATATTCCGGATAAGATAGTGATTGACAAAGTTCTCTAGTCACTATCACCAAGTTACTAGAACTTCGTGATGAACTATAATATGCAAGGGATAACGGAAATGATTCCCAAGATCTTCGTGATGCTGAAATTGACGAAGGTAGAAATCAAGAAAAGCATCAAATGTTGATGGTTGACAAGACCACTAGTTTCAAGAAAAGGGCAAAGGGAAGAAGGGGAACTTCAAGAAGAACGACAGGCAAGTTCCTACTCAAGTGAAGAAGCCCAAGTCTAGACCTAATCTTGAGACTAAGTGCTTCTACTACAAAGGGACTGGTCACTGGAAGCAGAACTGCCCCAAGTATTTGGCGGATAAGAAGGATGGCAAAGTGAACAAAGGTATATTTGATATACATGTTATTGATGTGTACTTTACTAGTGTTTATAGCAACCCCTCAGTATTTGATACTAGTTCAGTTGCTAAGATTACTAACTCAAAACGGGAGTTGCAAAATAAACAGAGACTAGTTAAGGGCGAGGTGATGATGTGAGTTGGAAGTGATTTCAAGGTTGATAAGATCACCATCGCACACTCCCTTTACCTTCGGGATTAGTGTTGAACCTAAAATAAATATTATTTGGTGTTTGCGTAGAGCATAATACGATTGGATCATGTTTATTGCAATACAGTTATTCATTTAAGTCAAGGATAATTGTTATTCTGTTTACATGAATAAAACCTTCTAAGGTCATACACCCAAGGTGAATGGTTTATTGAATCTCAATCATAGTGATACACATGTTC
Source organism: Triticum aestivum (assembly GCF_018294505.1). Classification (NCBI taxonomy): domain Eukaryota; kingdom Viridiplantae; phylum Streptophyta; class Magnoliopsida; order Poales; family Poaceae; genus Triticum; species Triticum aestivum. Next base: position 159,728,151 of record NC_057797.1, on the reverse strand, counting down.
ATAATATTGAAGCCAAAAGATGCAAAGTTAATAATGATAGTGCAAATTATTTGTGGCACTGCCGTTTAGGTCATATTGGTGTAAAGTGCATGAAGAAAATCCATGCTGATGGGCTTTTGAAATCACTTGATTATGAATCAGTTGATGCTTGCGAACCATGCCTCATGGGCAAGATGACTAAGGCTCCGTTCTCCGGAACAATGGAGCGAGCAATAGACTTATTGGAAATAATACATACTGATGTATGCAGTCCGATGAGTGTTGAGGCTCGCGGTAGGTCTCGTTATTTTCTGACCTTCACAGATGATTTGAGCAGATATGGGTATATCTACTTGATGAAACATAAATCTGAAACATTTGAAAAGTTCAAATAATTTCAGAGTGAAGTGGAAAATCATCGTAACAAGAAAATAAAGTTTCTACGATCTGATCATGGAGGAGAATATTTTGAGTTACGAGTTTGGTCTTCATTTGAAACAATGCGGAATAGTTTCGCAACTCATGCCACCTGGAACACCACAGCGTAATGGTGTGTCTGCTACCTCTTTTAGCACTGCGTTGGTTTTCCCCGAAGAGGAAGGGATGATGCAGCAAAGTAGCGTAAGTATTTCCCTTAGTTTTTGAGAACGAAGGTATCAATCTAGTAGGAGGCTATGTGCGAGTCCCTCACACCTACACAAAACAAATAAATCCTCGCAACCAACGCAAATAGGGGTTGTCAATCCCTATAGGGCCACTTACGAGAGTGAGATCTGATAGATATGATAAGATAATATTTTTGGTATTTTTATGATAAAGATGCAAAGTAAAATAAAGGCAAAGTAAATAACTAAGTAGTAGGACATTGATATGATAAAGATAGACCTGGGGGCCATAGGTTTCACTAGTGGCTTCTCTTGAGAGCATAAGTATTCTACGATGGGTGAACAAATTACTGTTGAGCAATTGACAGAATTGAGCATAGTTATGAGAATATCTAGGTATGATCATGTATATAGACATCACGTCCAAGACAAGTAGACCGACTCCTGCCTGCATCTACTACTATTACTCCACTCATCGACCGCTATCCAACATGCATCTAGAGTATAAAGTTAAAAACAGAATAACTCATTAAGCAAGATGCCATGATGTAGAGGGATAGACTCATGCAATATGAAGAAAACCCCATCTTGTTATCATCGATGGCAACAATACAATACGTGCCTTGCTTCCCTGACTGTCACTGGGAAAGGACACCGCAAGATTGAACCCAAAGCTAAGCACTTCCCCCATTGCAAGAAAGATCAATCTAGTAGACCAAACCAAACTGATAATTCGAAGAGACTTGCAAAGATAACCAATCATACATAAAAGAATTCAAAGAAGATTCAAATATTATTCATAGATAGACTTGATCATAAACCCACAATTCGTCGGTCTCAACAAACACACCGCAAAAAGAAGATTACATCAAATAGATCTCCACAAGAGAGGGGGGACATTGTATTGAGATCCAAAAAGAGAGAAGAATCCATCTAGCTACTAACTATGGACCCGTAGGTCTAAGGTAAACTACTCACACTTCATCGGAGGGGCTATGGTGTTGATGTAGAAGCCTTCTGTGATCGATGCCCCCTCCGGCGGAGCTCCGGAACAGGCCCCAAGATGGCATCTCGTGGATACAGAAAGTTACAGCGGTGGAATTAGGGTTTTGGCTCCGTATCCGATCGTTTGAGGGTAAGTGGGTATATATAGGAGGAAGAAGTACGTTGGTGGAGCAATAGGGGGCCCACAAGGGTGGAGGGCGGCCTGGGGGGGGGGGGGGGGTAGGCGCGCCCCCTACCTCGTGGCCTCCTGTTACGTGGCTTGACGTAGGGTCCAAGTCTCCTGAGTTGTATTCGATGAGAAAATCACATTCCCGAAGGTTTCATTCCGTTTGATATTCCTTTTCTTCGAAACCCTAAAACAGGCAAAAACATCAATTCTGGGCTGGGGCTCCGGTTGATAGGTTAGTCCCAAAAATAATATAAAAGTGGAAAATAAAGCCCAATAATGTCCAAAATAGTAGATAATATAGCATGGAGCAATCAAAAATTATAGATATGTTGGAGACGTATCAAGCATCCCCAAGCTTAATTCCTGCTCGTCCTCGAGTAGGTAAATAATAAAAACATAATTTTTGATGCGGAGTGCTACTTGGCATAATTTTAATGTAATTCTTCTTAATTGTGGTATGAATATTCAGATCCGAAAGACTCGAGACAAAAGTTCATATTGACATAAAAATGATAATACTTCAAGCATACTAACTAATCAATTATGTCTTCTCAAAATAACATGGCCAAAGAAAGTTCATCCCTACAAAATCATATGGTTCAGTCATGTTTCATTTTTGTCACACAAGAATGCTATCATCATGCACAACCCCGATGACAAGCCAAGCAATTGTTTCATACTTTAGTAATCTCAAACCTATAAACTTTCACACAATATATGAGCGCGAGCCATGGACATAGCACTATAGGTGGAATAGAATATAATGAGGGGGTTATGTGGAGAAGACAAAAAAGGAGAAAGTCTCACATCAACGAGGCTAATCAATGGGCTATGGAGATGCCCACCGATTGATGTTAATGCAAGGAGTAGGGATTGCCATGCAACGGATGCACTAGAGCTATAAATGTATGAAAGCTCAACAAAAGAAGCTAGTGGGTGTGCATCCAACTTGCCTGCTCACGAATACCTAGGGCACTTGTTGCTACTTTGAAGCACAAGTGTGGCAAAGGATAGTAACATTGTCCCTTCTCTCTTTCTCTCTCATTTTTCCCTTTTTTCTTTGGGCCTTTTCTTTTTTATGGCCTTTCTCTCTTTTTTGGGCCTTCTCATTTTTATGGCCTTTCTCTTTTTTTATTATTCCTCACTTGGGACAATGCTCTAGAAAATGATAATCATCACACTTCTATTTATTTACAACTCAATGATTACAACTCGATACTAGAACAAATATGACTCTATATGAATGCCTCCGGCGGTGTACCGGATATGCAATGGACCAAGAGTGACATGTATGAAAGAATTATGAACGATGGCTTTGCCACAAATACTATGTCAACTACATGACCATGCTAAGCAATATGATAATGATGAATCTGTCATGATGAACGGAATGATGGAAAGTTGCATGGCAATATATCTCGGAATGGCTATAGAAATGCCATAATAGGTAGGTATGGTGACTGTTTTGAGGAAGATATAAGGAGGTTTATGTGTGAAAGAGCGTATCATATCATGGGGTTTGGATGCACCGGCAAAGTTTGCGCCAACTCTCAATGTGAGAAAGGGCAATGCACGGTACCGAAGAGGCTAGCAAGGATGGAAGGGTGAGAGTGCGTATAATCCATGGACTCAACATTAGTCATAAAGAACTCACATAATTATTGCAAAAATCTACAAGTCATCAAAAACCTCGGTACTACGCGCATGCTCATAGGGGGATAGATTGGTAGGAAAAAACCATCGCTCGTCCCCGACCGCCACTCAAAAGGAAGACAATCAAACAACACCTCATGTTTCAAATTTGTTGCATAACGTTTACCATATGTGCATGCTACAGGACTTGAAAACCTCAACACAAGTATTTCTCAATTTCACAACTACTCAACTAGCATGACTTTGATATTATTACCTCCATGTCTCAAAACAATCATCAAGCATCAAACTTCTCTTAGTATTCAACACACTCATAAGAAAGTTTTATTATTAATCTTGCATACCAAGCATATTAGGATTTTAAGAAAATTACCATGCTATTAAGACTCTCAAAATAATCTATGTGAAGCATGAGAGATCAATAGTTTCTATAAAACAAATCCACCACCGTGCTCTAAAAGATATAAGTGAAGAACTAGAGCAAAATTATATAACTCAAAAGATATAAGCGAAGCACATAGAGTATTCTAACAAATTCCAAATCATGTATGGCTCTCTCAAAAGGTGTGTACAGCAAGGATGATTGTGGTAAACTAACAAGCAAAGACTCAAATCATACAAGACGCTCCAAGCAAAACACATATCATGTGGTAAATAAAAATATAGCTCCAAGTAAAGTTACCGATAGAAGTAGACGAAAGAGGGGATGCCTTCCGGGGCATCCCCAAGCTTTGGCTTTTAGGTGTCCTTAGATTATTTTGGGGGTGCCATGGGCATCCCCAATATTAGGCTCTTGCCTCTCCTTGTTCCATAATCCATCAAATCTTTACCCAAAACTTGAAAACTTCACAACACAAAACTTAAAGTAGAAAATCTCGTGAGCTCCGTTAGCGAAAGAAAACAAAAGACCACTTTAAGGTACTGTAATGAACTCATTCTTTATTTATATGGGTGTTATGCCTACTGTATTTCAACTTATCCATGGTTTATAAACTATTTTACTAGCCATAGATTCATCAAAATAAGCAAACAACACACGAAAAACAGAATCTGTCAAAAACAGAACAGTCTGTAGTAATCTGTAGATAGCGCAAGATCTGGAACCCCAAAAATTCTAAAATAAATTTCTAGACGTGAGAAATTTATCTATTAATCATCTTAAAAAATAATTAACTAAATATCACTTTCCAAATAAAAATTACAGCAGTTATCGTGAGCGCTAAAGTTTCTGTTTTTTACAGCAAGTTCAACAAAATTTTCCCCAAGTCTTCCCAACGGTTCTACTTGGCACAAACACTAATTAAACACAAAAAACACAACCAAAACAGAGTCTAGATAATTTATTTATTACTAAACAGGAGCAAAAAGCAAGGAATAAAAATAAAATTGGGTTGCCTCCCAACAAGCGCTATCGTTTAACGCCCCTAGCTAGGCATAACAAGCAATAATAGATCTAGGTATTGCCATCTTTGGTAGGCAATCTGTAAGTGGCTCTCATAATAGATTCATAAGGTAATTTAATTTTATTTCTAGGAAAGTGTTCCATGCCTTTCCTTAATGGAATTTGGAATCTAATATTTCCTTCCTTCATATCAATAATTGCACCAATCGTTTTAAGGAAAGGTCTACCAAGAATAATAGGACATGAAGGATTGCAATCTATGTCAAGAACGATAAAATCTATGGGCACATAATTCCTATTTGCAACAATAAGAACATCATTAATTCTTCCCATAGGTTTCTTAATAGTGGAACCCGCAAGGTGCAAGTTTAGAGAGCAATCATCAAAATCACGGAAACCTAACAAATGACACAAAGTCTTTGGAATCGTGGAAACACTAGCACCCAAATCACATAAAGCATAGCATTCATGATCTTTAATTTTAATTTTAATAGTTGGTTCCCACTCATCATAAAGCTTTCTAGGGATAGAAACTTCCAATTCAAGTTTTTCTTCATAAGTTTGCATCAAGGCATCAGCGATATGTTTAGTAAATGCTTTATTTTGACTATAAGCGTGAGGAGAATTTAGCACGGATTGCAACAAGGAAATACAATCAATCAAAGAGCAATTTTCATATTTAAATTCCTTGAAATCCATAGTAGTGGGTTTAGCAACATCTAGGGTTTTAATTTCTTCAATCCCACTTTTATCAAATTTAGCATCAAGATCAACAAATTCCGAATTCTTGGAACACCTTCTAGGTAAAGGTGGATCATATTCAGTCCCATCATTATCAAGATTCATATTGCAAAACAAAGATTTAATAGGGGACACATCAATAACTTTTAGATCTTCATCATTATTTTCATAGGAACTAGAAGAACACGCTCTTATAAAGGCATCTTTCTTAGCACGCATCCTAGCGGTTCTTTCTTTGCACTCATCAATGGAAATTCTCATGGCTTTCAGAGACTCATTGATATCATGCTTAGGTGCAATAGATCTAAGTTTCAAAGAATCAACATCAAGAGCAATTCTATCAACGTTCCTAGCCAAATCGTCAATCTTAAGCAATTTTTCTTCAATCATAGCATTAAAATTATTTTGCGAAGTAATAAATTCTTTAATATTAGAATCAAAATCAGAGGGAATCTTATTATAATTTCCAAAAGAATTGTTGTAGTAATTACCATAATTATTAGAGGGATTACTAGGATAAGGCCTAGGATTGAAATTTCCTCTATACGCGTTGTTACCAAAATTGTTCCTACCAACAAAATTCACATCCATAGATTCATTATTATTCTCAATGAAAGTTGACAAGGGCATATCATTAGGATCTGAAGAAACACTCTTATTAGCAAATAATTTCATAAGTTCATCCATCTTTCCACTCAAAACATTAATTTCTTCTATCGCATTCACCTTTTTATTAGTAGATCTTTCAGTATGCCATTGAGAATAATTAACCATAATATTATCTAGGAGCTTAGTAGCTTCTCCTAAAGTGATTTCCATAAAAGTGCCTCCCGCGGACGAATCTAAAAGATTTCTAGAAGCAAAATTCAATCTGGCATAAAAAATTTGTATAATCATCCATAAATTTAAACCATGAGTAGGGCAATTACGTATCATTAATTTCATTATCTCCCAAGCTTGTGCAACATGTTCATGATCAAGTTGCTTAAAGTTCATAATATCATTTCTGAGAGAGATGATCTTAGAAGGAGGAAAATACTTAGAGATAAAAGCATCTTTGCACTTGTTCCATGAATCAATACTATTGTTAGGCAAAGACAAAAACCAAGCTTTAGCATGATCTCTAAGCGAAAAAGGAAATAGATTCAATTTAACAATATCATTATCCACATCTTTCTTCTTTTGCATGTCACACAAATCAACAAAGCTATTTAGATGGGTAGCGGCATCTTCACTAGGAAGGCCGGAGAACGGATCTTTCATAACATGATTCAGCAAAGCAGCATTAATTTCACAAGATTCAGCATCGATAAGAGGAGCAATCGGAGTGCTAATAAAATCATTGTTGTTGGTGTTGGTGAAGTCACACTGTCGTGTCAAAACCGGCGGATCTCGGGTAGGGGGTCCTGAACTGTGCGTCTAAGGCGGATGGTAACAGGAGGCAGGGGACATGATGTTTGACCCATGTTCGGGCCCTCTTGATGGAGGTAAAACCCTACATCCTGCTTGTTTATTCTTGACAATATGAGTAGTACAAGAGTTGATCTACCATGAGATCGAAGAGGCTAAACCCTAGAAGCTAGCCTATGGTATGATTGTATGTTTTCCTACGGACTAAAACCCTCCGGTTTATATAGACACCGGAGGAGGCTAGGGTTACACAAGGTCGGTCACAAAGGAGGAGATATCCATATCCGTATTGCCTAGTTTGCCTTCCATGCCAAGTAGAGTCCCATCCGGACACGGGACGAAGTCTTCAATCTCGTATCTTCATAGTCCAATAGTCCGGCCAAAGGATATAGTCCGGCTATCTGGAGACCCCCTAATCCAGGACTCCCTCAGTAGCCCCTGAACCAGGCTTCAATGACGATGAGTCCGGCGCGCAGTGTTGTCTTTGGCATTGCAAGGCGGGTTCCTCCTTCGAATACATCACGGAAGAGTTTGATTACAAGGATAGTGTCTGACCCTGCAAAATAAGTTACACATACCACCATAGAGAGAATAATATTTCCACAAATCTAATCTGCTGACACGTTTTGGCAGCATGACATCACGCCATGGCCCGATAATTATTCGAACCGTTTTTCTTTAACCAGCCCCGCACATGATGCGAGGCGGTTTCTTGACACGTCTTGTCAAAGCAGAGATCGTGTTCCCCTTATTACGGATTCTCATCAATACAAACGTGGGTAACCCAACCGTTCCTGTTGGTATGACTCCTAGATCTTAGGTAAGTCTCAAACGGCCACGAGGAGGACGCCTGATATTCATCCCCTTTATAAAGGGACAAGGCTTTTTCTTTTTCCCTCCCGTGCTCAATCGAATCCTTCCCTCGCCTCGAGTTCTAAGACCCAAAGCCCAGGTCAGGTGCTTCAGACCTTCAATCATGTCCGGATCCAGCCTTCAAGGCCGGTGGATGCCTTCCTCCGTCACGGAGGAGGAAATTAAGAAGTTGAGGGAGGCCAGATATCTGACCGCCGAAATTTCGCATAGGCTGCCCGCCCGAGGGCAGGTCGTCCCTACTCTCGAACCCAACGAGAGTGTTGTGTTCGTCTCCCACTTCCTCTGAGGACTAGGCCTCGCTCTGGATCCCTTTGTTAGGGGTCTTATGTTCTATTACGGGCTGGATTTTCATGATCTGGCCCCGGATTCCCTTCTTCACATCTTGTCATTTATTGTCGTTTGTGAGGCCTCCCTCCGCATTACCCCTCACTTCGGCCTGTGGCTCAAGACCTTCGATGTGAAGCCAAAGATGGTCGAGGGGCAGTACGCAGCATGCGGAGGTGCTCTAATAAGAAAAATTGCTGACGCTCCATGGCCAAAGGGTTCGTTTCCAGAGGTGTCTGGATTGTGGCAAAGGGAGTGGTTTTACGTCATAGCTCCCCGAAGTGCCAAGTGGGTAGCTACCCCCACCTTTCGCTCGGGCCCTCCAGCACAACTGATGTCATGGATCAGCAGGGGGCTGAGTTGGGGTCCAGCCAAGGACGTGCCAATACTGTAGAGCCGCACCCGAGATCTCTTCGAGGGAGATTTCAGTCTGGTTATGGTAATGCAAGTTATGCTGGTTCGTCGAGTCCAGCCTTGCAAACGCCGGCCCCTCCAGATGTGGGAATTCAACCCGGAAGGACCATGCACTATTCAGAATTTCCTCGGCATGATGCACGAGGAGATGTACAAATCGTTCTTCAGACCCCAAATAGAGTGTCCGGACACTACCGAGGACGTGGGCCTGAGCAGCAACCGCATCGCTGCCAAGTAAGTAATCCCATGGCCAAACACACTGTCCTTTTATTTATCATGACATCATTCTGAAGAATTGCTCTTTGACCAGGACTGGATAACAAAGGCGAAGATGATCCGGTGTTCGGCCCCCCTTCCTGAAGGCTTGGACAATCCGGTGCTGGAAAAGATGCTCGAGCTAGCACCTTGTCTAGTGCCCTCAAAGGAAGATGAAAGGGGGAATAAAGAGGGCAAAAGCAGGCCGCCATCGCTAACTATTCCAATCGAGGGAATGAGCGCCTCTGCAAGGGAGGATAACCAAGGGGAATAATCTGACATTCTCTCTCCCCGGGGAAGGAAGAGGACTACCTCTGAAGATCCGGAAACCAAGGTTTCCAAACGGGAGAAGAAATCTCCGCTAGAGGGTCCTGCCTCAGAGGGTATTCTTGCCGCACAATGTCCGCGCGGGGATCAGCCCTCTACCGAGCTGTAAGTAATCAAAAAGTACTTAATAGTGAAGATATCCTACCTTACTTCTAAGGAAAATAACCGAAGCATTTATCTTGCAGTTCGGATCTTAGCCCTTCTCAGCAGAGCTCGTCTTCGGGGGATCTTCTTCCAGAGATGATGGAGAGCGAAACGCCTCCCCCTGCCACACCGCCTCACGAGGCGGGCGACCCTGAGGTGTCGTCGCGGAGGGTTTCTCCTGATCCAGCAAGGCCAGAAGGTAATCCTATGGCCACCCGAAGTCCCCAGTATCCGGCTCTTGAAGAGAGCAATCAAAAGAGTCCGACACCGTCTGGTATGCGGTCGGACGTACTAAGGGATCTGCTAGAGCGAGCGACTATCTCAGAAGAGCACCGTAGGTTGATGGGTACGGTGATTGAAAGGATTTCGTCTGCCGAAAGCGGGTTGGACGAAGCATTTATGAGTCTACTGACGGGTTTTGAGGTACGTGAAATGATGTACATTTTTGACAGTACCGCACATTTTTAGGTGTGCCCTGTGTAGATAGTAGCCCCTGAGACTCTGGTTGTCGTTGAGAACGGCGACAAATAGAGGATCATAGTCCCAGGTAATAACCAGACCGCCTTTATGTGCAGGTGGTTGAAGCTCCGGTGGCTAGCCAGACTGATAGGTTTGCCGAACTAAAGCGGCAACTGGATGCAGCAGATGCCGACATTGGGCTTGTTAACAAGCGGCTTGACGAGGCGTAGGGTAGGTGATTTTTCTGGTGAATGTCACATAGTGAGAGCGGCATGATGCCATTATCTTTAATATGTTGTGACTGCAGATGGAGCTGCCACCGTGGAGATCCTTCGGGCGGAGCTTGCCCGAGCCAAGGAGCAAGCAAGGAGTAGTAATGCGGTCGCTTTAAAGGCGGCCGAAGAGTTAAGGGCCGAACAAGCCACACATTGCGGGAGCAAAGAAAAAATTGCCGAGCTGGTGTGGAGTTAAAAGATGCTGCTGACTGTTACCGGCTTCTTGAAGAAGAAAGTCGGGTGAAGACGACGGACCTGGAGAAGGCCCGGGTGGCTGCCAAGGAAGCCCGCTCCAAAATTAGAGCGACGAAGGATGAGCTGAATCAAGCTGCGGATATAGTTTCTGGGAAGCCCTTCTTGTTGTGGACTAAGTTCGGAGATCCGAAATATGCTCCTCTGGGCCGGCTATGGAGTTTTGCGGATGAGTACATGGATTTGGCTGCAAGTGCTGCGGATGCGACCGAGTACTTCAAGGATCAGAAAGGTCCTGAAGTGGAGAAGCTGTTCTGGTCACAATTTCACGCTCCAGTCCGTCCGCTGTTGTTGAATGAGCGATTGACCGGTTGGGCCGAGCTCCATAGATTATCCGGACTGTCCATGAGGTCCGTTGTGGATCATTTGTGGCCAGGAGGGCCAAGGACGAATAGCTACTTTAGCTTAGTGCAACAATTCCTTGGCGCTGTGCCACACATCGATGCTGTAAAGAGGTCGGCGTGCATAGAAGGCTCGCGGATGGCCCTTGCCCGTGTCAAAACATACTGGGCGGAGATGGATGCCACCACTGTTGCGGCACAGGGTTCGGCCATAGGCCGAGTGGCTGCCGAGCACTACTTTGAAGAAGTTCTTGAAGGCGCTCGTTCGATAGAGGCTTAGTGCTCGAAGAATATTATGTTTGAGTCACATGTATTCCCATTGTAAAAACAATGTTTTATTGAATTTATCAAGGTTGTATTTATACTTTTGCCCAAAAGTACTATGATACCTCCTGTGCGGCCGTTTATGTATATATGTATATAACCTGAAAGATTGCAGTCGTCGGCTTCAGCCCCCACGCATATAATGCAGGGGTGTTCGCAGAAGATGCATGTTCACACTTGATCCAACGTCTTGGTCCATTAAGGAGGTGATAGCGCATCGAACTAGGCAACCGGACTATAATGCTTTAACACTTTCACTTAGCCAGAGGAGTTTGACAGTGGGGCTACTATATAGCCCCTGGTGGCTCCGCACTCATCCGAATTCGGGGTGCGTACATTCCTGGCCGGGAAACGGCCCTTCGCTAAGGCGGAGGAATCTCGAAGATTCCGCTAGGTCATCGAGTGGTTGACCAGTCTCACGCTATATCATGACAGTCAGTTTTCGGCTTTCTCTACTGAGGTGCTCGTCCGGATGAACCAGGGCACAATCGCAGTAGTTCTCCTGGTGCCGCCTTAGCCGATAGAGCGGAACGTAAGGCAGCAAAACATAGGAGCCGGGCAAACCCAACATTTGACCAAAGACATGATTCGGAGCTGATGCATATAAGGCCAAACTCGCGACGCCGAACACTCCCTAATGTATTCGGTCTTTATGGTGGAAACCGGGCGTAAGCAGTGCCCTTTGTAATAAGCCCCTGGTGTCCAGGTACGTGCAATATTCTGACGTGGCCACATGCCAATACGTCAGCATCCTTCTCAATTGTACTGAGAATCCGGGGATGTGTATCAACAAGAGACAGTAAAAAAGGTTTATGCAGGGTCTTAATCTAAAAAGAATCCTTGGAACGGGTCCCTGCTGCACGCTTGCGCCCGTGTCTCCGTTGTGCCGTATCCTGGACGGGTGTAGCACGATGGTCATTTGTAAAAGAGAGGAACTTAGTTGAAAAGTTGTCGTGCAAAAAGGTAGGTTATACTAAAGAAACCATGTACAATTCGAGATGAGTAAAGTTTGAGTCTAATTGCCACTTGTTTGCGTGCGCTGAGCCCCTTGTATTGTAATAGGGGTATGTCCATCAAACCTGTATCAATTACATATAGTTGCGACGGACTCGTCTATCCACGTCCATGGTCTTAACGACCTGTCAAATGCTTTAGTTGGTGAGGCCGTTTAGTGTGCGGCTGCCAAGGTAGCCGCACTGTCTTTGGCGCGTAAGGAGCGCTCAATATTTCCATTTACTGTAATGATGCCGCATGGACCAGGCATCTTAAGCATGAGGGAAGCGTAATGCGGTATTGCGTTAAAGCGAGCGAAAGCTTCACGTCTGAGTAGTGCTTGATAGCCACTTTGGAACAGAGCGATGTGGAAGGTTAACTTTTTGCTGCGAAAGTTATCGGGAAGGCCGAATATAACCTCTAATAGCAGGGAGCCCATGCAATGGGCTTCTGGGCCTGGCGTTACTCCTTTAAAGTTAGTATTGCTATGGCTAATTTTTGCTGGGTCTATCCCCATGTTGTGGAATGTGTCCTGATATATCAGGTTTAAACTGCTGCTGCCGTCCATCAGGACTCATGTGAAGTAGTATCCGTCAATTATTGGGTCTAATACCAAGGCAGCCCATCCTGCACGCCGGATACTTGCCAAGTAATCCCGATGGTCAAAGGTGATCGGTTGGGATGACCAGTGGCAGAACTCCGCGGTGATAGGCCCTGGGGCATGTGTCTCTAGGAGTGCCGCTTTGTTTCTCCCCTTTATCACGTGTAACACGTTGACTGTTTTGACTCCTGGTGGGAATTTCTTGTGTTCCCTAGTGCTTTGCTTGTGAGGCTCGTCCTTGTCTTCGCTTGGTGTATCCTACCCCTTATGTTTGGCGTTGAGCTTGCCGGACTGCTTGAAGACCCAACATTCTCTATGGGTATGATTTGCAGGTTTATCGGGGGTGCTGTGGATCTGGCATATTTGGTTCAGAATCTTGTTTAGGCTGGATAGTTCGTCTCTGTTGCCTTTGGAGGGCAGCTTTTGCTGACCTGGCCAAGAGCTTCTGAATCTGGCGTTTACCGCCGTGCTCTTCGGGCTTTCTTCTTTATTCTGGCGCTTGTTTTTGCTGCGTCGTGATTTCCCGTTTCCGTCCCTGACTTTGGATGTACTTGGGTCACTGGTGCTGCATCGGGCTAACTAGCTATCCTCGCTCGCGCAAAAGCGGGTCATGAGGCTTGTTAAAGCTGCCATTGTTCTCGGCTTTTCTTGGCCGAGGTGTCTGGCAAGTCATTCGTCTCGAACGCTATGCTTGAAAGCTGCTAAGGCTTCGGCATCCGGACAGTCGACTATTTGGTTCTTTTTAGTGAGGAACCTGTTCCAAAGCTTTCGGGCTGACTCTCTGGGCTGTTGAGTTATATGACTTAAATCGTCTGCATCCGGTGGTCGGACATAGGTCCCTTGAAAATTTGCCCGAAAAGCGTCTTCGAGCTCTTCCCAGCTGCCAATGGAGTTTTCGGGGAGGCTTTTAAGCTAGTGCCGAGCTGGCCCTTTGAGCTTGAGGGGTAAGTACTTGATGGCGTGGAGATTGTCTCCTCGAGCCATGTGGATATGGAGGATGTAGTCCTCAATCCAGACCCCAGGGTCTGTCGTTCCGTCGTACGCCTCTATGTTTACGGGTTTGAATCTCTCTAGAAATTCATGGTCTAGCACCTCATCAGTGAAACATATGGGGTGTGCGGCATCCCTGTATTTGGGTGTACCGTGGTGTTCGGATGTTTGTTGTGCTGCATTGCATGCTGGAGCGCGCTTGCGTGGCCCGTATATGGATCTGGTTGCGCTGTCCTTTTGATGCGAGCCCTCGCGTGGATCGCGTACTGGCTTATGTGCGGCGTCGTTTGCCGCTCTGTGTTGGCCACGAGGTCATCTATCTGACCGGATGGCCGTTTTGTTTTTTAGTTGCGGGGGCTCTAAGGCCTCCTCATCGAATTCAGGTAGCAATTTTCGCTTTGGGTAGCTCTTGGTGTGGCGATTACCGCCGTACTTCGCTGCATTGTTGAGTACTTCACTCCATCTGATTCTGAGTGTGTCTTGTGCAGCCCTGAGCCTTTGCTTCTGCTTTTTCAAACTCCTCGCAGTGGCAACAAGCCTTTGATGGGCATTCTGTTGCTCCGGGAGCCTGTCCGGTGTGATGTCGTCCGGACTGTTATCTTCGACGGAGTCGGGTTGTTCGGTTTGATTCTCCATGTTGCCGTGGTCGGGCGATGGTTCACCCTGCTCTAATGCTGGGTCTATATGGTTGCTGTTTCCCCCGAGGCGGGATTTGGAGCGGCGCTTACGCCACCGCTTTGACTGCTTCTCGAGGGAACAACCCTTCGCTGCGTCCTTCCGTTCCTCGTCGTCATTTTCTTTTGGTGTGTCCATCATGTATACGTCATATGATGAAGTGGGCGTCTAGTGCCCTGTGGGCAGTGGTTCCTGTTCGTCTCCTGCATCTCGTCCATACCGTCGATGTCTTTGGAGTCGAAGTCGAGCATGTCGGTCAAATCATCGATAGTGGCTACTAAGTGGGTGGTGGGTGGGCGGCGAATTTCTTCGTCATCCGCATCCCAATCCTGCCGGACATAGTTCGGCCAGGACTCTCCTGACAAGGGGAGGGACCTTAATGAGTTCAGTATGTCGCCGAAAGGCGAGTGCTGAAAGATATCCGCGGAGGTGAACTCCATGATCGGCGCCCAGTCGGATTCGGCAGGCACGGGCGCAGGCGGTTCGGAGTCCGTGGCCGGGGAAGAATCCGGTAGTTCGGCGTCACGGCTCCTATGAAGGGTAAGGTCGATCCTCGGCTCGATCGCCGCTGAGAATACGGCCTCCATGGCGGGGTCTATCCACCCGTCCATGGATGGCGCAATTGGCTCCGAATTGAGGGTCAGAGCGGTTGCCGGTGTGGTCTCCTGAACACTGTCCGATGGTAGAGCTAAATCATGCTCATCGTGACCGTGCGGTGCACTCGGCATGGGCTCGAATCCGTCGAAGATCAAGTCTCCGCGGATGTTGGCCGTGTAGTTTAATCTTGCAAACCTGACTTGGTGGCCAGGGGCATAACTCTCGATCTGCTCCAGATGGCCAAGCGAGTTGGCCCGCAGTGCGAAGCCGCCGAATACAAAGATCTGTCCGGGGAGAAAAGTCTCACCCTGGACTGCATCGCTATTGATGATCGAAGGAGCCATCAAGCCTAACGGTGACGACACAGAGGAACTCTCAATGAAAGCACCAATGTCGGTGTCAAAATCGGCGGATCTTGGGTAGGGGGTCCCGAACTGTGCGTCTAAGGCAGATGGTAACAGGAGGCAGGGGACACGATGTTTTACCCAGGTTCGGGCCCTCTAGATGGAGGTAAAACTCTACGTCCTGCTTGTTTATTCTTGACAATATGAGTAATACAAGAGTTGATCTACCACGAGATCGGAGAGGCTAAACCCTAGAAGCTAGCCTATGGTATGATTGTATGTTGTCCTACGGACTAAAACCCTCCGGTTTATATAGACACCGGAGGAGGCTAGGGTTGCACAAGGTCTATTACAAAGGAGGAGATATCCATATCCGTATTGCCTAGCTTGCCTTCCACGCCAAGTAGAGTCCCATCCGGACATGGGACGAAGTCTTCAATCTCGTATCTTCATAGTCCAACAGTCCGGCCAAAGGATATAGTCCGGCTGTCTGGAGACCCCCTAATCCAAGACTCCCTCACACACAATTTAGTATTATCTTGAGCCATCGTGACAAGCAAGCAAACTAACACACAAGCAAACAAAAAGCAAGCGGGCAAAAGAGGCAAATAGAGGGAGGATAGAGAGAGAGAGAGGGCAAATAAAACGGCAAGGGTGAAGTGGGGGAGAGGAAAACGAGAGGCAAATGGCAAATAATATAATGCGGGAGATAAGGGTATGTGATGGGTACTTGGTATGTTGACTTCTGCGTAGACCTCCCCGGCAACGGCGCCAGAAATCCTTCTTGCTACCTCTTTTAGCACTGCGTTGGTTTTCCCCGAAGAGGAAGGGATGATGCAGCAAAGTAGCGTAAGTATTTCTCTCAGTTTTTGAGAACCAAGGTATCAATCCAGTAGGAGGCTACACGCGAGTCCCTCGCACCTGCACAAAACAAATGAATCCTTGCAACCAACGCAAATAGGGGTTGTCAATCCCTATAGGGCCACTTACGAGAGTGAGATCTGATAGATATGATAAGATAATATTTTTGGTATTTTTATGACAAAGATGCAAAGTAAAATAAAGGCAAAGTAAATGGCAAAGTAAATAACTAAGTAGTAGGAGATTGATATGATAAAGATAGACCCGGGGGCCATAGGTTTCACTAGTGGCTTCTCTCGAGAGCATAAGTATTCTACGGTGGGTGAACAAATTACTGTTGAGCAATTGACAGAATTGAGCATAGTTATGAGAATATCTAGGTATGATCATGTATATAGGCATCATGTCCGAGACAAGTAGACCAACTCCTGCCTGCATCTACTACTATTACTCCACTCATCGACCACTATCCAGCATGCATCTAGAGTATTAAGTTAAAAATAGAATAACGCCTTAAGCAAGATGACATGATGTAGAGGGATAGACTCATGCAATATGAAGAAAACCCCATCTTGTTATCCTCGATGGAAACAATACAATACGTGCCTTGTGATGACCCACAAGTATAGGGGATCTATCGTAGTCCTTTCGATATGTAAGAGTGTCGAACCCAATGAGGAGCAGAAGGAAATGATAAGAGGTTTTCAGCAAGGTATTCTCTGCAAGTACTGAAATAAGTGGTAACAGATAGTTTTGTGATAAGGTAAATTGTAATGAGCAACAAGTAACAAAAGTAAATAAGGTGCAGCAAGGTGGCCCAATCCTTTTTGTAGCAAAGGACAAGCCGGACACATTCTTATATAAGGAAAAGAGCTCCCGAGGACACATGGGAATATCGTCAAGCTAGTTTTCATCATGCTCATATGATTCGCGTTCGGTACTTTGATAATTTGATATGTGGGTGGACCGGTGCTTGGGTGCTGTTCTTACTTGAACAAGCATCCCACTTATGATTAACCTCTATTGCAAGCATCCGCAACTACAACAAAAGTATTAAGGTAAACCTAACCATAGCATGAAACATATGGATCCAAATCAGCCCCTTACGAAGCAACGCATAAACTAGGGTTTAAGATTCTGTCACTCTAGCAACCCATCATCTACTTATTACTTCCCAATGCCTTCCTATAGGCCCAAATAATGGCAGAGTGTTATGTAGTCGACGTTCACATAACACCACTAGAGGTTAGACAACATACATCTCATCAAAATATCGAACGAATACCAAATTCACATGACTACTAATAGCAAGACTTCTCCCGTGTCCTCAGGAACAAACGTAACTACTCACAAAGCATATTCATGTTCATAATCAGAGGGGTAATAGTATGCATAAAGGATCTGAACATATGATCTTCCACCAAGTAAACCAACTAGCATCAACTACAAGGAGTAATCAACACTACTAGCACCAATCCCGGACTTAGAGACAAGGATTGGATACAAGAGATGAACTAGGGTTTGGAGATGAGATGGTGCTGGTGAAGATGTTGATGGAGATTGCCCTCTCCCGATGAGAGGAGCGTTGGTGATGACGATGGTGATGATTTCCCCCTCTCGGAGGGAAGTGTCCCCAGCAGAACAGCTCTGCCAGTGCCCTAGATTGGTTCCGCCAAGGTTCCGCCTTGTGGCGGCGGAGTCTCGTCCCGAAAGGTAGCTTATGATTTTTCTTCTCATTGAAAGACTTCATATAGGAGAAGATGGGCGTCGGAGAGCCACCAGGGGGCCCACGAGGTAGGGGGGCGCGCCCAGGGGGGAGGGGCGCGCTCCCCACCCTCATGAGCAGGGTGTGGGCCCCCTGACCTTCATCTTTGGCGACGATTTTTCTTTATTTATTTTAAGATATTCCGTGGAGTTTCAAGACTTTTGGAGTTGCGCAGAATAGGTCTCCAATATTTGCTCCTTTTCCAGCCAGAATTCCAGCTGCCGGCATTCCCCCTCTTCATGGTAAACCTTGTAAAATAAGAGAGAATAGCCATAAGTATTG
Organism: Triticum aestivum; assembly: GCF_018294505.1. Lineage (NCBI taxonomy): Eukaryota > Viridiplantae > Streptophyta > Magnoliopsida > Poales > Poaceae > Triticum > Triticum aestivum. The sequence goes on along the minus strand of NC_057797.1, from coordinate 159,710,091 downwards.
TGACATAACGTGAAATAACAACCCATAATGCAATAAATATTAACATAATAGCATGACGCAAAATGGACGTATCAACTCCCCCAAGCTTAGACCTCGCTTGTCCTCAAGCGAAAAGCCGATAACAATAAATATGTCCTCATGTTTAGAGGTAGAGGCGTCGATAAAAATAAAATACGGACATGAAGGCATCATGATTGTTTCATAACAACAACATATATAGATTTGTCATATGATTACTTATGTTCAAGTGATGATCTTTTCACAATGCAAAAGTATGAATCAGAAACCTTATTAGGCGCTAACAAATTATAACCTCAGTCATTGAAGCAATTGCAATTTATCCTAACATCGGAAGGAGTCTATGTGAGAGCTTAAAAGCAAGTCCACATACTCAACTATCACTTAGTCCTTCATAATTGCTAACACTCACGCAATACTTGTGGTTATGAAGTTTCAATCAGACACAGAGAAAGATTGGGGCTTATAATGCTGCCTCCAAACTTATTCACCTTTGGGTGATGTCAACAATAATAGTTCATGCTAATGTACATCCAATTGGATATATATATCAGGATCATCCCACCATGAAGTGCTTGCCACAGGATAAAATGAAAAAGGGAAAGGCGAAGATTACCTTGACTCTTGCATAAGATAGAGGATAATAATAAAAGATAGGCCCTTCGCAGAGGGAAGCAGAGGTTGCCATGCGCTTTTATGGTTGGATGCACAAAGTCTTAATGCAAAAGAACGTCACTTTATATTGCCCCTTGTATGTGAACCTTTATTATGCAGTCCGTCACTTTTATTGCGTCCACAACAAGTTTGTACAAAGCTTATTTCTCTGCACTAATAAGTCATGCATATTTAAAGAGCAATTTTTATTGCTTGCACCGATGATAACTTACTTGAAGGATCTTACTCAATCCATAGGTAGATATGGTGGACTCTCATGGCTAAACTGGTTTAAGGGTATTTGGAAGCACAAGTAGTATCTCTACTTGGTGCTGAGAATTTGGCTAGCATGAGGGGGAAAGGCAAGCTCAACATGTTTGAATGATCCATGACAATATACTTTAACTGAGATGCGAGAAAACATAACCCATTACGTTGTCTTCCTTGTCCAACATCAACTCTTTAGCATGTCATACTTAATGAGTGCTCCCAATTATGAAAGATGTCAATGATAGTATATCTATATGTGAAACCTCTCTCTCCTTATTACTTCCTATTAATTGCCACGATGACTAAAGCTATATTTGCCAACTCCTAACAACTTTTTAATCATCATACTCTTTCTATGTGAAGTCATTATTCTCAATAAGATCAATATGAACTCTTTGTTTCTTTTTATTCTTTCTTTTATTCACTCAAGATCATGGCAAGATAATCAAGCCCTTGACTCAACACTAATCTTTATTATATATAGCTCACGGATTAGATTGCATAGAGGGATCATAAAGCAAACTTCAAAACTAGATCATGCCGTGATTTTATTCTACTAAATCAAGATACTACTAATAGGATCGAACTAAGAAAAATGGTAAAGATAGGAGTTGTGATGGTGATACGATACCGGGGCACCTCCCCCAAGCTTGGCAGTTGCCAAGGGGAGTGCCCATACCCATGTGATGAGGTCCCCTTCTTTGTTGTTGGAGGTGGAGGTGTTGTTGATGACGCAAGCTTGTCGTCCCCTTCCATGGCATAGGCTCACCCTCATAGAAGGATGATCGAGTCTCTGGAATTCTCAAATCTGCAACAGAAACAGCTCGAAACGAAAACAGGGGATATTTGCGTGATACAGGGGTCAAAACCTTAGGGAGAATATATAATGAATTTTTACCGACCAAAATACGTATCATGCAGGAAAATGGAGTCCGGAGGGCACACGAGGTGCTCACGAGGTAGGGGGGCGCGCCCAGGGGGTAGGGCACGCCCTCCACCCTCGTGGAGGGCTCGTGTACTCCCTGGACTGCTACCTATTTTTCTATTTTTCTAAATATTCCAAAACGGAGAAATATTGCCTTAAAAATTGTTTTGGAGTCGGTTTACTTACTGTACCACATACCTATTCCTTTTCGGAGTTTGAAACGTTCTGGAAAGTGTCCCTTATGTATTCCTCCGGGGTTACGGTTTCAATAACATGGGTTTCAACATTTATAGGATTACCTGAGATATAGTGCTTGATTCTTTGACCGTTTACCACCTTCGGATTTGTGCCTTCGAAATTGTTGATTTTTATGGCACCGGAACGATAGACCTCCTCGATAACGTAGGGACCTTCCCATTTAGAGAGAAGTTTTCCTGCAAAAAATCTTAAATGAGAGTTGTATAGCAATACATAATCGCCTACATTAAACTCACGCTTTTGTATCCTTTTGTCATGCCATCTTTTAACTTTTTCTTTAAACAACTTGGCATTTTCATAGGCTTGGGTTCTCCATTCATCAAGTGAGCTAATATCAAATAACCTCTTCTCACCGGCAAGTTTGAAATCATAGTTAAGCTCTTTAATAGCCCAATATGCCTTATGTTCTAGTTCGAGAGGTAAGTGACATGCTTTTCCATAAACCATTTTATACGGAGACATACCCATAGGATTCTTATATGCAGTTCTATATGCCCATAATGCATCATCAAGTTTCTTGGACCAATTCTTTCTAGACCTATTAACAGTCTTTTGCAAAATTAATTTGAGCTCTCTATTACTCAATTCTACTTGACCACTAGACTGTGGGTGATAAGGAGATGCAATTCTATTATTAACATCATATTTGGCAAGCATTTTACGGAAAGCACCATGAATAAAGTGTGAACCACCATCAGTCATTAAGTATCTAGGGACTCCAAACCTCAGAAAAATAACTTCCTTAAGCATTTTAATAGAAGTGTTATGATCAGCACTACTAGTTGGAATAGCTTCTACCCACTTAGTAACGTAATCAACAGCAACTAAAATATGAGTGTATCCATTGGAGGCAGGAAAAGGTCCCATATAATCAAAGCCCCAAACATCAAATGGTTCAATAACAAGTGAATAATTCATAGGCATTTCTTGACGTCTACTAATATTACCAATTCTTTGACATTCATCACAAGATAAAACAAACTTACGGGCATCCTTGAAGAGAGTAGGCCAATAAAAACCAGATTGCAATACCTTATGTGCAGTTCTATCTCCAGCGTGGTGTCCTCCATAAGCTTCGGAGTGACACTTGTGTAGGATCTGTTCCTGTTCATGCTCAGGTACACAACGTCTAATAACACCATCTACTCCTTCTTTATAAAGATGTGGGTCATCCCAAAAGTAATGTCTCAAATCATAAAAGAACTTTTTCTTTTGTTGGTATGTGAAGCTAGGTGGTATAAATTTAGCAACAATATAATTAGCATAATCAGCATACCATGGAGTGCTACGAGAAGTGCTTATGACATTTAATTGTTCATCAGGAAAGCTATCATCAATAGGTGGTGGGTCATCAAGAACATTCTCTAACCTAGATAAGTTATCTGCAACTGGGTTCTCAGCTCCTTTTCTATCAACAATATGCAAATAAAATTCTTGCAGCAAGAGAACCCATCTAATAAGTCTAGGTTTAGCATCTTTCTTTTCCATAAGATATTTAATAGCAGCATGATCAGTGTGAATAGTTACTTCAGAATCAACAATATAGGGTCTGAATTTATCACAAGCAAACACAACTGCTAAAAGTTCCTTTTCGGTAGTAGCATAATTTCTTTGAGCATTGTCTAGAGTCTTACTAGCATAATGGATAACATTTAATTTCTTATCAACTCTTTGCCCTAGAACAACACCTACAGCATAATCACTAGCATCACACATAATTTCAAAGGGTAAATTCCAATCAGGTGGATGAATAATAGGTGCAGAGACTAATGCTTTCTTAAGTATTTCAAATGCTTCTACACAATCATCATCAAAGACAAAAGGTACATTTTTTGTAATAAATTAGTCAGAGGCCGAGAAATTTTTGAGAAGTCCTTAATGAACCTCCTATAAAATCCGGCGTGACCAAGGAAACTTCTTATACCTTTGATGTCGTTGGGACATGGCATCTTTTCAATAGCGTCAACCTTGGCTTTATCAACTTCAATACCTCTTTCAGAAACTTTGTGCCCCAAGACAATACCTTCATTAACCATAAAGTGGCACTTTTCCCAATTCAAGACAAGATTAGTTGCTTCACATCTTTGCAAAACTCGATCAAGATTGCTCAAGCAATCATCAAAAGAGGAACCATAGACGGAAAAGTTGTCCATGAAAACCTCACAAATCTTTTCACAAAAATCAGAGAATATAGCCATCATGCATCTTTGAAAGGTAGCAGGTGCATTACATAAACCAAAAGGCATACGTCTATAAGCAAAAGTACCAAAAGGGCATGTAAAAGTAGTCTTTGATTGATCTTTAGCCGACACAGGTATTTGAGAGAAACCAGAATAACCATCCAGAAAGCAATAATGTGTATGTTTGCATAATCTTTCTAGCATTTGATCAATAAAAGGTAAGGGGTAATGATCTTTCTTAGTGGCTTTATTTAATTTGCGGAAATCAATTACCATCCTATAACCTGTAATAATTCTTTGAGGAATCAATTCATCTTTATCATTAGGGACAACAGTAATACCTCCCTTCTTAGGGACACAATGGACAGAACTTACCCACTGACTATCAGCAACGGGATAAATTATACCTGCCTCCAGAAGCTTGAGTATTTCCTTCCTTACCACTTCTTTCATTTTAGGATTCAAACGTCATTGAGGATCACATACTGGCTTAGCATCCGCTTCCAAATTTATTTTATGCTGACATAGAGTGGGACTAATGCCCTTAAGATCATCAAGAGTATATCCAATAGCGGCACGGTGCTGCTTCAGAGTTTTCAATAATCTTTCTTCTTCATGCTCTGAAAGGTTAGCAGTAATAATAACAGGATATATTTTCTTTTCATCAAGATAAACATACTTAAGATTATCAGGCAACGGTTTAAGCTCAAAAACGGGATCACCCTTGGGTGGAGGAGGATCCCCTTGGATTTCAACAGGCAAATTGTGTTTCAGAATAGGTTCCTGTTTAAAGAATATTTCATCTATTTCCTTTCTTTCATTCATAAACATATCATTTTTATGGTCTAGCAAATAGTGTTCTAAAAGATCACTAGGAGGTACAGCAATAGAAGCAAGACCAATAATTTCATCCTTACTAGGCAATTCTTCCTCACGATGTTGTTTACTGAATTTAGAGAAATTAAACTCATGAACCATATCATCCAAGCCAACAGTAACAACATTCTTTTTGCAGTCTATCATAGCATTAACAGTATTCAAGAAGGGTCTACCAAAAATAATGGGACAAAAGCTATCTTGTGGATAACCAAGAACAAGAAAGTCAGTGGGATATTTGGTTTTACCACACAAGACATCAACATCTCGAACAATTCCCATTGCAGATATAGTATCTCTATTGGCAAGTTTAATTGTAACATCAATATCTTCTAACTCAGCAAGTGCGATGTCATGCATAATTTCTTTATATATGTCAATGGGTATAACACTAGCACTAGCACCCATATCACATAAGACATGATAACAATGATCTCCTATTTTAACAGAAATAACAGGCACGCCTACCACAGGTCTATGTTTATCTCTATCACAGGGTTTAGTAATTCTAGCAGTTTCACCAGAGAATTCAATGACATGCCCATCAATATTATCAGACAAGAGATCTTTAACAATAGAAATATTAGGTTCTACTTTGACTTGCTCAGGAGGTGTATAAGTTCTAGTATTGCTTTTACGAACAACAGTTGAAGCTTTAGCATGATCCTTTACTCTAGCAGGGAAAGGTGGTTTCTCAACATAAGAGGTGGGAACAATAGGATCATTATAAGTGATGGTCTTTTCTTCAACTTTAATAGGTGCAGCTACTTTTACTTCTATGGGAGGATGATATTTAAACCACTTCTCCTTGGGGAGATCAACATAAGTAGCAAAAGATTCACAGAAAGAAGCTACTATCTCAGAGTCAAGTCCATATTTAGTGCTAAACTTACGGAAAATATCGGTATCCATAAAAGATTTAACACAATCAAACTTAGGTGTCATACCTGACTCCTTACCTTCGTCGAGGTCCCAATCTTCAGAGTTGTGTTTAATTCTATCCAATAAATTCCATTTGAATTCAATAGACTTCATCATAAAAGAGCCAGCACAAGAAGTATCGAGCATGGTGCGATTGTTATCAGAAAGCCGAGCATAAAAATTCTGGAGAATTTTCAATTTTGAGAGCTCATGATTGGGGCATGAATATAACATTGATTTAAGCCTCCCCCAAGCTTGAGCGATGCTTTCTCCTTTGCGAGGCCAAAAATTATATATATAATTGCGATCACGATGAACAAGATGCATAGGGTAATACTTTTGATGAAATTCCAATTTCATTCTTTTATAGTTCCATGATCTCGTATCATCACATAGCCTATACCATGTCGATGGGTCTCCCTCCAAAGATAAAGGGAAAGCCTTCTTCTTAACAACATCATCGGGTATACCTGCTGTTGGGGAACGTAGTAATTTCAAAATTTTCCTACGCACACGCAAGATCATGGTGATGCATAGCAATGAGAGGGGAGATTGTGATCTACGTACCCTTGTAGATCGACAACAGAAGCGTTAGCACAACGTGGTTGATGTAGTCGTACGTCTTCACGGCCCGACCGATCAAGCATGGAAACTACGGCACCTCTGAGTTCTAGCACACGTTCAGCCTGATGACGATCCCCGGACTCCGATCCAGCAAAGTGTTGGGGAAGAGTTCCATCAGCACGACAGCGTGGTGACGATCTTGATGTACTACCGTTGCAGGGCTTCGCCTAAGCACTGCTACAATATTATCGAGGACTATGGTGGAAGGGGGCACCACACATGGCTAAGAATATGATCACGTGGATCAACTTGTGTCTCTAGGGGTGCCCTCTGCCTCCGTATATAAAGGATCAAAGGGGGGGTGCGGCCGGCCAGGAGAGGGCGCGCCAGGAGGAGTCCTACTCCCTCCGGGAGTAGGATTCCTCCCCTTTCCTAGTTGGAATAGGACTCGGGAGGGGGGAAAGAGGAGAGAGAGAAGGAAGGGGGGGGGGCGCCGCCCCCTTCTCCTTGTCCTATTCGGACTAGGGGGAGGGGCGCACAGCCCAGCCCTGGCCACCTCTCCTCTCTTCCACTAAGGCCCACTAAGGCCCATATACCTCCCGGGGGGTTCTGGTAACATCCCGGTACTCCGGTAAAATCCCGATTTCACCCGAAACACTTCCGATATCCAAATATAGGCTTCCAATATATCAATCTTTATGTCTCGACCATTTCGAGACTCCTCGTCATGTCCCCGATCCCATCTGGGACTCCGAACTCCTTCGGTACATCAAAACTCATAAACTCATAATATAACTGTCATCGAAACCTTAAGCGTGCGGACCCTACGGGTTCGAGAACAATGTAGACATGACCGAGACACGTCTCTGGTCAATAACCAATAGCGGAACCTAGATGCTCATATTGGCTCCTACATATTCTACGAAGATCTTTATCGGTCAGACCGCATAACAACATACGTTGTTCCCTTTGTCATCGGTATGTTACTTGCCCGAGATTCGATCGTCGGTATCTTAATACCTAGTTCAATCTCGTTACCGGCAAGTCTCTTTACTCGTTCCGTAATACATCATCTCACAACTAACTCATTAGTTGCAATGCTTGCAAGGCTTATGTGATGTGTATTACCGAGAGGGCCCAGAGATACCTCTCCGACAATCGGAGTGACAAATCCTAATCTCGAAATACGCCAACCCAACATGTACCTTTGGAGACACCTGTAGAGCACCTTTATAATCACCCAGTTACATTGTGACGTTTGGTAGCACACAAAGTGTTCCTCCGGTAAACGGGAGTTGCATAATCTCATAGTCATAGGAACATGTACAAGTCATGAAGAAAGCAATAACAACATACTAAATGATCGGGTGCTAAGCTAATGGAATGGGTCATGTCAATCAGATCGTTCACCTATGATGTGATCCCGTTAATCAAATAACAACTCTTTTTCCATGGTTAGGAAACATAACCATCTTTGATTAACGAGCTAGTCTAGTAGAGGCATACTAGTGACACTCTGTTTGTCTATGTATTCACACATGTATTATGTTTCCGGTTAATACAATTCTAGCATGAATAATAAACATTTACCATGATATAAGGAAATAAATAATAACTTTATTATTGCCTCTAGGGCATATTTCCTTCAGTCTCCCACTTGCACTAGAGTCAATAATCTAGTTCACATCGCCATGTGATTCAATACTAATAGTTCACATCACCATGTGATTAACACCCATAGTTCACATCGTCATGTGACCTATACCCAAAGGGTTTACTAGAGTCAATAATCTAGTTCACAACCTTTATGTGATTAACACCCAAAGAGTACTAAGGTGTGATCATGTTTTGCTTGTGAGATAATATTAGTCAACGGGTCTGTCACATACAGATCCGTAAGTATTTTGCGAATTCTATGTCTACAATGCTCTGCACGGAGCTACTCTAGCTAATTGCTCCCACTTTCAATATGTATCTAGATCGAGACTTAGAGTCATCCAGATCTGTGTCAAAACTTGCATCGACGTAACTTTTTACGATGAACCTTTTGTCACCTCCATAATTGAGAAATGTTTCCTTATTCCACTAAGGATAATTTTGACCGTTATCCAGTAATCTACTCTTAGATCACTATTGTACTCCCTTGCTTAACACAGTGTAGGGTATACAATAGATCTGGTACACAGCATGACATACTTTATAGAACCTATGGCTGAGGCATAGGGAATGACTTTAATTCTCTTTCTATCTTCTGCCGTGGTCGGGCTTTGAGTCTTACTCAATTTCACACCTTGTAACACAGCCAAGAACTCTTTTTTGACTATTCCATTTTTTGAACTACTTCAAAATATTGTCAAGGTATGCACTCATTGAAAAAACTTATCAAGCGTCTTGATCTATCTCTATAGATCTGATGCTTAATATGTAAGCAGCTTCACCGAGGTCTTTCTTTGAAAAACTTCTTTCAAAACACTCCTTTATGATTTGCAGAATAATTCTACATTATTTCCGATCAACAATATGTCATTCACATATATTTATCAGAAATGCTGTAGTGCTCCCACTCACTTTCTTGTAAATACAGGCTTCACCGCAAGTCTGTATAAAACTATATGCTTTGATTATACTATCAAAGCGTTTATTCCAACTCCGAGAGGCTTGCACCAGTCCATAAATGGATCGCTGGAGCTTGCACACTTTGTTAGCTCCTTTTGGATCGACAAAACCTTCCGGCTGCATCATATACAACTCTTCTTCCAGAAATCCATTCAGGAATGCAGTTTTGACATCCATTTGCCGGATTTCATAAAATGCGGCAATTGCTAACATGATTTGGACAGACTTAAGCATAGATACGAGTGAGAAACTCTCATCGTAGTCAACACCTTGAACTTGTCGAAAACCTTTTTGCGACAATTCTAGCTTTGTAGATAGTAACACTAGTATCAGCGTCTGTCTTCCTCTTGAAGATCCATTTAATCTCAATGGCTCGCCGATCATTGGGTAAGTCAATCAAAGTCCATACTTTGTTCTCATACATGGATCTCATCTCAGATTTCATGGCCTCAAACCATTTCGTGGAATCTGGGCTCATCATCGCTTCCTCATAGTTCGCAAGTTCGCCATGGTCTAGTAACATGACTTCCAGAACAGGATTACCGTACCACTCTGGTGCGGATCTCACTCTGGTTTACCTACGAGATTCAGTAGTAACTTGATCTGAAGTTACATGATCATCATCATTAGCTTCCTCACTAATTGATGTAGTAGTCATAGGAACAGATTTCTGTGATGAACTACTTTCCAATAAGGGAGAAGGTACAATTACCTTATCAAGTTCTACTTTCCTCCCACTCACTTCTTTCAAGAGAAACTCCTTCTCTAGAAAGGATGCATTCTTAGCAATGAATGTCTTGCCTTCGGATCTGTGATAGAAGGTGTACCCAACAGTCTCCTTTGGGTATCCTATGAAGACATATTTCTCCGATTTGGGTTTGAGCTTATCAGGATGAAACTTTTTCATATAAGCATCACAATCCCAAACTTTAAGAAACGAAAACTTTGGTTTTTTGCCAAACCACAGTTCAGATTGTGTCATCTCAACGGACTTAGATGGTGCCCTTTTTAACGTGAATGCAGCTGTCTCTAATGCATAACCCCAAAACTATAGTGATAAATCAGTAAGAAACATCATAGATTGCACTATATCCAATAAAGTACGGTTATGACGTTCGGACACACCATTATGCTGTGGTGTTCCAGGTGGCATGAATTTGTGAAACTATTCCATAGTGTTTTAATTGAAGACCAAACTTGTAACTCAAATATTCGTCTCCGTGATCAGATCGTGGAAACCTTATCTTCTTGTCACGATGATTTTCCACTTCACTCTGAAATTCTTTGAACTGTTCAAATGTTTCAGACTTATGTTTCATCAAGTAGATATACCCATATCTACTTAAATCATCTGTGAAGGTCAGAAAATAACGATACCCGCCGCGAGCCTCAACACTCATCGGATCGCATACATCAGTATGTATTATTTCCAATAAGTCAGTTGCTCGCTCCATTGTTCCAGAGAACGGCGTTTTAGTCATCTTGTCCATGAGGCATGGTTCGCAAGCATCAAGTGATTCATAATCAAGTGATTCCAAAAACCCATCAGCATGGAGTTTCTTCATGCGCTTTACACCAATATGACCTAAACGGCAGTGCCACAAATAAGTTGCACTATCATTATTAACTTTGCATCTTTTGGTTTCAATATTATGAATATGTGTATCACTACGATTGAGATCCAACGAACTATTTTCATTGGGTGTGTAACCATATAAGGTTTTATTCATGTAAACAGAACAACAATTTATTCTCTTACTTAAATGAATAACCGTATTGCAATAAACATGATCAAATCATATTTATGCTCAACGCAAACACCAAATAACACTTATTTAGGTTCAACACTAATCCCGAAAGTATAGGGAGTGTGTGATGATGATCATATCAATCTTGGAACTACTTCAAACACACATCGTCACCTTACCCTTAACTAGTCTCAGTTCATTCTGCAACTCCCGATTCAAGTTACTAATCTTAGCAACTGAACTAGTACCAAATACTGAGGGGTTGCTATGAACACTAGTAAAGTACACATCAATAACATGTATATCAAATATACCTTTGTTTACTTTGCCATCCTTTCTTATCCACCAAATACTTGGGTAGTTCCGCTTCCAGTGACTAGTCCCTTTGCAGTAGAAGCACTTGGTCTCAGGCTTGGGACCAGACTTGAGCTTCTTCACTTGAGCAGCAACTCGCTTGCCGTTCTTCTTGAAGTTCCTCTTCTTCCCTTTACCCTTTTCTTGAAACTAGTGGTCTCGTTAACCATCAACACTTGATGTTTTTCTTGATTTCTACCTTCGTCAATTTCAGCATTACGAAGAGCTTGGGAATCGTTTCCGTTATCCCTTGCATATCATAGTTCATCACGAAGTTCTACTAACTTGGTGATGGTGACTAGAGAATTTTGTCAATCACCATTTTATCTAGAAGATTAACTCCCACTTGATTCAAGCGATTGTAGTACCCAGACAATCTGAGCACATGCTCACTAGTTGAGCAATTCTCCTCCATCTTTTAGCTATAGAACTTGTTGGAGACTTCATATCTCTTAACTCGGGTATTTGCTTGAAATATTAACTTCAACTCCTGGAACATCTCATATGGTCCATGACGTTCAAAACGTCTTTGAAGTCCCGATTCTAAGCCGTTAAGCATGGTGCACTAAACTATCAAGTAGTCATCATATTGAGCTAGCCAAACGTTCATAACGTCTGCATCTGCTCCTGCAATAGGTCTGTCACTTAGCGGTGCATCAAGGACATAATTCTTCTGTGCAGCAATGAGGAAACCTTAGATCATGGATCCAATCCGTATCATTGCTACTAATATCTTTCAACACAATTTTCTCTAGGAACATATCAAAATAAACATATGAAAGCAACAACGCGAGCTATTGATCTACAACATAATTTGCAAAATACTATCAGGACTAAGTTCATAATAAATTTAAGTTCAATTAATCATATTACTTAAGAACTCCCACTTAGATAGACATCCCTCTAATCCTCTAAGTGATCACGTGATCCAAATCAACTAAACCATGTCCGATCATCACGTGAGATGGAGTAATTTCATTAGTGAACATCACTATGTTGATCATATCTACTATATGATTCACGCTCGACCTTTCGGTCTTCGTGTTCCGAGGCCATATCTGTATATGCTTGGCTCGTCAAGTATAACCTGAGTATTCCGCGTGTGCAACTGTTTTGCACCCGTTGTATTTGAACGTAGAGCCTATCACACCTGATCATCACCTGGTGTCTCAGCACGAAGAACTTTCGCAACGATGCATACTCAGGGAGAACACTTCTTGATAATTAGTGAGAGATCATCTTAAAATGCTACCGTCAAACAAAGCAAGATAAGATGCATAAAAGATAAACATCGCATGCAATCAATATAAGTGATATGATATGGCCATCATCATCTTGCACTTGTGATCTCCATCTCCGAAGTACCGTCATGATCACCATCGTCACCGGCGCGACACCTTGATCTCCATCGTAGCATCGTTGTCGTCTCGCCAATCTTATGCTTCCACGACTATCGCTACCGCTTAGTGATAAAGTAAAGCATTACAGCGCGATTGCATTGCATACAATAAAGCGACAACCATATGGCTCCTGCCAGTTGCCGATAACTCGGTTACAAAACATAATTATCTCATACAATAAAATTTAGCATCATGTCTTGACCATATCACATCACAACATGACCTGCAAAAACAAGTTAAACGTCCTCTACTTTGTTGTTGCAAGTTTTACGTGGCTTCTACAGGCTTAAGCAAGAACCAATCTTACCTACGCATCAAAACCAAAACGATAGTTTGTCAAGTTGGTGCTGTTTTAACCTTCGCAAGGACCGGGCGTAGCCACACTTGGTTCAACTAAAGTTGGAGAAACTGACACCCGCCAGCCACCTGTGTGCAAAGCACGTCGGGAGAACCAGTCTCGCGTAAGCGTACGCGTAATGTCGGTCCGGGTCGCTTCGTCCAACAATACCGCCGAACCAAAGTATGACATGCTGGTAAGCAGTATGACTTATATCGCCCACAACTAACTTGTGTTCTACTCGTGCATATAACATCAACACATAAAACCTAGGCTCGGATGCCACTGTTGGGGAACGTAGTAATTTCAAAATTTTCCTACGCACACGCAATATCATGGTGATGCATAGCAACGAGAGGGGAGAGTGTGATCTACGTATCCTTGTAGATCGACAACGGAAGCGTTAGCACAACGTGGTTGATGTAGTCATACGTCTTCACGGCCCGACCGATTAAGCACCGAAACTATGGCACCTCCGAGTTCTAGCACACGTTCAGCTTGATGATGATCCCCGGACTCCGATCCAGCAAAGTGTCGGGGAAGAGTTTCGTCAGCATGACGGCGTGGTGACGATCTTGATGTACTACCGTCACAGGGCTTCGCCTAAGCACCGCTACAATATTATCGAGGACTATGGTGGAAGGGGGCACAGCACACGGCTAAGAATATGATCACGTGGATCAACTTGTGTCTCTAGGGGTGCCCTCTGCCTCCGTATATAAAGGATCAAAGGGGGGGGGGGGGGGTGCGGCCGGCCAGGAGAGGGCGCGCCAGGAGGAGTCCTACTCCCTCCGGGAGTAGGATTCCCCCCTTTCCTAGTTGGAATAGGATTCGGGAGGGGGGAAAGAGGAGAGAGAGAAGGAAGGGGGGGCGCCGCCCCTTCTCCTTGTCCTATTCGGACTAGGGGGGAGGGGCGCGCAGCCCAGCCCTGGCCACCTCTCCTCTCTTCCACTAAGGCCCACTAAGGCCCATATACCTCCCGGGGGGTTCTGGTAACATCCCGGTACTCCGGTAAAATCCCGATTTCACCCAGAAAACTTCCGATATCCAAATATAGACTTCCAATATATAAATCTTTATGTCTCGACCATTTCGAGACTCCTCATCATGTCCCCGATCCCATCCGGGACTCCGAACTCCTTCGGTACATCTAAACTCATAAACTCATAATATAACTGTCATCGAAACCTTAAGCGTGCGGACCCTACGGGTTCGAGAACAATGTAGACATGACCGAGACACGTCTCTGGTCAATAACCAATAGCGGAACCTAGATGCTCATATTGGCTCCTACATATTCTACGAAGATCTTTATCGGTCAGACCGCATAACAACATACGTTGTTCCCTTTGTCATCGGTATGTTACTTGCCCGAGATTCGATCGTCGGTATCTTAATACCTAGTTCAATCTCGTTACCGGCAAGTCTCTTTACTCGTTCCGTAATACATCATCTCACAACTAACTCATTAGTTGCAATGCTTGCAAGGCTTATGTGATGTGTATTACTGAGAGGGCCCAGAGATACCTCTCCGACAATCAGAGTGACAAATCCTAATCTCGAAATACGCCAACCCAACATGTACCTTTGGAGACACCTATAGAGCACCTTTATAATCACCCAGTTATGTTGTGACGTTTGGTAGCACACAAAGTGTTCCTCCGGTAAACAGGAGTTGCATAATCTCATAGTCATAGGAACATGTATAAGTCATGAAGAAAGCAATAGCAACATACTAAACGATCGGGTGCTAAGCTAATGGAATGGGTCATGTCAATCAGATCATTCACCTAATGATGTGATCCCGTTAATCAAATAACAACTCTTTCCATGGTTAGGAAACATAACCATCTTTGATTAACGAGCTAGTCTAGTAGAGGCATACTAGTGACACTCTGTTTGTCTGTGTATTCACACATGTATTATGTTTCCGGTTAATAGAATTTTAGCATGAATAATAAACATTTATCATGATATAAGGAAATAAATAATAACTTTATTATTGCCTCTAGGGCATATTTCCTTCACCTGCAAGCTTAAATAATCCACAAATATCATCCAAATAGCGTAGATGCTCGTCGGGATGCTTTGTCCCATCTCCTGTAAAAGTATTAGCCAACAGTTTTTCCATAATACCCGAAGGAAATGCAAAAGGAGTTTCATTTTCAATAGGTTCAGTAGGTTGAGGAGCAACTCTTTGCTCTACTGGACGGGGTGAAGATACCCCGAACAAGCCCCTCAGAGATTCAGTTTCCATAGTAACAAGTGACAGAAAATTTCAGCACACTATATAAATTTTTCCTTACCAAATTGCACCTACCAAAGGCGCTACACTCCCCGGCAACGGCGCCAGAAAAGAGTCTTGATGACCCACAAGTATAGGGGATCTATCGTAGTCCTTTCGATAAGTAAGAGTGTCGAACCCAACGAGGAGCAGAAGGAAATGATAAGAGGTTTTCAGCAAGGTATTCTCTGCAAGTACTGAAATAAGTGGTAACAGATAGTTTTGTGATAAGGTAAATTGTAACGAGCAACAAGTAACAAAAGTAAATAAGGTGCAGAAAGGTGGCCCAATCCTTTTTGTAGCAAAGGACAAGCCGGACAAATTCTTATATAAGGAAAAGAGCTCCCGAGGACACATGGGAATATCGTCAAGCTAGTTTTCATCACGCTCATATGATTCGTGTTCGGTACTTTGATAATTTGATATGTGGGTGGACCGGTGCTTGGGTGCTGTTCTTACTTGAACAAGCATCCCACTTATGATTAACCTCTATTGCAAGCATCTGCAACTACAACAAAAGTATTAAGGTAAACCTAACCATAGCATGAAACATATGGATCCAAATCAGCCCATTACGAAGCAACGCATAAACTAGGGTTTAAGATTCTGTCACTCTAGCAACCCATCATCTACTTATTACTTCCCAATGCCTTCCTCTAGGCCCAAATAATGGCGGAGTGTTATGTAGTCGACGTTCACATAACACCACTAGAGGTTAGACAACATACATCTCATCAAAATATCGAACGAATACCAAATTAACATGACTACTAATAGCAAGACTTCTCCCGTGTCCTCAGGAACAAACGTAACTACTCACAAAGCATATTCATGTTCATAATCAGAGGGGTAATAGTATGCATAAAGGATCTGAACATATGATCTTCCACCAAGTAAACCAACTAGCATCAACTACAAGGAGTAATCAACACTACTAGCACCAATCCCGGACTTAGAGACAAGGATTGGATACAAGAGATGAACTAGGGTTTGGACATGAGATGGTGCTAGTGAAGATGTTGATGGAGATTGCCCTCTCCCGATGAGAGGAGCGTCGGTGATGACGATGGTGATGATTTCCCCCTCCCGGAGGGAAGTGTCCCCAGCAGAACAGCTCTGCCGGAGCCCTAGATTGGTTCCGCCAAGGTTCCGCCTCGTGGCGGCGGAGTCTCGTCCCGAAAGGTTGCTTATGATTTTTCTTCTCATCGAAAGACTTCATATAGGAGAAGATGGGCGTCGGAGAGCCACCAGGGGGCCCACGAGGTAGGGGGGCGCGCCCAGGGGGGAGGGGCGCGGCCCCCACCCTCGTGAGCAGGGTGTGGGCCCCCTGGCCTTCATCTTTGGCGATGATTTTTCTTTATTTATTTTAAGATATTCCGTGGAGTTTCAGGACTTTTGGAGTTGCGCAGAATAGGTCTCCAATATTTGCTCCTTTTCCAGCCAGAATTCCAGCTGCCGGCATTCCCCCTCTTCATGGTAAACCTTGTAAAATAAGAGAGAATAGCCATAAGTATTGTGACATAACATGAAATAACAGCCCATAATGCAATAAATATTAACATAAAAG
The DNA here is from genome assembly GCF_018294505.1 of Triticum aestivum. NCBI lineage: Eukaryota > Viridiplantae > Streptophyta > Magnoliopsida > Poales > Poaceae > Triticum > Triticum aestivum. The sequence continues at coordinate 159,693,119 of NC_057797.1, read as the reverse complement.
CATGACGCAAAATGGACGTATCACCTTGCTGCCTTTACTGTCACCCGGAAAGGACACCGCAAGATTGAACCCAAAGCTAAGCACTTCTCTCATTGCAAGAAAGATCAATCTAGTAGGCCAAACCAAACTGATAATTCGAAGAGACTTGCAAAGATAACCAATCATACATAAAAGAATTCAGAGAAGATTCAAATATTATTCATAGATAGACTTGATCATAAACCCACAATTCATTGGTCTCAACAAACACACCGCAAAAACAAGATTACATCGAATAGATCTCCACAAGAGAGGGGGAGAACTTTGTATTGAGATTCAAAGAGAGAGAAGAAGCCATCTAGCTACTAACTATGGACCCGAAGGTCTCAGGTAAACTACTCACACTTCATCGGAGAGGATAGGATGATGTAGAAGCCCTTCGTGATGACGACCCTCTTCCGGTGGAGCTCCGGAACAGGCCCCAAGATGGGATCTCGTGGATACAGAAAGTTGTGGCGGTGGAATTAGGTTTTTGGCTCCTCTTCTGATCGTTTGGGGGTACGTGTGCATATATAGGAGGAAGAAGTACGCCGAAGGAGAACCGAGGGGCCCACGAGGCAGGAGGGCGCGCCCTAGGGGGGGGGGGGGGCGCCCCCACCCTCGTGACCGCCTCTTCTGTTCCTTGGAGCAGGGTCCAAGTCTCCTCGATTACGTTCGGTGAGAAAATCACGTCCCCGAAGGTTTTATTCCATTTGGACTCCGTTTGATATTCCGTTTCTTCGAAACACTAAAATAGACAAAAACAACAATTCTGGGCTAGGCCTCCGGTTAATAGGTTAGTCCCAAAAATAATATAAAAGTGGAAAATAAAGCCCAATATAGTAGATAATATAGCTGTAGCGACCCGACCTCAGACGGTCAAGTCTCTGTGCTTACGTGTCATCCCTGGATCGGTATGCTGACACACACAGTACTCAAGGATTTATAACAGAGGTAAATCACATGTAAAAGTAACGTAAATACTATTACCTCAATCCAAATAGCGGAAGTAACAAAGGTTGTGGATTCCCATCAACACCAACGGCAAAGTTGAGTGTAGAAATCGTAACCCTAACGTATCACTTACTCGTCGTAAGATTCCTGCAACATGAGACGTTGCAGCAACAAAGGGTCAGTACATTGAATGTACTGGCAAATTCACACCAGAGGATAATGATGAATAATGGCTATCACTACATGCATATTTGGCTGGTGGAAAAGCTCTATGGTTACAATGTTTTTGCGAAAACCAATTTTTCCCTACTGCAAAGGAATATATTTTATTTAACTACAAAGTTGGTTGAAAATATTGAGAAGGTTCCTCCAACTCAATCCCAAATTAACATCAATAACCCAACAAATTATTTAAGTAATGTGATGAGATCAATAGGATAATCCAAGTACCAGATACTCAAGATTGTCCATAACCAGGGACACGGCTAACCATGATTAGTTTGTACACTCTGCAGAGGTTTGCACACTTTTCCCCACAAGACTCGATTGCCTCCGTTGGATTTCTCGCACTACATGGTGTTTGAGAAACGTATGACCGAGACACAGTCTTTCAGAAACATTAACTCTCTACTCCGAGCAGACCATACCAAACCTACAACCCTCTACCTGCTGATCCACCTCTTCAAGAGCTTCATGTAACCTACTCAACTATGCTAGAGCCCATAATAGCTTGTGGCTGCACACGAAAGTTTCTAGCATGAATAATCTTATGATCCCTTTGAGCCTGGGTGGTGGACCGTAGGATGATCACACGGTATATCCCCGGGATCTCCTAGGACAACACTGGTATTTCCCCAGGTGTCCGGGCAAGTCCACTGGTATATCCCTAGGGTGCCCCTAGCAATCCACCCAGATGTGTATTAAAGTTGCCACCTTAAGTTGAACCATTAATTAACAATCTCACATCTGACATGGGTTCCACTCAAACCCAAACCTCGTCTACGAGCATAGCATAAAAATATAAGCAACGCGTAGAAGTAACTCCCAAGGGTTTGATAGTAATAGGGCAATAGGTTCCTACCTCATCAACTAGTTCCCAACCCAAATGTTAATGACATCCTAATCATGCAATGTTTGAGGGGTGAAACTAATGCATAAAAACTGGGTATGAAGGGGATATGATCAAAGTGTGAACTTGCCTGTACTGTTGATGAAGATGATTTGCACTCAAAACTCTTGATAGTTCTACTCGTCACACTCCGTTCAATCTATCGTGAGCAAGCAATAGTAACCACACATAAGAAATCACTCAGAAGATCGGGAAGAACGAAGAAGACAGTTCGGAAAACATCAAAACCAAGCAATTAACTCTTGCAACATAAAACAATTTCTAACAGTACCAAAATTATGTGAATTTGGCCTTATCAAGAAGTTTAGGTCAAGAGCTTCGATTTGCAAAAAGAATCAACTAAATCGGAGTTACAAAACTCAAGTTATGATCAAACAAAGTTCAAATTCAAATCTGATCTAATTCAAATTTTAAACTTCAAAAAAGATGTTTGAGTTGGATTACTGGATAGAGGACATCGTAACGAAGAAGTGGGCGTTGGTTTCATCTAATTTGGATAAACGAGTGAAAAGTTATTGCTATTTAAAAAATTAGGGTCAAGCTGTTTTATGGAAGAAAAATAGCTACGCCTAAGGTCTAATGTATAATACGTGGACTAATTGGTAATTTAATTATTCTATCGTTTTAGTCTAAAAATAATAAACTACGGAAGTATAAGAAAAAAAAGAAAGATACCTTTATAAGACAGAGAAAAGATGACTCTGAAGAATAGAGACAATTTTCCAGAAGTCGCGCGGGAGAGGAGAAAAATATTTTAAATGAATCTAGTCAAACCAAAATATTGATTTAACCCGAATCGGATGATTTTTGAAGGCTCTATGGGTCTATATTTATTGGGGGAAAAGAGGCTTAGGGGTCAAAGGCTAGCAATGTGGGACTAAACGTAGACGAAAATATACAAAACAGAGAAGAAAAGAGACGGATGGGCCTAAAGGCTTCGGCCGGCCGCGTGCACACGCCGCGGCTGCAGTTTTTTTTAAACAAAATTCGGCCTAAAAGAAATGAAAAGGCTGGCTGGGCCTGGCCCATTTAAGAGAGAAAAAAACAATGGGGCGCCAGAAGCTACTATACTGCGCATGTAGGCGATAAATAAATATGGGCCACATGTACCGTTTTTTTAAATAGAAACAGAAGGAAAACCGAATAACACAAATAAATAAAAATTTATATAGGCATATTATACATCAAAATTTTCAGAAAAAGATTTTATATGACATGAACATTTTCCTAGCATTAAATAAAATACACACAAATTCTAATAATTCCGACAGTGCTCCTGCTCTAATAAGATCCAACAAAAATCATTTTAAAAATACCAAAATGAAATCAAATTTATTTCTCTCCAATTTTCTATTGTAGGGGATCATGTTACCCTATTTTCCATGTATTTTATTTTTGGAGAAAAATGATTTGAATAAAATCCAAATAACTCCAAATTGAAAATTAATTCAAAAGAACTTTGAATTTAGTTCTTTGAAACTCCCAACTCATATTTCATATAATTTGAAGAAGTCATTTTATCTTCTCTCATGAAAATCATTGAGCTGCATGAAGTTTATGAATTGAAATATTTCCAAATGAAATTCAATTATTTTCAAATACCCTTTCATTTAATTTAAATGGAAGAAGTCATATCATCTTCGCTCAAGGGTTTTGTATTTGAAAAGAATTTGAATTCATGGAGATCAGAAAGCAAATATGAAAGTTTGGGAAAGTCCTTTTATTCCCTCTCATTTAACTTTCAAAAAGTTTCGAATTCACTCACTTTCAGACAATCAATCAAACAATCAATCAAATGTAACTATTTATTATAACATTCCAAAATTTAGAATTTTGGGATGTTACAAACCTAGCACCCTTAAAATGAATCTCGTCCTCGAGATTCGGAGAGGCTAGAAAGAAATAGGTTAGGTTCGGGGTCTTCTCAAAATCCATCGATCGTCTCCGGGGTCTCGGGTGCTACCACCCTTAGAAAGATTGTTACGGTCCCATCAATACTCATATACTCCATCCTTATTCTTGACAGGGCCGGTCTTCTCAGATCTTCAGTATAATTCCTCTCTCTGGGCTCTTCCGGTAACGAGATAACCTTTTCCTCAATTCTTTTGTCCTTTCATCTTGGTAAGGTTATTTCGAGACTGGGTCTTCTTACCTGACGGGTCTGGCGCCAGTACTAAACAACTAATCGATATCTCATGGTGGTCAACAATTTATGGTTTCTCCTGCAGGAAATGGGTCTGGGTTGATCCTCACCGTATAACCTACGGTTGGCAAAAGCTGCCTTGTACAAAGGAAAAATACTTATTCCATTCTAAGGTTTAAACAAGGTTTAATATCGTCGTCTCTCTACTATAGGTAAGTCACTCAGATTTACCATCCCATATAGCAAGGCGAATAATAAGAGTAAGTCGGTATGGTGATCAATCCATCCCGCACCCAAATCATTACCCTGTATACGGTTTAGTGAATCTCGCATTCTAACACTCGGTCATCCTCACAAGCATTGCAGAATTTTTCTTGTCAACGAACTAAGTTCTGATAAATCCATTGATTCTGCAAGACAAACAAACATCTATCGTTCCTTCACATCTCTCAGGTTTTGCGTAAACTCCTATAAGATCGTCTGCCGATAAACGTAACTTCTTCCAGGGTTTCTCCTTCGGCAATAGTGTGCTTACTTCTTGGCAGGTCCTGGGGCCTGTGGGTTATGGCCCATCTCATCACTTGTAAACCTTGAACTTATCCTCTGGGCAACTTATCATTATTCCAACATCCAACTTCCAGCTTCCTAGCATACTTAAAATCCATCCAATTGTATTGTCTCCCTTCCTTCTATTTGTACAAGACTAAGACGTGATTACTCAAACTCATGATGGAGTTATAATCATTCCATATACCAACATCATACCTCCTTTATATCCAATAGTAATTCATCTCTTCATCCTCATGGGTTATCCCACATACCGAGATATAAACTTATACTTATGGAGTCCATACTCCACTTCATGGAACATCATTATCCTTTCCAGGGTCAAGCGTCCTTACAGGGGAATATTGGCCATCTCTGCATGGCACTTCTTCAACTGGGAAATGTGAAACACATCATGAACTCCTAACAGTCCTTCGGGTGACTCCAACTTGTTGGCTACTTCTCCTATAAGCTCCAAAACTCGGTATGGTCCTACAAATTTCAGGGCTAACTTTCCCTTAACTCCAATTCGTTTAACTCCTCGCAGAGGGGACACACGAAGACATGCTCTATCTCCAATTTCATATACTACCTCCTTGCGTTTTTTAGTCTGCATAACTCTTCTGCCTAGACTGAGATACCTTCAGTCTATCTCGAATCAACTTAACATTCTCTTCTGACTCCTTGATCACATTTGGTCCAAACAACTGACGGTCTCCAACTTCATCCCACATAGTCTTGGGGTATCACACATATCGAGACAAAACTCGTATTCATTTTGTCCGAAATCCACTCAGTGGAGTATCCTTATCTTTTCCAGGGGTCAAGGGTTCTTACAGGGTACTACCACCCTTAAAATGCACAAATATTCCATAGACCATATTTCTCATATCCTCAGAAATGATCAAAATCCTTCTTCATAGAGTAACAACTCATAAAATCCATATCAGTACCAACAATGCTAACTTTATTCACTCTCAATTGATTACAATCTCTCGCTTTTCCATTACATGTCTCAACTCAACACCTCAATATAAAATAAAATTTTCTCACTTCTACTACTCCATTTCTTTTGTTGCAAACTCACTATCTAGCACAAGTCTCCTTCTCCTTGGGGCATCCTCTGGCAAAGTGCCCTGCTCTATTACAACAAAAACATATTACTTCTGACAAGTCTCGAGGTTTCCTTTTTGGGCAACTGCTGAGGTAGTGCCCTGACTCCTTGCACCTGTAACAGGTGATATGACTCAGGTCCTTCCTGGAGTCCAATCTGCTTTTCTTCCTGGACCTTTCCATGCCAATCATGGCTTCTATTTCTTGTGGGTCATACTCTACTTCCTCCATCGGGAATTCTACTAGATCCCCATTAAAACAATTTTGGGAGATGTGTCCTTCTTCTCCACATGAATAGCAAGACTTAGCGCAGGGTTTACTCGGGTCCTCTTTAGGTGTGTCCTCCACATCTTCCTTCATCATGGGTTATTCTAAAATTTCCATAAGGGCTCCTTGCTTTACTTCTTTCTTCTGCTGTACGGTTCTTAGTACCATGGGGTAAATGTGACACTAAGTAGGATAGTGGGTAATCCCTTCACACAAGAAACAAGTAATCTGCCTAGTTGGGCATTCTTCAACTGGGTGACTTCCTTCACAATTAGGGCATTCATCCTTGTGTTCTTTATGGGTGTGTCCTATTTCTCCACAAATTTTGCATGCACAAGGTTTCCTCATATCCTTTCCATAAGGCTTCAACTTCTGGGACACAAGGTGAGATCTTTGCAGAGTCAACTTTAATTCTCTCCAAGTGGTTACTCCTTGCCATCCATTCATGGTTTGGTATATCCTCCACCAAGTAGCAGCACCTCTTTCAAAGCACTGAAGAGCATGCTGGGTCATATCATTTCCAACTATAGGGTTATTCTCCATGTGATCCTCCATGTTCTGAATCCATCGGTCTGTCTCCAATTGACTCATCGGTCTGGAAAATACAAGCTCATCTCCATTCATCGTCTATTGGGTCCAAGGGTTTTGGGGTGAGATGAGAGAGAGGGAGAGGGATGCACAATACAAACAATGGTTTTGAAAAGATAGATTTTATCTGTGGCTGTCGGAAAACATCAAACAAATGACATCTCACAAACGTCGCATCTAGCGTAGGTATATAACATGGGTTTGGTCTTCTAAAGGTCAATAAATCTTCAACGTCTCCAAACTCTTCAAGCCTTGTTCATGCCTCCAATGGCTTCTTCCGATCATGATTGTCTTTCTCAACTTCTTTTGCCAGATCATCTCTGTTGGCGCGACGTCTCTCGTGATGTCCCTTAATATTTATGGAGTTGCATTCCAAACTTCTGGGTTTCAACATCCTTGGCATGAACCATGGTCCTACTGTCCTTCAGTTCCTGACGGATCTCCTGTATCTCAAAGTTTTGCTCCTCCAGCTTGGCTACTTTCAGCTTCTGGATCCTGAGTTCTCCATGAAATGCTCCTTGTCAAATATAGCTTCCTAAAGGTCCATCTTAACTTCTTGATGTAACACTCCAGATCCTGGTGATACACTAGCTAAGGTTAAAACTTCACCTCTTGCTGATAGATGCTCCATCAGCCTTCTACCATCCAATCCTTCCGTGCAAATGCATGCTTAACTCAGCACAGTGACAATAGCATAAGCGGGCGATAACATCATAGATAACCGTGTTTCTGCTCTTGTCATTTCCATGAGCTATCATTCCATAGTTCATATCTCCTGCCTTAGGGTTTTCTTGACAAAACTTTGAGTTCTCATGCTCCTTGTTTCAGTCTTTCTCCAATACACCTTGATCTCGGTATTGACAGCTTCCATAGTCTGCCAAGTTCCATAAGGGTAGCCTTCCTAGGGCATACAAATCTGGGAATTCTTCAGAGCCTTCAAATTCTCCTAGTCTTCGGAGTCTTCAACCATTGCATTTTCCATTATTATAATGCATGGTAAAATCCTCTTCATTCCAAAATGATCTTACTTGTCCGATATCTTGTCCTTCTCGGAGTGGTCTCATCAGCTGAATCTTCGCATGGTCAAAAGGGGAAAAGGGGGGGGGGTATAGTCTCACTAAAAGAATTTTTTTTAATAAGCTCAAAAGAGAAGAGAGGTAAAAGATCCTTTTGAAAAGAAAGTTTTAGAGAAAATCTTTCCTATGGGCTTGCCAATTTCTAGGGGTCACGTCCTACAGTCAACATATGCTTTGATACCATCTTGTAGCGACCCGACCTCAGATGGTCAAGTCTCTGTGCTTACGTGTCATCCCTGGATCGGTATGCTGACACACACAGTACTCGAGGATTTATAACAGAGGTAAATCATATGTAAAAGTAACGTAAATACTATTACCTCAATCCAAATAGCGGAAGTAACAAAGGTTGTGGATTCCCATCAACACCAACGGCAAATTTGAGTGTAGAAATCGTAACCCTAACATATCACTTACTCATCATAAGATTCCTGCAACATGAGACGTTGCAGCCACAAAGGGTCAGTACATTGAATGTACTGGCAAATTCACACCAGAGGATAATGATGAATAATGGCTATCACTACATGCATATTTGGCTGGTGGAAAAGCTCTATGGTTACAATGTTTTTGCGAAAAGCCAATTTTTCCCTACTGCAAAGGAATATATTTTATTTAACTACAAAGTTGGTTGAAAATATTGAGAAGGTTCCTCCAACTCAATCCTAAATTAACATCAATAACCCAACAAATTATTTAAGTAACGTGATGAGATCAATAGGATAATCCAAGTACCAGATACTCAAGATTGTCCATAACCGGGGACACGGCTAACCATGATTAGTTTGTACACTCTGCAGAGGTTTGCGCACTTTTCCCCACAAGACTCGATCGCCTCCGTTGGATTTCTCGCACTACATGGTGTTTGAGAAACGGATGACCGAGACACAGTCTTTCAGAAACATTAACTCTCTACTCCGAGCAGACCATACCAAACCTACAACCCTCTACCTGCTGATCCACCTCTTCAAGAGCTTCATGTAACCTACTCAACTATGCTAAAGCCCATAATAGCTTGTGGCTGCACACGGAAGTTTCTAGCATGAATAATCTTATGATCCCTTTGAGCCTGGGTGGCGGACCGTAGGATGATCACACGATATATCCCCGGGATCTCCTAGGACAACACTGGTATTTCCCCAGGTGTCCGGGCAAGTGCACTGGTATATCCCCAGGGTGCCCCTAGCAATCCACCCAGATGTGTATTAAAGTTGCCACCTTAAGTTGAACCATTAATTAACAATCTCACATCTGACATGGATTTCACTCAAACCCAAACCACGTCTACGAGCATAGCATAGCAATATAAGCAACGCGTAGAAGTAACTCCCAAGGGTTTGATAGTAACAGGGCAATAGGTTCCTACCTCATCAACTACTTCCCAACCCAAATGTTAATGACATCCTAATCATGCAATGTTTGAGGGGTGAAACTGATGCATAAAAATTGGGTATGAAGGGGATATGATCAAAGTGTGAACTTGCATGTACTGTTGATGAAGATGATTCGCACTCAAAACTCTTGATAGTTCTACTTGTCACACTCCGTTCAATCTATCGTGAGCAAGCAATAGTAACCACACATAAGCAATCACTCAGAAGATCGGGAAGAACGAAGAAGACAGTTCGGAAAACATCAAAACCAAGCAATTAACTCTTGCAACATAAAACAATTTCTAACAGTACCAAAATTATGTGAATTTGGCCTTATCAGAAAGTTTAGGTCAAGAGCTTCGATTTGCGAAAAGAATCAACTAAATCGGAGTTACGAAACTCAAGTTATGATCAAACGAAGTTCAAATTCAAATCTAATCTAATTCAAATTTTAAACTTCGAAAAAGATGTTTGAGTTGGATTACTGGATAGAGGTGATCGTAACGAAGAAGTGGGCGTTGGTTTCATCTAATTTGGATAAACAAGTGAAAAGTTATGACTATTTGAAAAATCAGGGTCAAGTTGTTTTATGGAAGAAAAATAGTTACGGCTAAGGTCTAATGTATAAATACGTAGACTAATTGGTAATTTAATTATTCTATCATATTAGTCTAAAAATAATAAACTACGGAAGTATAAGAAGAAAAAAAATGAAGAAAGATACCTTTATAAGACAGAGAAAAGATGACTTTGGAGAATAGAGACAATTTTTCAGAAGTCGTGCCGGAGAGGAGAAAAACATTTTAAATGAATCTAGTCAAACCAAAACATTGATTTAACCCGAATCGGATGATTTTTGGAGGCTCTATGGGTCTATATTTATTGGGGGAAAAGAGGCTTAGGGATCAAAGGCTAGGCAATGTGGGACTAAATATAGACGAAAATATACAAAGCAGAGAAGAAAAGAGACGGATGGGACTAAAGGCCTTCGGCCGGTCGCGCGCACACGCTGCGGCTGCAGTTTTTTTAAGCAAAATTCGGCCTAAAAAAATGAAAAGCCAGGCTGGGCCTGACCCATTTAAGAGAGAAAAAAACAATGGGGCGCCAGAAGCTACTACACTGCGCATGTAGGCGATAAATGAATATGGGCCGCACGTACAGTTTTTTTTAAATAGAAACAGAAGGAAAACCGAATAACACAAATAAATAAAAACTTTATATAGGCATATTATATATCAAAATTTTCAAAAAAAGATTTTTTACGACATGAACATATTTCTAGCATTAAATAAAATACACACAAATTCTAATAATTCCAACAGTGCTCCTGCTCTAATAAGATCCAACAAAAATCATTTTAAAAATACCAAAATGAAATCAAATTTATTTCTCTCCAATTTTCTGTTGTAGGGGATCATGTTACCCTATTTTCCATGTATTTTATTTTTGGAGAAAAATGATTTGAATAAAATTCAAATAACTCCAAATTGAAAATTAATTCAAAAGAACTTTGAATTTAGTTCTTTGAAACTCCCAACTCATATTTCATATAATTTGAAGAAGTCATTTTATCTTCTCTCATGAAAATCATTGAGCTGCATGAAGTTTATGAATTGAAATATTTCCAAATGAAATTCAATTATTTTCAAATACCCTTTCATTTAATTTAAATGGAGGAAGTCATATCATCTTCGCTCAAGGGTTTTGTATTTGAAAAGAATTTGAATTCATGGAGATCAGAAAGCAAATATGAAAGTTTGGGAAAGTCCTTTTATTCCCTCTCATTTAACTTTCAAAAAGTTTCGAATTCACCCACTTTCAGACAATCAATCAAATCTATCTATTTATTATAACATTCCAAAATTTAGAATTTTGGGATGTTACAATAGCATGGAGCAATAAAAAATTATAGATACGTTGGAGACGTATCAGGCATCCCCAAGCTTAATTCCTACTCGTCCTCGAGTAGGTAAATGATAAAAAGAGAATTTTTTATGCGGAGTGCTACTTGGCATAATTTCAATGCAAATCTTCTTAATTGTGGTATGAATATTCAGATTAGAAAGATTCAAGACAAAAGTTTATATTGACATAAAAAATAATAATACTTCAAGTATACTAACAAAGCAATTATCTCTTCTCGAAAATAACATGGCCAAAGAAAGTTATCCCTACAAAATCATATAGTCTGGCTATGCTCTATCTTCACCACATAAAGTATTTAAATCATGCACAACTGCGATGACAAGCCAAGCAATTGTTTCATACTCTAACTTTTTCAAAACTTTTTCAATCTTCACGCAATACATGAGCGTGAGCCATGGATATAGCACTATAGGTGGAATAGAATGGTGGTTGTGGAGAAGACAAAAAGGAGAAGATAGTCTCACATCAACTAAGCGTATCAACGGGCTATGGAGATTCCCATCAATAGATATCAATGTGAGTGAGTAGGGATTGCCATGCAACGGATGAACTAGAGCTATAAGTATATGAAAGCTCAAAAAGAAACTAAGTGGGTGTGCATCCAACTTGCTTGCTCATGAAGACCTAGGGCAATTTGAGGAAGCCCATCATTGGAATATACAAGCCAAGTTCTATAATGAAAAATTCCCACTAGTATATGAAAGTGATAACATGAGAGACTCTCTACTATGAAGATCATGGTGCTAGTTTGAAGCACAAGTGTGGTAAAAGGATAGTAACATTGTCCCTTCTCTCTTTTTCTCTCTTTTTTCTTATTTTATTTGGGCCTTTTATCTTTTTTTATGGCCTCTTTTTATTTGGGCTTCATTGGCCTTTTTTTCGTCCAGAGTCTCATCCCGACTTATGGGAGAATCATAGTCTCCATCATTCTTTCCTCACTGGGACAATGCTCTAATAATGATGATCATCACACTTATATTTTTCTTACAACTCAATACTTAGAACAAAATATGACTCTATATGAATGCATCCGGCGGTGTACCGGGATATGCAATATGACAATGATGGAGTGTGTCATGATGAACTAGATGGTGGAAAGTTGCATGGCAATATATCTCGGAATGGCTATGGAAATGCCATAATAGGTAGGTATGGTGGCTGTTTTGAGAAAGGTATATGGTAGATGTATGATACCAGCGAAAGGTGCGTGGTATTAGAGAGGCTAGCAAAGGTGGAAGGGTGAGAGTGCGTATAATCCATGGACTCAACATTAGTCATAAAGAACTCATATACTTATTGCAAAAATCTAGAAGTTATCAAAGCAAAGTATTACGCGCATGCTCCTAGGGGGATAGATTGGTAGGACAAGACCATCGCTCGTCCCCGACCGCCACTCATAAGGAAGACAATCAATAAATAAATCATGCTCCAACTTCATCACATAATGGTTCACCATACGTGCATGCTACGGGAATCACAAACTTTAACACAAGTATTCTTTAAATTCACAACTACTCAACTAGCATGACTTTAATATTATCACCTCCATATCTCAAAACAATTATCATGATTCAATCTTTTCTTAGTATTCAACACACTCAAAAGAAAGTTTCACAAATCTTGAATACCAAGCATATTATTATTAAGCAAATTACCATGCTATTAAGAGACTCTCAAAATAATTTAAGTGAAGCATGAGAGATCAATAGTTTCTTTAAAACAAATCCACCACCGTGCTCTAAAAGATCTAAGTGAAGCACATAGAGCAAAATTATAACGCTCAAAAGATATAAGTGAAGCACATAGAGCAAAACTACTTAGCTCAAAAGATATAAGTGAAGCACATAGAACAAAATTATCTAGCTCAAAAGATATAAGTGAAGCGCATAGAGTATTTTATCAATTTTAATTCATGTATGGCTCTATCAAAAGGTGTGTACAGCAAGGATGATTGTGGCATACTAAGACACAAAGACACAAATAATACAAGACGCTCCAAGCAAAACACATATCATGTTGGTGAATAAAAATATAGCTCCAAGTAAATTACCGATGAAAGTAGACGAAAGAGGGGATGCCTTCCGCGGCATCCCCAAGCTTTGACTTCTTGGTGTCCTTGGATTATATTGGGGGTGCCATGGGCATCCCCAAGCTTAGGCTCTTGCCACTCCATGTTCCATGATCCATCAAAAGAATTCACCCAAAACTTGAAAACTTCACAACACAAAACTCAAAATAGAAAACTCGTGAGCTCCGTTAGCGAAAGAAAACAAAAGACCACTTCAAGGTAGTGTAATGAGCTCATTCTTTATTTATATTGGTGTTAAACCTACTGTATTCCAACTTCTCTATAGATTATAAACTATTTTACTAGCCATAGATTCATCAAAATAAGCAAACAACACACGAAAAATAGAATCTGTTAAAAACAGAACAGTCTGTAGTAATCTGTAGCTAGTGCAAGATCTGGAACCCCAAAAATTCTAAAATAAATTGCTGGACGTGAGGAATTTATCTATTAATCATCTTCAAAAGGAATTAACTAAATATCACTCTTCAAATAAAAATTACAGCAGTTCTCGTGAGCGCTAAAGTTTCTGTTTTTTACAGCAAGTTCAACAAGACTTTCCCCAAGTCTTCCCAACGGTTCTACTTGGCACAAACACTAATTAAACACAAAAAATACAACCAAAACAGAGGCTAAATAATTTATTTAATACTAAGCAGGATCAAAAAGCAATAAATAAAAATAAAATTGGGTTGCCTCCCAACAAGCGCTATCGTTTAACGCCCCTAGCTAGGCATAAAAGCGAGGATAGATCTAGGTATTGCCATCTTTGATAGGCAATCCATAAGTGGCTCTCATGATAGTTTCATATGTTAATTTTATTTTCTTTCTTGGAAAGTGTTCCATGCCCTTTTTAATGGAAATTGAAATCTAATATTCCCTTCCTTCATATCAATAATCGCACCAACCGTTCTAAGGAAAGGTCTACCAAGAATAATAGGGCAAGAAGGATTGCAGTCTATATCAAGAACAATGAAATCTATAGGCACATAATTCCTATTTGAAACAACAAGAACATCATTAATCCTTCCCATGGGTTTCTCAATAGTGGAATCCGCAAGATGCAAGTTTAGAGAGCAATCATCAAAATTACAAAAATCTAGCAAATCACACAAAGTCTTGGGAATAGTGGAGACACTAGCACCCAAATCACACAAAGCATAAAACTCATGATCTTTAATTTTAATTTTATAGTTGGGTCCCACTCATCATAGAGTTTTCTAGGGATAGAAACTTTCAACTCAAGTTTTTCTTCATAAGATTGCATCAAGGCATCAACAATATGTTCGGTGAAGGCTTTATTTTGACTATAAGCATGTGGAGAATTTAGCACGGATTGCAACAAGGAAATAAAATCAATTAAAGAGAAACTTTCATAATTAAATTCCTTGAAATCCAATATAGTGGGTTTAGCAACATCTAAATTTTTATTTCTTTCAATCCCACTTTCATCAATTTCATCATTAAGATCTAAATACTCCGAATTTAGAACGCCTTCTAGGTAAAGGAAGATCATATTCAGTTTCATCAAGATTCATATTGCAAAACAAAGATTTAATAGGGGACAGAATAATAACTTTTAGATCTTCATCTTGATTTTCATAGGAATTGGAGGAACATGCTTTAATAAAGGCATATTTGGAAGCACGCATCCTAGCGGTTCTTTCCTTGCACTCATCAATGGAAATTCTCATGGCTTTGAGAGACTCATTGATATCATGCTTAGGAGGAATAGATCTAAGCTTTAAAGAATCAATCTCAAGAGAAATTCTATCAACGTTTCTAGCCAATTCATCGACTTTAAGCATTTTCTCTTCAAGCAAAGCATTAAAATTCTTTTGTGAATTCATAAACTCTTTAACACTATTCTCAAATTCAGAGGGCATCTTATTATAATTTCCATAAGAGTTGTTGTAGGAATTCCCATAATTATTAGAAGGATTACTAGGATATGGCCTAGGATTAAAATTCCCTCTATAAGCGTTGTTACCAAAATTATTCCTACCAACAAAATTTACATCCATAGATTCATTGTTATTCTCAATCAAAGTAGACAAAGGCATATCATTAGGATCAGAAGAAACACTCTTAGTAGCAAATAATTTCATAAGTTCATCCATCTTTCCACTCAACACATTGATTTCTTCTATCGCATGCACTTTTTTATTAGAAGATCTTTCAGTATGCCATTGAGAATAATTAACCATAATGTTATCTAGGAGTTTAGTAGCATCTCCTAAAGTGATTTCCATAAAAGTGCCTCCCGCGGCCGAATCTAAAAGATTTCTAGAAGCAAAATTCAATCCGGCATAAAAATTTTGTATGATCATCCACAAATTCAAACCATGAGTAGGGCAATTACATATCATTAATTTCATTCTCTCCCAAGCTTGTGCAACATGTTCATGATCAAGTTGTTTAAAGTTCATAATATCATTTCTAAGAGAGATGATCTTAGCGGGAGGAAAATACTTAGAGATAAAAGCATCTTTGCACTTGTTCCATGAATCAATACTATTCTTAGGCAAAGACGAAAACCAAGCTTTAGCATGATCTCTAAGTGAAAAAGGAAATAGCTTCAATTTAACGACATAATTATTGACATCTTTTTTCTTTTGCATATCACATAAATCAACGAAGCTATTCAGATGAGTAGCGGCATCTTCACTAGGAAGGCCGACGAATTGATCTTTCATAACAAGATTCAACAAAGCAGTATTAATTTCACAAGATTTAGCATTGGTAAGAGGAGCAATCGGAGTGCTAAGGAAATCATTATTATTGGTATTGGTGAAGTCACACAATTTAGTATTATCTTGAGCCATCGCGACAAACAAGCAATCTAACACACGAGCAAACAAAAAGCAAGCGGGCAAAAAGAGGCAAATAGAGAGGGAGGATAGAGAGAGAGAGGGCGAATAAAATGGCAAGGGTGAATTGGGGGGAGAGGAAAACGAGAGGCAAATGGCAAATAATGTAATGCGAGAGATAGGGATTGTGATGGGTACTTGGTATGTTGACTTTTTGCGTAGACTCCCCGGCAACGGCGCCAGAAATCCTTCTTGCTACGTCTTGAGCTTGCGTTGGTTTTCCCCGAAGAGGAAGGGATGATGCAGCAGAGTAGCGTAAGTATTTCCCTCAGTTTTTGAGAACCAAGGTATCAATCCAGTAGGAGGCCACGCTCAAGTCCCTCGTACCTGCACAAAACGATAGCTACTCGCAACCAACGCGATTAGGGGTTGTCAATCCCTTCACGGTCACTTACGAGAGTGAGATCTGATAGATATAATATTTTTGGTATAAAGATGCAAAGTAAAAAGTAAAAGCAAAGTAAAAAGCAAAGCAAGATTAAAGTGATGGAGATTGATATGATGAGAATAGACCCGGGGGCCATAGGTTTCACTAGTGGCTTCTCTCAAGAGCATAAGTATTCTACGTGGGTGAACAAATTACTGTTGAGCAATCGACAGAATTGAGCATAGTTATGAGAATATCTAGGCATGATCATGTATATAGGCATCAC
Source organism: Triticum aestivum (assembly GCF_018294505.1). NCBI lineage: Eukaryota > Viridiplantae > Streptophyta > Magnoliopsida > Poales > Poaceae > Triticum > Triticum aestivum. The sequence goes on along the minus strand of NC_057797.1, from coordinate 159,676,395 downwards.
GTCCGTGACAAGTAGATCGAAACGATTCTGCATCTACTACTATTACTCCACTCATTGACCGCTATCCAACATGCATCTAGAGTATTAAGTTAAAAACAGAGTAACGCCTTAAGCAAGATGACATGATGTAGAGAGATAAATTCATGCAATATGAAATAAAACCCATCTTGTTATCCTCGATGGCAACGATGCAATACGTGCCTTGCTTCCCCTTCTGTCACTGGGTAAGGACACCGCAAGATCGAACCCAAAGCTAAGCACTTCTCCCATGGCAAGAACTACCAATCTAGTTGGCCAAACCAAATGGATAATTCGAAGAGACTTGCAAAGATAACCAATCATATATAAAAGAATTCAGAGAAGATTCAAATATTATTCATAGATAGACTTGATCATAAACCCACAATTCATCGGTCTCAACAAACACACCGCAAAAAAGAAGATTACATCGAATAGATCTCCACAAGAGAGGGGGAGAACTTTGTATTGAGATTCAAAGAGAGAGAAGAAGCCATCTAGCTACTAACTATGGACCCGAAGGTCTGAGGTAAACTACTCACACTTCATCGGAGAGGCTAGGATGATGTAGAAGCCCTCCGTGATGACGGCCCTCTTCCGGCGGAGCTCCAGAACAGGCCCCAAGATGGGATCTCGTGGATATAGAAAGTTGCGGCGATGGAATTAGGTTTTTGGCTCCTCTTCTGATCGTTTGGGGGTACGTGTGTATATATAGGAGGAAAAAGTACACCGGAGGAGCACCGAGGGGCCCACGAGGCGGGGGGCGCGCCCTGGGGGGGGCGCCCCCCACCCTCGTGACCGCCTCTTTTGTTCCTTGGAGCAGGGTCCAAGTCTCCTGGATCACGTTCGGTGAGAAAATCACGTTCCCGAAGGTTTTATTCCGTTTGGACTCCGTTTGATATTCTGTTTCTTCAAAACACAGAAATAGGCAAAAAACAACAATTCTGGGTTGGGCCTCCGGTTAATAGGTTAGTCCCAAAAATAATATAAAAGTGGAAAGTAAAGCCCAATATAGTCCAAAACAGTAGATAATATAGCATGGAGCAATAAAAAATTATAGATACGTTGGAGACGTATCAATGAGCCCAGATTCCGCAAAATGGCTTGAGGCCATGAAAACTGAGATGGGATCGATGTATGAGAACAAAGTATGGACTTTGATTGACTTGCCCGATGATCGGCGAGTCATTGAGAATAAATGGATCTTCAAGAGGAAGACGGACGCTGAAAAAAATGTTTTCGACAAGTTCAAGGTGTTGACTACGATGATATTTTCTCACTCGTATCGATGCTTAAAAGTCTGTCCGAATCATGTTAGCAGTTGCCGCATTTTATGAAATCTGGCAAATGGATGTCAAAACTGCATTCCTTAATGGATTTCTTAAAGAAGAGTTGTATATGATACAACCAGAAGGTTTTGTCGATCCTAAAGGTGCTAACAAAGTGAGCAAGCTCCAACGGTCCATCTATGGACTGGTGCAAGCATCTCGGAGTTGGAATATATGCTTTTATAAAGTGATCAAAGCATATGGTTTTATACGGACTTGCAGTGAAGCATGTATTTACAAGAAAGTGAGTGGGAGCACTACAACATTTCCGATAAGTATATGTGAATGACATATTGTTGATCAGAAATAATGTACAATTTTCTAGAAAGCATAAAGGAATGTTTGAAAGGAGTTTTTCAAAGAAAGACCTCGGTGAAGCTACTTACATATTGAGCATCAAGATCTATAGAGATAGATCAAGACGCTTGATATATTTTCATTGAGTACATACCTTGGCAAGATTTTGAAGTAGTTCAAAATAGAACAATCAAAGAAGGAGTTCTTGGCTGTGTTGCAAGGTGTGAAGTTGAGTAAAGACTCAAAACCCGACCACAACAGAAAATAGAAAGAGAATGAAAAGTCATTCCCTATGCCTTAGTCATAGGTTCTATAAAGTATGCTATGCTGATTACCAGTCCTATTGTATACCTTAACATGATTCTGGCAAGGGAGTACAATAGTGATCTAGGAGTAGATCGCTGGACAATGGTCAAAATTATCCTTAGAGGGCTAAGGAAATATTTCTCAGTTATGGAGGTGATAAAAGAGTTCGTCGTAAAGAGTTACATCGATGCAAGCTTTTTACATCAATCTAGATGACTCCAAGTCCCGATCTGGATACATATTAAAAGTGGGAGCAATTAGCTAGAGTAGCTCAGTGCAAAGCATTGTAGACATAGAAAATTTGCAAAATACATACGGCTCTGAATGTGGCAGACCCGTTGACTAAATTTCTCTCACAAGCAAAACATGATAACTCTTTGGGTGTTAATCACATAGCGATGTGAACTAGATTATTGTCTCTAGTAAACCCTTTGGGTGTTAGTCACATGGAGATGTGAACTAATCACATAAAGATGTGAACTAGATTATTGACTCTAGTGCAAGTGGGAGACTGAAGGAAATATGCCCTAGAGGCAATAATAAAGTTATTATTTATTTCCTTATATCATGGTAAATGTTTATTATTCATGCTAGAATTGTATTAACCGGAAACTTAGTACATGTGTGAATACATAGACAAACAGAGTGTCACTAGTATGCCTCTACTTGACTAGCTCGTTGAATCAAAGATGGTTAAGTTTCCTAGCCATAGACATGAGTTTTCATTTGATTAACGGGGTCACATCATTAGAGAATGATGTGATTGACTTGACCCATTCAGTTATCTTAGCACGATGATCGTTTAGTTTGTTGCTACTGCTTTCTTCGTGACTTATACATGTTCCTCTGACTATGAGATCATGCAACTCTCGAATACCGGAGGAACACTTTGTGTGCTACCAAACGTCACAACATAACTGGGTGATTATAAATGTGCTCTATAGGTGTATCCAATGGTACTTGTTGAGTTGGCATAGATCGAGATTAGGATTTGTCACTCCGATTGTGGGAGAGGTATCTCTGGGCCCTCTCGGTAATGCACATCACTAATAGCCTTGCAAGCAACGTGACTAATGAATTAGTTGCGGGATGATGAATTACGGAACGAGTAAAGAGACTTGCTGGTAATGAGATTAAACTAGGTATTGAGATACCGACGATCGAATCTCCGGCAAGTAACATACCAATGACAAAGGGAACAACATATGTTGTTATGCGGTTTGACCGATAAAGATCTTCGTAGAATATGTGGGATCCAATATGAGCATCCAAGTTCCGATATTGGTTATTGACCGGAGATGAGTCTCGGTCATGTCTACATAGTTCTCCAACCGTAGGGTCCGCACGCTTAACGTTCGGTGACGATCAGTATTATGAGTTTATGGTTTTGATGTACCGAAGGTTGTTCAGAGTCCAGGATGAGATCATGGACATGACAAGGAGTCTCGAAATGTTTGAGTCGTAAAGATCGATATATTGGAACGCTATATTCGGACATCGGAAAGGTTCTAAGTGGTTAGGGTATTTATCGGAGTACCGAAGAGTTACGTGAATTCGCCGGGGAGTATATGGGCCTTATTGGGATTTAGGGGAGAGAAAGAGGGGCTTCCTAGGGCAGGCCGCCCCCAAGGCCTAGTCCGAATTGGACTAGGGGGAGGGGTGGCTCCCCCTCCTTCCTTCTCTTCTCTCTTCCCCTTCCTTCTCTCCTACTCCTACTACTTGGAAGGGGGGGGGGGATCCTACTCCCGGTGGGAGTAGGACTCCCCAGGGCGCGCCATAGTAGAGGGCCGGCCCCCTCCTCCCTCCATCCTTTATATACATGGCCAGGGGCACCCCATAGACACACAAGTTGATCATTGATCTTTTAGCCGTGTGCGGTGCCCCCCTCCACCATAATCCACCTCGGTTATATCATAGCGGTGCTTAGGCGAAGCCCTGTTCTGGTAGCATCATCATCATTGTCATCACGCCGTCATGCTGACGGAACTCTCCCTCGAAGCTCTACTGGATCGTGAATTCGCGGGACGTCACCGAGCTGAAAGTGTGCAGATCGCGAAGGTGCCGTGCCTTCGGTGCTAGATTGGTCAATCGTGAAGACGTACGACTACATCAACCGCGTTGTCATAACGCTTCCGCTTACGGTCTACGAGGGTACGTAGACGATACTCTCTCCTCTCGTTGCTATGCATCACCATGATCTTGCGTGTGCGTACGATTTTTTTTGAAATTACCGCGTTCCGCAACAAAATGCGGTACATAATGTTCGTTGGGACACTAACTATTGGGATACTTTACTTACACAAAGGTTCCACTCAACCTTATATGTATTGTAATCCATCACGGATCCTCCACGAGGATGAGGCTTCTGTTGCAGCTTATCCAAGCAAAGTATGTACAACTGATAAGAATGAGATTCGATGGCTTTCCATCTCCATGGGATCCTCTTCTAGCTGGACCCGTGGTGGGCAAGTCTCCTCTGTGTATGTAGTTCCCAAACTTGTTTGCTATCTGTCTGGATCCATTCTTGTTGGTTTCCTCAGGCGCCCATAACGGACATTGGAACATCTAGTTCCTACGGACATTTGGGCCAGAGGAAACCGTTGCTTGGACCAACTATCGGGTGGCCCTCCTGCCAATGCTTCTGAACTATCCGGACGATATATCTTTGTGTTTGACCTCTTCGGGGATTTTTTCTGTTGGCTCTCGGAGTATCATGCCTTATGCCGGTGCCCATCTCTTTACTGGACCTTTCCTTTGTGGAAATCACCATTACCATTGAAGATCAATATCTTCATTTGGCAGCTGTTGCGAGATCCCCTCCCATCGAGGAAGGAGGTGATAAAGAGGAATGGCCCTGCGAATGGCCCATGCTTAGTTTGTGTGGTCCTAGAGACTAGGACCGACATCTTCTTCTCATGTCCGGCTAGTCAATTTCTTTGGTGCTTTGCACTTGAGGCTCTGGGGACCGACCAGGAGGCCCTGGACCTGGCCGGGTTTCTCCAAACCCAGGTCAATCAGACTGGAAGGAGGAGACACCTCTTCTAGTTTGTGTTCGCGCCGTTGGTGTGGACCCTGTGGTTAGTGGATAATGGAGTTGGAGGGTTCAGTCGACGAGCTCGAGAAGAGATGTAGACAGGCAGGCTTGGATTATCGGGCTCTAAAAATTAGCTCTCCACTACTTTGTGTCTATGGCTAGTGGGTCCGATTGTCAGGTTTGTGTTTCACGGGTAGTTTTTTATTTTGTAATCAATTAGTCCCATAGTTGTGGTTTTATGTTAAAACAACTTATAGTTGTGGTTTTGGATTACCTCAGTCCATAATTTGTGTATTTGTGCAATTTCCTAGAAAAACAAATTTTATAATATTCTAATATACACAGTCCACTTTGACACAAAGACCACGAACAGTACTTAAAGTTAGGACGCGGCTCCCCTGACGTGTCGTGGCGCCCACTGACATGTGGCCCCAGACCCACACATCAGTGGCTCAACGTCATGAGGCTGTACGTCAACGTCATGAGGCTGTACGTCAGATGATCCGGCTCCTCAAAGTTAACGTGGATGCTTCACCCCAAAAAGTGGGTGGGCTCAGCATACTATGTCATCAGAGACAGTAAATAGAAAATTTGTTGCAGCAGGTGGGCGTTGGTACCATCATTTGCCTAATACACTAACTGATGAAGCTTACGCTGCCATCGGTGGCCATGTGCTGAAACAATCATACATTTGAGCCTATTTGAAAAATAACAATAATCAGATGGTTGGTTGATCAAATGGTCAATAGGATGACTGAGCGCATACCAAAAGATGCCTTAATCCTCGATTAAATGTACTAGTATAAAAGGTCCTGGAGATATCATGGAAATTAAGAAATCCAACAAGGTCAGGATTTATGAACTTGCTTGCACGCAGAAGCATATATAGTAAACAAGGAAAACGTCCTCACCTATCCATCATGTCAAGCTCCACCATCCCTCATGTTTAATTAGGAAACAAACTTCAGCAATCAGTAGACCATGGTCAGTGGCATCCCTCTGTAAGGACAGGGCAGAGAAGAGTAACGTTCCCAATGGCTTCTGATGGGCTCCCAGAGGCAGTAGCACCCAAGACGAAGAAGAGCAACATCAAGTATGCCTCCACCTGCGCCGTCGTCGCCTCCATGGCCTCCATCGTCCTCGGCTACGGTACACATGTTGACATTATCACCTCGTCGTCTGATTCTGTCTCGTGTCTACCAGCGATGATGATTGCTGCATGAACTGTTCCTTTCATGGCCGCATGCAGACATCGGTGTGATGAGCGGGGCGTCGCTGTACATCCAGAAAGACCTCGAGATCACGGACGTGCAGGTGGAGATCCTGATGGGCATCCTGAGCATCTACTCCATCGTCGGCTCCTTCGCCGCCGGCAGGACGTCCGACTGGATCGGCCGCCGCTTCACGGTGATCTTCGTCGCCGCTTTCTTCTTTGCTGGTGCCTTGCTCATGGGCTTCGCGAGCGGCTACACCATGCTCATGCTTGGTCGCTTCGTGGCTGGCATCGGCGTGGGCTACGCCATCGTGATCGCGCCCCTGTACACGGCTGAGATCGCCCCGGCATCGGCGCGCGGCTTCCTCGTGTCCTTCGCGGAGGTCTTCATCAACCTTGGTATCCTCTTCGGCTACGTCTCTAACTACGCCTTCGCTCGCCTGCCGCTCCACCTCGGCTGGCGCTTCATGCTCGGCATCGGCGCGGTGCCGTCCGTCCTGCTCGCCCTCTTGGTGTCCGGCATGCCGGAGTCTCCCCGGTGGCTCGTCATGAAAGGCCGCCTCGCGGACGCGAGGGTCGTGCTGGAGAAGATCACCGACACGCCGGAGGAGGCCGAGGAGCGCCTCGCTGACATCAAGACCGCCGCCGGCATCCCAGAGGACCTCGATGGCGACGTGGTCGTCGTGCCCAGGAAGAGAGGCGGCGAGGAGAAGCAGGTGTGGAGAGAGCTCATCCTGTCGCCGACCCCTTCCATGCGGCGAATACTGCTCGCGGCGCTCGGCGTCTTCTTGTTCCAGCAGTTGACGGGCTCCGACTCCGTGGTGCTCTACAGCCCGCGCGTGTTCGAGAGCGCCGGCATCACCGGCGACGACCAACTCCTGGCCGCCACCTGCGCCATGGGCGTCGCCAAGACGCTCGTCATCCTGGTCGCCATGTTCCTCCTCGACCGCGTCGGCCGGCGGCCGCTGCTGTTATGCAGCACTGGCGGCATGATCGTCTCGCTCGTCGGCCTCGCGACGGGCCTCACCGTCGTGGACCAGAACCCGGACGCGAGGGTCCCGTGGGCGGTCAGCCTGTGCGTGGCGTCCGTCCTGGCCTACGTGTCATTCTTCTCCGTCGGCCTCGGGCCCGTGACGGGCGTGTACACCACGGAGATATTGCCGCTGCGGGTGCGCGCGCTGGGCTTCGCGGTCGGGGCGGCCGGCAACCGCGTGGTGAGCGGCGTCATGTCCATGACCTTCCTCTCGCTGTCCGGCGCCATCACGCTCGGCGGAACCTTCTTCCTCTACGCCGGCGTCGCCGTGCTCGCGTGGGTGTTCTTCTTCACGTGTCTCCCGGAGACGCGCGGCCGGACGCTGGAGGAGATGGGCAGTCTGTTCGGCATGACCGACACGGGGCCGGAGGCAGAAGATGCTGCCCCCGGGACACAGGACGCGAGCTGCAGGGCGAGACTCTTGATTAATCACATGAATATTTGGGGCTCAGTACATAGAAAGGTGTGTGTAGGACACATCTAAATGTTATGTCACGTCTAATCTGATGTTCATTATGTTTGTGGTTTACTTTATTTTGTTTGTTGTTGTTACGTTTATTTGTGAGAGTTTAGATGCGACATCCTTAGAAAACATTTAGATGTGAATTAGACAAACTGAGGTTTATATATGACACATCTAGATGTGACATCTAAGCTAATGTCCACTCTGTTTGTGGTCAATTTTTTTGTCCTATTTTTTATTGCTGCATTATATGTTTGTGTGAGTTTAGATGTGACATTCTTAAAAAATATCTAGATGTGAATTAGACAAACTAATATAAAAATATGCCGCCAAAGGTGGTTGGTCTCGGTTTTCTTTGTTACTTTGCATACTTTTGCTTCTTACATTTTGGAACACCTCGACACATCTGTGTTTCACTGCACGTCTGCAATAGTCCACCGCATGGATCACTAGTAGAATGCCCATGTTACTATGACGTTCCTGATTTGACCGTACATTAATCATACACGTAAATGTATACGATCAAGAATAAAAATTCACGGGAAAAATATCACAACACAACTCTAGACACAAATTAAAAAAAATACAAGCTTTATATTACAAGGCAGGGGCCTTGAGGGCTCGAATACGTAACCTCGAATATACAAGAGTCAGCGGAAGAAATAATATCTGAGTACAAACATAAATTAAACAAGTTTGTCTTAAGAAGGCTAGCACAAAAGTAGCAACGATCGAAAAGGCAAGACCTCCTGTCTGGGACCTCCTAACTACTCCTCAAAGCCGAGCTCCACGTAGAAACATCCTCGGGATCCTCTGGCTCCTGAACTCCATCATCTGGTTGCGACATCCGAGAAAATTGGAAAAGGTGGAAACGAGAGAGCAAAGCAACCGTGAGTACTCATTCAAAGTACTCGCAAGCAAGAATCTACACTACATATGCTGTAACGGCCTCGATGAGGCTATATCTCCCACGTGTTGAAACACGACTTAGAGATATAACCGCATTGAAAGCAATGTCGCAAGTGAGACAACCCATGTAAATAAATAAAGGGAAAAGGTACATAGCTGGCTTACACTCGCCACATCACACAAAAACATAAATAAGTCATTACATTCATCCAATACACTCAAGGTCCGACTACGGAACCAAAATAAAGATCAACCCCCAAAAGTGACAAAGTCCCCGATCGCCCCAACTGGTCACCACTACTGATCATCTGGTAAAGACACGTAGTAACGACGAGAATCTTCATCGAACTCCCACTTGAGCTCGGTCATATCATCTGGAGCGGCATCATCGGTCCCTGCATCTGGTTTTGGGAGTAATCTGTGAGTCACGGGGACTCAGCAATCTTACACCCTCGCGATCAAGACTATTTAAGTCTATAGGAAGGGTAAAGGTATGATGTGGAGCTGCAGCAAGCGACTAGCATATTTGGTGGCTAACATATGCGCAAAAGAGAGCGAGAAGAGAAGGCAAAGGCACGAGCGACAAACTATGATCAAGAAGTGATCCTAGACAACCTACGTCAAGCATTACTCCAACACCGTGTTCACTTCCCGGACTCCACCGAGAAGAGACCATCACGGTTACACACGCGGTTGATGCATTTTAATTAAGTTAAGTTTCAGGTTATCTACAACCGGATATTAACAAATTCCCATCTGCCCATAACCGCGGGCATGACTTTCGAAAGTTCAAATCCCTGCAAGGGAGTCCCAACTTAGCCCATCACAAGCTCTCACGGTCAACGAAGGATATTCCTTCTCCCAAGACATTCTGATCAGACTCGACATCCCAGTTACAAGACATCCTCGACAATGGTAAAACAAGTCCAACAACACCGCCCGAATGTGCCGACAAATCCCGATAGGAGCTGCACATATCTCGTTCTCAGGGCACACTCAGATGAGCGCTCCATACAACTAAAACCAAACCTCGAGTTTCCCCGAGGGGGCACTGCACAGGGCTCTAGTTTGGACCAACAATCAGAGGAGCACTGGCCCGGGGGGGGGGGGGGGTTAAATAAAGATGACCCTCGGGCTCCGGAAACCCAAGGGAAAAAGAGGCTAGGTGGCGAATGGTAAAACCAAGGTTGGGCATTGCTGGAGGAGTTTTATTCAAGGTGAACTGTCAAGGGGTTCCCATTATAACCCAACCGTGTAAGGAACGCAAAATCCGGGAACATAACATCGATATGACGGAAACTAGGGCGGCAAGAGTGGAACAAAACACCAAGCATAAGGCCGAGCCTTCCACCCTTTACCAAGTATATAGGTGCATTAAGATAAACAAGATAATATGGTGACATTCCAACAATAAACATGTCCCAACAAGGAACGATCTTCAATCTTCACCTGCAGCTAGCAACGCTATAAGAGGGGCTGAGCAAAGCGGTAACATAGCCAAACAACGGTTTGCTAGGACAAGGTGGGTTAGAGGTTTGACATGGCAATTTGGGAGGCATGATAAGAAAGTGGTAGGTATCATAGCATAGGCATAGCAAAAGAGCGAGCATCTAGCAAGCAAAGATAGAAGTGATTTCGAGGGTATGGTCATCTTGCCCGCAAAGTTCTCAAAGTTGCCTTGATCCTCGTAAGCGAACTCAACGGGCTCCTCATTCACGTACTCGTCTCCCGGCTCTACCCAAACAAGAACAACAAGCAAAAGGAACACAATCAACCACGTGCAATGCTCAAGCAACATGATGCAAACATGGTATGATATGCGGGATACGATATGGGATGCATATGCATGATTTGCAAAGGGATGATTGAATCTGGAATCAACTTGGAAATCCAAGAGTGCCACTGGAAAGGTGAGTTGATTTTGGTCGAAATCGATATAAAGATCACCGGAATCGGATGCACGGTTTGGAAATGGCAAGCAAAACAAATATGGCACCGGTCTGCGATTAACAACAAGTAGCCATCTAAATGCAATAAGAACAACATGCTACAACACTCAAACATGACAACAAAATACATGGAAGGGATCCACTCATGATGCTTGACAAAAGATGAACACTGAGCTACGGCTAATTCACTCATTAAAAGATTCAAACAAGCATGGCAAAAGTGCAAAAGATAACAGGTTTCAGACTTAGTGAAATTGATAGCATGTCAGGAATTTATCACCAGGAAGCAATGTTTAGAGCACGATAACTACATGCTACAGGAAGATATCATGGCAAAGCAAGGCATGGCATGAAGCTACTCAAATAATATAACAAAAGTCCCTTAATGAACATGAGCCAAAAGGGATCAGAAAATACAATTGCAAGCATGTGAACATAGCAAAAACATAAACAGATTCAGACTTAGTGAAAACCTGGAGCATGCAAAACAGATTAACGAGTAAGCATGTTTACGAGCTCGATGCACTCACTACGAGGCATTGCATGATAAGCTAAGCATACACCCAGCAAATAGACATGGAATAGAAGCTAGACATAGCAATAACAACAACATAGCATGCACGGATCAAATGCAACAAGCTTGGCAAAATTGCAAAACATGTTAACAATCTGCCAGGAATATTTTTATAGCAAAAGTAGAGCTCGATTGACTCAAGCTAGGGTGCTCCATCATTGCAAACAAAGACATGGATGGATAGAGCACAACATTATCTACAAAACATCCTTACTGATCATGCTCAAAAGAGGCACGGATCATTAGGAAACAACATGAACATATGGCATAAAAATAATGACAGGGCAAGGGCTTAGTGAAATTCTAAGTCCCTGAAATCAGCATCATTGAGTAGGCTACTTTGCATGCTTGTGCTAGTCACCACAAAGATCACAAAAATACATGGCATACACCCCTGTAAAGATAGCATGGTATACATCAAAATACATGTAGAGCTCAGGATCATAGCATGCACACATTAATCCATAGCATGCACACATTAATCATGGCAAAAATGACAAAAGTGCATTTGCTGAAACAGATCTGAAACTATCCTCACATAGTCCTCTTCAAACAGCATTTCGGGCATCAAGATGAGCTCAAATGAAAATGATGCAATGAGATAAAATGATGTACTCGTCGAGACGAACATTTTGATATGCTACACGCACGAATCGGAGCAACGGTGACGGAGTTATGGCAGGTCAAAGATTGCAAAAAACATGTTGGGAATTAGGGTTTGGGGTCAACCGAGAAGTGGATCTGGATCTCAGGTCGACCGGCACTGTAGCACGCACGCAGCCCGAGGATATCCCCGGAGTTGCTCGTCGGAATCGTCGGAGGGGAGGTCGCCGGGGCCGGACTTGGAGGGGCTCGCCGGCCGGAGTGGAAGCCGGGGTGTTCGCCGGAGTTCTTGGGCGGCGAGGGCGGCGAGGCGGAGCAGGGCGCGGCGAAGTCCGGCGATGGCGTGCGGTGGCCGGCGCGGGGCTCCTCGCGGGAGCTGGAGGCGATGGGTGGCACGGGCGTGAGGAGGCGATGGGTGGCGCGGGCGTGAGGAGGCGGCGGCCCGGATCGGCGGCGGGGAGGGCCGGCCTCGGGCCGAGCGGGCCTCGGCGGTGGGGGGAGGCGGCCTGCCACGTGGCACCCCCTCAGTGGCTGCGGGCGGTGGCGGCTGGGGTGTCCGGCGGCGGAGAGGGGATTTTTCTAGGGTTTCGAGGGAGAAGACCCGGGATTTTCGGGAGGGGATCTATTTATAGAGATAGAGGGAGCTAGGGAGCTCCAAATGAGGTGCGGTTTGCGGCCACGCGATCGTGATTGAACGATCTAGATGATAGAAGGGGTTTATGTGGGTTTTGGGCCACTCTGGAAGGGTGTTGGGCTGCAACACACACGAGGCCTTTTTGGTCCCTCGGTTAACCGTTGGAGTATCAAACGAAGTCCAAATGGCACGAAACTTGACAGACGGTCTACCGGTAGTAAACCAAGGCCGCATGACAAGTCTCGGTCCAATCCGAAAATGTTTAACACCCACACACGAAAAGAGGTAGAAAGGGACACCGGAGGACATAGGAGCGCCAGAATGCAAAACGGACAACGGGGAAAATGCTCGGATGCATGAGACGAACACATATGCAAATGCAGTGCACATGATGACATGATATGAGATGCATGACAAAGACAAAAGCACACAAAGGCAAAAACCCAACAACGAGGAAATATCATAACTTAGAGCCGGAAACGGCAAGAGTTGGAGTACAAATAAGGTAGGTTACATCCGGGGTGTTACAACGCTCCACCACTACGAAAGGATCTCGTCCCGAGATCTAGGACTGGAAAAACTCTGGGTACTTAGAACGGAGGTGATCCTCGTGTTCCCAGGTGGCTTCATGGTCAGAATGATGTGACCACTTGACTTTGAGGAATTTGATTGACTTGTTGCGATTCTTGCGCTCAGTTTTTTTAAGAATAGCCACAGGGTGCTCATGATAAGACAGGTCTTCTTGGAGATCAATGTCTTTGAAGTTGACGGTGCGGTCAGGAGTCTTGAAGCACTTGCAGAGCTGAGAGACATGAAACACGTCGTGCATGTTTGCAAAGTTAGAGGGAAGCTCAAGTTGATAGGTGAGATCGCCTCTCTTGCTGACGATCTTGAAAGGACCCACGTATCTAGAGGCAACCTTCCCATTGACACCGAAGCGACGAGTACCTTTCATTGGAGAGATGCAGAGGTAGACATGGTCTCCGATCTCGAAAGCCAAGTCACCATGCTTACTATCATAGTAACTCTTCTGGCGCGATTGTGCGGCTTTGAGATTATCACGAATGACTTTGCACATCTCTTCTGCCTCTATGATCAAGTCATTGCGAAGAAGTTGACGTTCACCAGTCTCTGACCAGTTAAGAGGAGTACGACACTTCCTGCCATAGAGAATTTCAAATGGGGCCTTGCCCGAACTCGCTTGAAAGCTGTTGTTGTAGGAGAACTCGGCATATGGAAGGCAATCTTCCCACTTCATACCGAAAGAGATGACGCAAGCTCTGAGCATATCTTCAAGAATCTGATTGACACGCTCGACTTGGCCACTAGTTTGGGGATGAAAAGCTGTGCTGAAACGGATGTTGGTGCCCATGGCCTTCTAAAAAGAATCCCAAAACTTCGAGGTGAAGATGTTGCCACGATCTGAAGATATCAACTGCGGAATGCTGTGCAAGGAGACAATCCGGGAGGTATATAGCTCTGCCAATTGAGCTCCGATGATAGATTCTTTGATAGGAAGGAAATGAGCCACTTTAGTGAGCTTGTCGATGACAACGAAGATAGCATCATTACCACGCTTGGACTTTGGAAATCCAGTCACGAAGTCCATCTCAATGTGGTCAAACTTCCATTCTGGAATGGAAATAGGTTGGAGGAGACCAGCTGGTCGTTGGTGTTCTGCCTTCACTCTTCTGCAGACATCACATTCATTCACAAACTGAGCAATCTCGCGCTTCATTCGAGTCCACCAATACGACTACTTGAGGTCATGGTACATCTTTGTACTTCCAGGGTGGATAGAGAGGAGTGAATTGTGAGCCTCGTTCATAATGACTTTACGAAGATCACCTTTAGGCACAACAATGCGATCCTCGAAGAATAGAGTATCCTTGTCATCAAGACGATAGCACTTGTACTTGGGTTGACTCTTGGCAATCCCAACCTTCACCTTCTTCACCATAGCATCAAGAAGTTTAGCCTCGCGAATCTGATCTTCCAAAGTAGGAGAGACTTGGAGGTTGGCGAGGAAACCTTGAGGAACAACTTGTAGATTGAGTTTGCGGAAAGCTTCACAAAGCTCGGGTTGGTAAGGCTTGAGAATCAAACTGTTGCAGTAAGCCTTCCTGCTCAATGCGTCAGCAATTACATTGGCCTTGCCTGGAGTATATTCGATACTCGGATTATACTCTTTAATCATTTCGACCCAACGAGTCTGCCTGAGGTTGAGATTAGGCTGAGTGAAGATGTACTTGAGACTCTTGTGGTCAGTGAAGATGTCCACTTTTCGTCCCAATAAGAGATGTCTCCAAGTTAAAAGAGCATGCACAACTGCCGCCAACTAGAGGTCATGAGTGGGGTAGTTCTTTTCATTGGGCTTCAACTGGCGAGAGGTATAAGCCACAATTTTCTTCTCTTGCATCAACACTGCACCAAGACCTTGAAGGGAAGCATCACAGAAGACCTCAGACGGTTTGGATTCATTAGGAGGTGTCAGAACTGGAGCAGTGACTAACTTCTCTTTCAGGGTGTTGAAAGCGATGTCACATTCAGGAGACCAGACGTACTTGACGTGCTTCTGGAGAAGGTTGGAAAGAGGCTTCGCGATCTTAGAGAAGTTCTCGACGAACCTTCGACAATAGCTTGCGTGACCCAGGAAGCTGCGGAGTTGCTTCACGTTCTGAGGTGGTTCCCAATTCACAATTGCAGACACCTTCTCAGGATTAACCGCTACGCCCTTGGCGGAAATGATATGCCCAAGGTAGAGAACCTCATCGAGCCAAAACTCGCACTTTGAAAACTTGGCATAGAACTGATGTTCTCTTAGCTTATCCAGCACCAAACGCAAGTGCTTGGCATGATCTTCCTTGTTCTTGGAAAAGACCAAAATGTCATCGAGGTAGACCAAGACGAAGTAATTTGTGTAAGCGTTGAAGATGAAATTCATCATGCGAGAGAGTGTTGGCGGAGCGTTGACGAGGCCGAAAGACATGACAGTGTATTCATATGAGCCATAGCTTGTTCTGAATGCTGTCTTGGGGATATCCTCTTCACGAATGCGAATCTGATGATAGCCCATACGGAGATCAAGCTTGGAGAATACTTCAGCACCTTTGAGTTGTTCAAACAGCTCGTTGATGTTGGGAAGTGGGTACTTGTTCTTTATAGTCTTCTTGTTCATGGACGATAGTCGACACAGAGTCGGTCCGTTCCATCCTTCTTCTTCACAAAAAGAACTCCACAACCCCACGGAGAAGAACTAGGTCGGATGAGACCTATTCGCTCTTGAATATCGAGTTGCTTCTTCAACTCCTTCAACTCTTCAGGTCCAAGCTTGTAAGGACATTTGCAAACATGTTCCGTGCCAGGCTCAAGATCGATGACAAATTCAACTGGCCGGTGCAGAGGCATTCCTGGAAGCTCTTCCGGAAAGATGTCTTGATATTCGCAAACGACCGGAATTTGAGAGATGGCATCCAGCTCGCCCTTCTCATTGAGAGAAAACAGTCGGATGGTATCATCCCTTGCGGCAAAGACAATAACATCCTCAGACGAATGAGTCAATTGAATCTGCCTGGCAGCACAATCAAGACGAGCCTTGTGCTTAGAAAGCCAATCCATTCCAAGAATAAGATCAATATCCGAGTCGCCCAGAACAATAGGAGAAGCTAGAAATTTGTAGTCGCCCAACGTGATAGTAACATCCGGGACGCAGATATTAGCTGTCATTTGCTTGCCCGGGGACACGATTTGTAAAGATCTTTGCAAATACTGATAATCACACTCATACTTTGATGCAAAAGGTTTAGAAATGAAGCAATGCGATGCACCAGTGTCAAAAAGAACTTTTGCAGGAACATCATTAACAGGAAGGTTACCCATGATGACATCTGACGAGTCCTCTGCCTGATCTGCATTCATCAAGTTGACCTTGGCGTGCTTGGGGTTATGCTTGACCACTGCATTGCTAGCAGATCTCACAGGAGGAGGAGGAGGAAGACACCTCTGATTGAAGCATTTGTTGGCATAGTGACCCTTCTGCTAACACTTGTTGCACATGACCTTCGAGAGCGGACGGTGATATGGAGCACTTGATCTTGGAGCTTGAGACCAAGTCTTGTTCTGAAAGCCAGGGTTGGGCGGGTGGGAAGATCCACTGCCACCTTTGCTCTTCTGCTGATAAGGCTGATGGAACGGAGGAGGAGGCAGCCAATACTTTTGCTGCTTAGAAGCCACTGGAGTTGAGGAAGAAGGAGTTGCATCTCTGACTCGCTTCTTGGAAGCATCGCACTTGAGTTGAGCAGTCTTTTGTTTCAGTGCCATGTTGTAAAACTCATCGTACTTCCGAGGCTCGAAAATCACGAGAGCAAGTTGAAGGTATTCTATGAGGCCACCCCTGAACTGGTAAATCATACTCTTCTCGTCAGGGACGTCTTTCTTGGCGAAACGAGCGAGCTTCTGGAACAGAATGTTATACTGGTAAACAGACAAGCTACCTTGATTCAGGTTGCGGAATTCCTCACGCTTGCTTTCAACAACACTCTGAGGAATGTGATGAGCTTTGAAGTCTTGACGGAATCCATCCCAGGAAATTACACGGCCTCCTCTGGAATCTTTGTACTGCTGAAACCATTCTGCAGCTTGGTCTTTGAGTTGGAAGGAGGCAAACTTGACAAAGTCCTCAAGCCTGATGTTACTGCACTCAAAATGCTTGCATATATCCACGAGCCAATCATCAGCGTCTGAGGCCTCGACACAGTTGCTGAAGGTCTTTGGCTGGTTAGAAAGGAACTGGTTGAGTGTTGCAAACTGATTCTGATTGTTGCCATGGCCTTGGTTGCACTCTTGCAGAATTTGCATGATCAGCTGCGTGTTTGCATTGGTAGCGGCCATCACAGCTTGCCATGCCTCCGGAGGTGGAGGTGGTGGTGGCGGATCCTGATTCTGATTCTGACCCTTAGCAGGAGCCATCCTGAAGAGGATGACATCCGTTAGCATATTGACAGACAAATATTCAAGCTGAATCAAACGGATTGAAATTGCAACATATAGTCTTCACATCCGAATAACATGAACGAATGAATTCCAATTGAAATGGCCACATTTCCATAAATTGAGAAGCCACTTAGATAGAGGTAGAAGAATAAAACAACAAAGTACGGACAAGAACAAATACTTGGTGAGGATTACCCAATGCCAAACCAAATATCCGCAGAAGAAGAACTAGAGCTACATGAATTACCACCTATGAAACTCCTGAACCTTTCTGGTTATGCAATCAGGTGTTGGGGATACAGGGGAAGCATAATATCTCACCCAAAGCTAGCAAATCCTACATCCAGCTGTATCCATCCTTCAACACATAATGAAGAAACCTTCGGAAATCATTTACCTCAACCTTCGAAAAGCATCCGTTATACGAGTTATGGCAATACTCCCGAACTCCCGCCCCAGTACTGGGTGGCGTCGAGGTTATCTCACCAACAACTGCATAAAAGAGGTTTTCAATGTCGGCGAAACTCAGGTATTCCAGAATCTCAACGATAAAATTGTGACGAAAACACCTCGGAGCTCAACTCCCCGGGACACTGCCACAACCCCTAAATGTCAGGAGGCACCAAGAACAATGTTCTCGTCACAAAACCATCGGAACGATTCCAAGATACCCGCGTGATCCTAAATTTTTTAGTGAAATTTGAGAAGAGAAGAGTCAAAACTCTACGTCAGGATGCCTCACCAGAGCGACGAAGGGACTGAGGAGTAAAAAGAATTCCTAACTCTCCGATATATATAATCCTAAATGACTCAAAACATTTTTCTAGACTCAACAACGCCAACGATTCGATCAAGCAGGGGGCTCCTAAGGTCGGGGAAGGCTCTGATTACCAACTTGTAATGCCTCGATGCGGCTATATCTCCCACGTATCGAAGCACGACTTAGAGGCATAACCGCATTGAAAGCAATGTCACAAGTGAGGTAATCTTCACAACAACCCATGTAAATAAATAAAGGGGAAAGGTACATAGCTGGCTTACACTCGCCACGTCACACAAATACATAAATAAGTCATTACATTCATCCAATACACTCAAGGTCCGACTACGGAACCAAAATAAAGATCAACCCCCAAAAGCGACAAAGTCCCCGATCACCCCAACTGGGCACCACTACTGATCATCTGGGAAAGACACGTAGTAACGACGAGAGTCTTCATCGAACTCCCACTTGAGCTCGGTCATATCATCTGGAGCGGCATCATCGGTCCTTGCATCTGGTTTTGGAAGTAATCTGTGAGTCACGGGGACTCAGCAATCCTACACCCTTGCGATCAAGACTATTTAAGCTTATAGGAAGGGTAAAGGTATGATGTGGAGATGCAGCAAGCGACTAGCATATTTGGTGGCTAACATATGCGCAAAAGAGAGCGAGAAGAGAAGGCAAAGGCACGGTCGACAACTATGATCAAGAAGTGATCCTAGAACAACCTACGTCAAGCATTACTCCAACACCGTGTTCACTTCCCGGACTCCGCCGAGAAGAGACCATCATGGTTACACACGCGGTTGATGCATTTTAATTAAGTTAAGTTTCAGGTTATCTACAACCGGACATTAACAAATTCCCATCTGCCCATAACCGCGGGCACGGCTTTCGAAAGTTCAAATCCCTGCTGGGGAGTCCCAACTTAGCCCATCACAAGCTCTCATGGTCAACGAAGGATATTCCTTCTCCCAAGACATTCCGATCAGACTCGGCATCCCGGTTACAAAACACCCTCGACAATGGTAAAACAAGTCGAGCAACACCGCCCGAATGTGCCGACAAATCCCGATAGGAGCTGCACATATCTCGTTCTTAGGGCACACTCAGATGAGCACTCCAATCAACTAAAACCAAACCTCGAGTTTCCCCGAGGGGGCGCTGCACAGGGCTCTAGTTTGGACCAACACTCAGAGGAGCACTGGCCCCGGGGGGGGGGTGTTTAAATAAAGATGACCCTCGGGCTCCGGAAACCCAACGGAAAAAGAGGCTAGGTGGCGAATGGTAAAACCAAGGTTGGGCATTGTTGGAGGAGTTTTATTCAAGGCGAACTTTCAAGGGGTTCCCATTAGAACCCAACCATGTAAGGAACGCAAAATCCGGAAACATAACACCGGTATGACGGAAACTAGGGCGGCAAGAGTGGAACAAAACACCAGGCATAAGGCCGAGCCTTCCACCCTTTACCAAGTATATAGGTGCATTAAGATAAACAAGATAATATGGTGATATCCCAACAATAAACATGTCCCAACAAGGAACGATCACCAATCTTCACCTGCAGCTAGCAACACTATAAGAGGGGCTGAGCAAAGCGGTAACATATCCAAACAACGGTTTGCTAGGACAAGGTGGGTTAGAGGTTTGACATGGCAATTTGGGAGGCATGATAAGCAAGTGGTAGGTATCGTAGCATAGGCATAGCAAAAGAGCGAGCATCTAGCAAGCAAAGATAGAAGTGATTTCGAGGGTATGGTCATCTTGCCCGCAAAGTTCTCAGAGTTGCCTTGATCCTCGTAAGCGAACTCAACGGGCTCCTTGTTCACATACTCGTCTCCCGGATCTACCCAAACAAGAACAACAAGCAAAAGGAACACAATCAACCATGTGCAATGCTCAAGCAACATGATGCAAACATGGTATGATATGCGAGATGCGATATGGGATGCATATGCATGATTTGCAAAGGGATGATTGAACCTGGCCTCAACTTGGAAATCCAAGAGTGCCACTAGAAAGGTGAGTTGATTTCGGTCGAAATAGATATAAATATCACCGGAATCGGATGCACAGTTTGGAAATGGCAAGCAAAACAAATATGGCACCGGTTTGCGATTAACAATAAGTAGCTATCTAAATGCAACAAGAACAACATGCTACAATACTCAAACATGACAACAAAATACATGGCAGGGATCCACTCATGATGCTTGACAAAAGATGAACACTGAGCTATGGCTAATTCACTCATTAACAGGTTCAAACAAGCATGGCAAAAGTGCAAAAGATAACAGGTTTCAGACTTAGTGAAATTGACAGCATGTCAGGAATTTATCACCAGGAAGCAATGTTTAGAGCACGATAACTACATGCTACAGGAACATATCATGGCAAAGCAAGGCATGGCATGAAGCTACTCAAAGCATATAACAAAAGTCCCTTAGTGACCATGAGCCAAAAGGGATCAGAAAATACAATTGCAAGCATGTGAACATATCAAAAACATAAACAGATTCAGACTTTGTGAAAAACTGGAGCATGCAAAACAGATTAACGAGTAGGCATGTTTACGAGCTCGATGCACTCACTACGAGGCATTTCATGACAAGCTAAGCATACACCCAGCAAATAGACATGGCATAGAAGCTAGACATGGCAAGAACAACAACATAGCATGCACGGATCAAACAACAAGCTCGGCAAAATTGCTAAACATGTTAACAATCTGCCAGGAACATTTTTATAGTAAAAGTAGAGCTCGATTGACTCAATCTAGGGTGCCCCATAGTTGCAAACAAAGACATGGATGGATAGAGCACAACATTATCTACAAAACATCCTTACTGATCATGCTCAAAAGAGGCACGGATCACTAGGAAACAACATGAACATATGGCATAAAAATAATGACAGGGCAAGGGCTTAGTGAAATTCTAAGTCCCTGAAATCAGCATCATTGAGTAGGCTACTTTGCATGCTTGTGCTAGTCACCACAAAGATCACAAAAATACATGGCATACATCCCTGTAAAGATAGCATGGCATACATGAAAATACATGTAGAGCTCAGGATCATAGCATGCACACATTAATCATGGCAAAAATGACAAAAGTGCATTTGCTGAAACAAATCTGAAACTATCCTCACATAGCCCTCTTCCAATACCATTTCGGGCATCAAGATGAGCTCAAATGAAAATGATGCAATGAGATGAAATGATGTACTCATCGAGACGAACATTTTGATATGCTACACGCGCGAATCGGAGCAATGGTGACAGAGTTATGGCAGGTCAAAGATTGCAAAAAACATGTTGGGAATTAGGGTTTGGGTCAACCGAGAAGTTGATCTGGATCTCAGATCGATCGGCACTGTAGCACGCACGCAGCCCGAGGAGATCGCCAGAGTTGCTCGTCAGAATCGTCGGAGGGGAGGTCGCCGGGGCCGGACTTGGAGGGGCTCGCCGGCCGGAGTGGAAGCCGGGGCGTTCGCCGGAGTTCTTGGGCGGCGAGGGCGGCGAGGCAGAGCAGGGCGCGGTGAAGTCTGGCGATGGCGCGTGGTGGCCGGCACGGGGCTCCTCGCCGGAGCTGGAGGCGATGGGCGGCGCGGGCGTGAGGAGGCAGCGGCCCGGATCGGCGGCGGGGAGGGCTGGCCTCGGGCCGAGCGGGCCTCGGCGGTGGGAGGAGGCGGCCTGCCACGTGGCAGCCCCTCAGTGGTTGCGGGTGGCGGCTGGGGTGTCCGGCGCGGCGGACATCTCCGGCGGTGGAGAGGGGATTTTTCTAGGGTTTCGAGGGAGAAGACCCAGGATTTTCGGGTGGGGATCTATTTATAGAGATAGAGGGAGCTAGGGAGCTCCAAATGAGGTGCGGTTTACGGCCACGCGATCGTGATCGAACGATCTAGATGATAGAAGGGGTTTAGGTGGGTTTTGGGCCACTTTGGATGGGTGTTGGGCTGCAAGACACACGAGGCCTTTTCGGTCCCTCGGTTAACCGTTGGAGTATCAAACAAAGTCCAAATGGCAGGAAACTTGACAGTCGGTCTACCGGTAGTAAACCAAGGCCACATGACAAGTCTCGGTCCAATCCGAAAACGTTTAACACCCACACACGAAAAGAGGTAGAAAGGGACACCGAAGGACATAGGAGCGTCGGCATGCAAAACGGACAATGGGGAAAATGCTTGGATGCATGAGACGAACACGTATGCAAATGCAATACACATGATGACATGCTATGAGATGCATGACAAAGACAAAAGCACACGAAGGCAAAAACCCAAAAACAAGGAAATATCATAACTTAGAGCCGGAAACGGCAAGAGTTGGAGTACAAATAAGGTAGGTTACATCCGGGTTGTTACATATGCATTGTTATCAATGAAATGAGTAGTATCTATGGACTGAATTGTAGAATGCCAGAATAAGAGGGGGGGGGGGGTAGCTAGTCCTATCGAAGACTACGCTTCTGGCAGCCTCCATCTTGAAGCATGTCGAAGAGAGTAGCAAGTGCAACATCAAGTAGCATCGCATAGCATAATCCTACCCGGCGATTCTCCCCTTGTCACCCTGTAGGAAAGCGATCATCGGGTTGTATCAGGAACTTGTAAGAGGTGTGTTTTATTAAGTATCCAATTTTAGTTGTCATAAGGTAGGAATACAACTCCGGGTCGTCCTTTTACCGAGGGACACGACTATTCGAATAGATAAACTTTCCTGTAGGGGTGCACCACATTACCCAACACGCTCGATCCCTTTGGCCGGGCACGCTTTCCTGGGTCATACTCGGCCTCGGAATATCAACACATCACATCCCTACCTATGCACAATAGAGAGGTCGGCGCGCCGGTCTAAATCCTATGCGTGCGGGGGTCTGGGCCCATCGCCCATTGCACACCTGCACGTTGCGTACGCGTCCGGAAGCAGACCTGGCCCCCTTAATACAAGCGCATACTTATGGTCCAATCCGGCGCACGCCACTCAGTCGCTGACGTCAAGAAGGCTTCGGCTGATACCACGATGTCGAGTGCCCATAAATGTTCCCGCGTAGTCGGTTAGTGCGTATAGGCCAGTGGCCAGACTCAAATCAAATACCAAGATCTCGTTAGGCGCGTTATTTTGAAGTAACCACGGATGCCGACCAGGGCCAGGCCCACCTCTCACCTAGGTGGTCTCAACCTGCCTTGTCGCTCTACCACAAAGTAACAGTCGGGGGCCATCGGGAACCCAGGCCCACCACTACCGGGATGGAACCACCTGTCCTTTCAGACCCCACATCGGAATCACTTGCGGGTACTCTACGAGCCAACCCGACTTTAGTCACCACATGTATCATATAATATGTATGTAAGTATATACCCGTGATCACCTCCCGAGTGATCACGGCCTGGTAGTACAACATGGTAGACGAACAAGAATGTAGGGCCACTGATGGAATAGTAGCATCCTATAGTAAGCATTTAGGATTGCAGGTAAGGGTAACAACTGTAGCAACAATGACAGGCTATGCAGCAGTATATGATCAAACCGATGAAATAGTAACACTACTCTAATGTAGAAGTAGAGGGAAAGAGTAGGCGATATCGGGATGAACAAGGGGGTTGGCTTGCCTAGTTGCTCAACAGACAGATACGGACCCTCGACGGTGAAGTAGTCGATCACTGGATCACGGTAGTCTCGGGGTCTACCGAAAAGAAGTAACGGGAGGGGAACACAATAAATAATAGAGAAAACAAATGCATCACAAAGTATGGCATGGTAATACGCAATGCTAGAGGTGACCTAACGCGGTACTAGGTGCTACTGGCAAAGGGGGGAAACATCCGAGAAAGTATTCCTGGTGTTTCGCGTTTTCGGACAGACGGACCGGAGGGGCGGTTGCAGGTTCGCTATGCTATGGACATGTGGTGAACAAACAAACTGCATATTCAGATTTGTCTTGTCATTCTAAACAACTTTCATATATAAATTATTTTCATCGGAGTTACGGTTTATTTTATATGATTTTTCAAAGTTTTTAAACACTTTCTAAAATTATATTAGTTCAGAAATAAAAAAATACCTAAACTGCTACGGGTACACAGAGAAGTGTACGAAATAGTGTGCAAAGAGGTTGACAGGTGGGGTCCAGTTGACTGCCTAGTCAGCAGTCAACTGGGACCGTTGACTGGTCAAAGGGATCAAGAGGACCCACATGTTAGTGGCTGGTAGATTAAATTAACCTTATCTATCTAAATAGTGCACTGGGTCCACGTGTCATTGACTAACCACTTAATTAGAGTTAGTTTTAAATCCATGGGTTAATTAGGTGCGGGACCAGCTGTTAGTGAGGGTTAGGGGTTAATTAGTGGGGCTAATTATATGGTTAGCGGCCGGGCCCCACATGTCATAGGGGTCAGCCGGTTGGGGTCGTGGCCAGGTATGCGCGCATGCAGAGGAGAGCTGAAAGTGCAACTATCCCTGGGTGGTTTTGGTAATTATTAACAACATATAGCTCATTGAGCTATTGCTATTTCAAGATAAATATTTTAGGAAAGCTCAATGATTGGCATGGCATAGATTAGAAATGTGGACCCCTCAATGCTAAGGACAAAAGATTGGCTCAAGCTCTAAAGCTCAAGACTCTACATTTTACTTTTAGTGATCCAAGATCACATTGAGTCCATAGGAAAAGCCAATACTATTAAAAGGGATAAGGTCTTTCTTAATGGGTTGCTTGCTCAAAATGCTTAGTGATATGCTCCAAAAACCCTCAACCACTTTCTCATATCCACATATGTCCCAAACTAAAAGTCAAACTCGGCCCCACCAAAACATTCCATCCGGCGCCACCAAGGTTTCTTGACATAGCCACTGCCACAAACCCTAGTCACTTCGGTCTCACCGATAGGGATCTCGGTCTCACCGAGATGGGATTGCAAACTCTCTGTTTCCCTTCGTAATGTTTCGGTCCAACCGAGATGAGCGATTGGTCCCACCGAGTTCGCAATGCAAACTCTCTGTTTCCCCTTCATAATGTTTTGGTCTCACCGAGATGAGTGAATCGGTCCCACCGAGTTTGCCTGACCAACTCTCTGGTTAGCTTATTACCAAAATCGGTCCCACCGAGTTTGTGTAATCGGTCTCACCGAGATTATGTTATGCCCTAACCCTAATGAAATCGGTCCCACCGAGTTGACATGTCGGTCCAACCGAAAATCCTAACGTTCACATTTTGAACTAAATCGGTCTGACCGAGTTTCATGATTCGGTCCCACTGAGTTTGGTGATTTCTGTGTAACGGTTAGATTTGGTGTGGAGGCTATATATATGTAACACCCCGGATGTAACTTCCCATATTTGTAACTCCGACTCTTGCCATTTTCGGCTTTAAGTTATGAGATTCCCTTCGTGGTTGGGTTTTGTCTTCGTTTTGCATTTTGTTCATGTCACGCATTTCATATCATGTCATCATGTGCATCGCGTTTGCATACGTGTTCATCTCATGCATCCGGTCATTTTCCTCGTTGTCCGTTTTGCAATCCAACACTCCCACATGCACCGGTGCACCCCTCTTGTCTCTTTTCATGAGCGGGGGTTAAACATTCTCGGAATGGGCCGAGATTTGCCAAGTGGTCTTGGTACACCACCGGTAGACTGCCTGTCAAATTTCGTTCCATTTGGAGGCCGTTTGATGCTCCAACGGTTAACCGGGTAACCGCAAAGGCCTCTTGTGTGTTGC
The DNA here is from genome assembly GCF_018294505.1 of Triticum aestivum. NCBI lineage: Eukaryota > Viridiplantae > Streptophyta > Magnoliopsida > Poales > Poaceae > Triticum > Triticum aestivum. The sequence continues at coordinate 159,650,558 of NC_057797.1, read as the reverse complement.
AGCCCAACACCCCTCCAAAACAGCCCAATAACCCATCTAAATCATATCCATGTCCTCCGTCATCGGAGCACGATTGTGTGGGCGAAAACTACACCTCATTTGGACACTCCAAACTCCCTCTACCTATAAAAAGGCCTTCTCCTCCAAAAATGCGGACGAAACCCTAATCTTCCCCTTCCACCGCGCGCCGAACACGTCCGCCTAGCACCGGACACGTCCGTCCAGCGCCAGACACGTTCGTCCAGCGCCGGACACGTCCGCCGCCATCCCCTCAGCGAATCGCACGGCGCAACATCACCCAGCGCCCGCGCCCACATCGCCGCATCTCCACATCCACGACGCCGAGCTCCTTCGCCGGCGCCACCGAGCTCCTCTGCCGGCCGCCGCCCGGCTCTGCCGCCCCGCCGCCTACAACGCCCCCCGGCCCGAGCACGCCGCCTCGCTTGCCCCTTCACCTCCACACCGGCGAGCTCTCCGGCGACCTCCTCCTCTGCCCGGCCCCGTCTCCTCCCTCGTCCGACGAAGCTCCGGCGAGCTCACGCCTCCACCTCGGGTCCCGCGCCATTGGAACCCTAGATCTGAAGGTCTAACCCCCCCTCATTTTTCCACCAAGTCTTTTTCTGCTTTGTTTTCATGCCCTATTCAACTTGCCGTATCTCTGTGCTCGGTGATCCGATTCATGCATATGATATGTCAAATTGTTAGTATCGTTGAGCTCTTCATGGTAGAAGCATTTCCATGCATGTTTCTGTTCATTATGATGCCATTATCATTGATGCAAAAGTGTTATACAATGTTAACTGCCGGTACTTATCAGATCAGGGTGATTTGTCATTTTTATTACATTTGATGTGAGCATCCTTTGAGCATGAGGTCTACATGTGTTTTGAACTACAACATGCCATCTTTACAAGAGTGCTTGTATTGTATCTTTTTAATCTATTTGATGACTAGCATAAGCATGCCAACTAGGCTTCGTGATGTTGCTGTTTTCAGGGACTTAGGATTTTGCTAAGTCTTTTTCCTGCTGTTATTTTGATGCCATGTAAACTTGATGCTACAGTGAGATCCAAGCTTATTTTGAGATACTTAAGTAAGGGTTTTTTGAACATGTGGTTTTGCTCTATCCATCCATGCCCTGTTTGCAATTATGGAGTTGTCTAGCATGTCATTTGCTTGCTCTACTTTTGCTATAAAATTGTTACAACAAAGTCAACCGCTTCTCCATGAGGAATTTCGGAAACTTAATCTTCACATTGTTCCTCAAGGTTTTCTTTCCACCTTGGTGGCAAAACCTACCCTTACGGATCAGATTATCAAAGCACAGAAGGTAGATCCGGGAATCTCCCGCATCAAGAGAAACATTCAGAAAGGAATTGCGAATTGCTTCTCTATTAATGATCAAGGGGTCGTACACTTCGGGAATCGATTAGTAGTTCCCAAAGTGCGGAACCTGAGGCGTTTGATCCTTAAGGAAGCTCATGAATCTCCTCTCACCATTCATCCCGGTAGTACTAAGATGTATCAGGACCTACGCCAGAGGTTCTGGTGGACTAGGATGAAGAGAGAAATTGCTCAGTTTATTGCTAATTGCGACGTCTGTCGTCGTGTAAAAGCAGAGCACCAACGGCCTGCTGGCACCCTTCAACCCTTAGCTATTCCTGAATGGAAATGGGATTAAATCCACCATGTACTCCTACATGGCCTCTCATCGATACCTTTACCAAATCGTGTTCACCACACCACTCTCATTACCGACATAATCATTTCACTCTAGCCCATCACCCAGATGAACCAGACCTGACACGACTCTAAGCATAGCAGGCATAGCAAGGTAGGAACAACACATACATATGGCTCAATCAACTCCTACACATGCTAGTGGGTTTCATCTAGTTACTGTGGCAATGACAGGTCATGCAGAGGAAATGGGTTCAACTACCGTAGCACACAGCAGTTTGAAACGCGTTGTCTTAATGCGGTAAAAGAGAGCAGGAGCGAGAGTATGGGATTGTATCGATATGATCAAATGGTTGGTTGCTTGCCTGATGGTTCGATGCACCCCGACTCGATGTCACATCGATCTAGCCGGTAACACCTCATATCACTTTGCGGCCTCACGCACGGTATCCCCACGGGTGTCGCCTTACCTTTGCCCGGGACCGTTTGCGCCTTTTGGCTCACGTATATGATAGTGTCGCTAGCATCCATATGATAAAGAGCCCGGGCTGACATGACTAGTCGTAAACCAAAGTGGCACAGACTTACAGGGACAGGCATCCATGACCCAGCTTCGAACGTGTCGGTCATCAGCAAGTGGGTCCGGGCTGTAGCACTGGGCTAGCAGGACTCCGGTAAACCGGGCTGTAGCGGGCTAACAGGACTCCGGTACTCAAAGCGTGACATTTCCCCGAAGGGACAGACACAGGAACGAAGAAGGACACATGCCGGCCAGCCTAAGTGTTCCAGAGCAGTAGCAAGCTACCATGGCTCAGCGGTAACACTAGGAGGCATTTCCCGGTAAGAGAGGCTACTAAAGATAAACAACTAGATAGTCAGATCCCACACATACCAAGCATTTCAATCATACACACAATATGCTCGATATGTGCAAATACAACGAAGCATCACAAGATGACTCTATGACACAAGTACTTTATTTAAGGCTCAGGGAGCCATACATAACATACACAAAGGTACGGGTCTCACGACCCAACATACAAGTCATACAGTCATACAATCCAGCAGCGGAAGTAACTTGTCTGAGTACAGACAACTAGTAAAATAAAAGAGGCTTGGAAAGCCTAGCTATACTACGTGGTCCATCACAAGCTCAGGGTCACCACCTGGGTCTTTAGCCTACTCGTTGATGTCAACGTCTACATAGAACCCATCAGAAGGGGTTGCAGCGTCTTCTGTAAAAATGTAGATTATAGCAACATGAGTACAAAGGTACTCAGCAAGACTTACATCAGATCCTACATACATGCATATTATCAAGAAGGGTTGGTGGAGTTATTGCAGCAAGCCAGCTCTGACTCTTGGCTAGACTATCCTACGATACTCCAACTTGAAATGGTTTTGCGCACACGAGTCCACTACTCACCACTTCAATACACTACCGAGGATCCACCTCCGTCTTCCTACGGAAGACCCATCCTCGGCACTCACACTTATCTTGAGGCTTTTAGTAGTTTCCATTTACTTGTCTATGAACTGTATAGGCAACCAAGTAGTCCTTTACCGCGGACGCGGCTATTCGAATAGATCATGTTAACCCTGCAGGGGTGTACTTCTTCATACACGCTCTCACCACTTACCATCGTTTACACGACATGTACTCGGCAACCTTCAAGCGGAAGCCCAACGTGGGTGTCGGCCACGACCTACCTAATCACCTAAGCCTCCAGTCCAGGTTTATCGCCTATTCAGGTTCCATCCGCAGGGAGTCCGGCCGAGGTTTCCCATACGGCCCCGAACGATGTGAACAGGGTTCCCGAGATACCTAACGGGTATTCGGTACACCCGGCCACGTACCTACCGCATCACAGCCCACCCCTACGGTCAGCGCTGTCCACGGCCTCCAGTAGGCTACAAACACCAGAAACTACTTGCAACTCCTGGACGGAGAACTAGGGTGAATAAGAAGCCGAGAGGGTCCATTGGTTTCGGGCCCAATGCATGGTAGTAGCTGATTCTTAAATCACACATACAGATCTCAGTGCTTAAGGTCGGCTTCAATGAAACAACCCACCATGTACTCCTACATGGCCTCTCATCGATACCTTTACCAAATCGTGTTCACCACACCACTCTCATTACCGACATTAACATTTCACTCTAGCCCATCACCCAGATGAACCAGACCTGACACGACTCTAAGCATAGCAGGCATAGCAAGGTAGGAACAACACATACACATGGCTCAACCAACTCCTACACATGCTAGTGGGTTTCATCTAGTTACTGTGGCAATGACAGGTCATGCAGAGGAAATGGTTCAACTACCGTAGCACACAGCAGTTTGAATCGCGTTGTCTTAATGCAGTAAAAGGGAGTAGGAGCGAGAATATGGGATTGTATCGATATGATCAAATGGTTGGTTGCTTGCCTGATGGTTCGATGCACTGATACGGTTCTTCGTTAGGGTAATCACGGTACTCCTCGGGGGCAGAACCTGTCGCAAAGGGCACCGATACACAACTATCACCAAACAATGTGCAACAATATGATGCATGCATGAAACATGGCAATATGAGTGTGTTGGGCTAATGCAACTAAAACCAGAAGGGTTTGAACAAATTTGAATCAAAGATTCAAATTTCAAACTCAAACATGGCCTCTTTAAGTGCTTTTCCTTGTTCTTCTTAAAACATCAATTTAACTTGTTTGATCATGCATGAAAATAGTACAGATGGATAGATTGGATTTTTCTGATCATTTTTCATATATAATTTGTCCAATTTGGAGTTACAGAATAAAAGTTATGAATTTTTGAAGTTTAAATAATATTCTAGAATTTCCTGATTAATTTAAATCCAGAAAATCAATTACTGCGTCAGCCTGACGTCAGTGTGACGTCAGCAGGTCAACGGAACAGGTCTGGGTCAAACCTGACAGTGGGTCCCGCATGTCAGGGTGATTATTTTAATTAAGATTTAATTAAAACTAATCCTGTATAATTAGCAGGGCTGGGCCCCACCTGTCATTGACTCAGGGGAGTCAACCAGGGCCCACCCGTGGTCAAAGTCTAAGTCGGCTGCCGGCGTTTAGCCGCCGGCGAGCCCGACGCGGCGGCGGAAGTGGTTTTTGCCATTTCGGCCACCAAATGGACCGCGGAGACCACCGGTGTGGAGCTGAGGACAACCCGCAGCTCTTGGCGGAGTCCGTTGGGGTTGGGGTGGCCGGAGTCGACGGCGGCGAGCTCGGCTGCGGCCGCCGGGGTTCGGTCGTGCACGGGAACAGGGTTGGAGCTCGAAGTCGAGCGAAGCGAGGCGCTAGGGATGCTCTACGGGGTCTTGCGAACTCGTTGGACTCGCCGGGGTGACCAAATGGTCACCGGAGTGCGTCGACGGCGAGCTCGGCGACGGCGGAGGTTCGGCCGTGGTGGGGAGGAGGCTACGATGGGGGAACGAGGGGGAGGAGAGGGGGAAACGGTGGCGTAGCTCACCGCGGTTGCAGTGGGCGTCGAAGCGGGCTCGGGGACGCGCCGGAGACGACGAATTCGACGGCGACGATGATCGGAGCCCGAAGAGGGGAACGGCGACGTGGCGGCGATGCAGGGCTTCCGGGGAGCTGTGGAGCGGTGGGGAGGAAGAGGGGGTTGTGGCGGAGCTTCTGAGCTAGTCGGGGGAGCGAGGGGTGGCCGGAGATGGCTGCTACGGCGAACGGCAGCGACGGTGGTGTTCGGCCGTGTGAGAGAGAGAGCGAGGGAGAGGAAGGAAGAGCCGGGGAAGAGTGAGAGAGAGCAGGGGGGAGGCGTGGCGTCGTCCAGGGGCATCGAGGCGAGGAGGGGAGGGCAGGCAGGCAGGCGAGCAGGTGGCGTGGCGCGGTGGCGCGCGCGCGCCGGCCACACTCCCCTCCCTCTGTCGAGGACGAAGATGACAGAGGAGGGAGGCGGGCTGGGCCGCCTGCTGGCTGGGCCGGCCAGCTGGCTGGGCTGCACAGGGAGGAGCCCAGGTAAGCTTCTCCCTTTTTTAATTATTTCTGTTTTCTAATTTCTGACATTTGTTTTGATTTAAAAAAATATTAAATCATTTATTTACCTTATGCCAATTTTGCAGGAGCTAGATATATTATTCCAGAGCTCCTTTATAGTTGGCATAATATTTGGACATATATTAATATATATAACTAATATATTTCCAATGCAAATATTTATGCATTAATTCCAAATGCCCAAAATAAATGTCCATGAGCCACTAAAAATATTGGTTTGATTTTTATCTCTGTCCAATATTTTCAGAGAGCAACATGAGCATTTTCTTGGATCCTTTTGGAGAAATTTTTATTTGGGTCATTTTCAAAATGATTCTGAGGGTTTCACAGATCCCCATTTCAAGTTTCTGATGAAAGAGTAAACATGATGCAACACTCTAATGCATGACTAACTAGGATGTGACAACTCACCCCCACTCAAAAGAATCTCGTCCCGAGATTTGGGTTCCTCCGGGAAGAAGGCGGGATACTCGAGTCGAAGACGATCCTCCCTTTCCCAAGTTGCTTCATCCTCAGAATGGTGCGACCATTGAACCTTGAGAAACTTGATATTATGACGTCGCGTGGTACGTTCGGCTTGATCGAGGATACGAATGGGGTACTCTCGATATGTAAGATCATCTTGGAGATCAAGCGTTTCGTGGTCCACTCCACGGATAGAATCCGAGAAGCAACGCCTGAGTTGGGAAACGTGGAAGACATCGTGAACTCTGGAGAGGTGCGGAGGTAGTTCCAACTGGTAGGCAACTTCTCCTCGTTTGGCGAGAATGCGAAAAGGTCCAATGTAACGAGGAGCTAATTTGCCTTTGATACCGAAACGATGGGTTCCCTTCAGAGGGGTGACCCGAAGATAAGCCTTCTCGTCAACTTCGAAGGTCATAGCCCTATGTTTTCGGTCATATTGACTCTTTTGATGAGATTGGGCTGTTTTCAACTTTTCACGAACGATACGAACTTGTTCTTCTGCTTCCTGAATCATATCCAGGCCAAAGAATTGTCTTTCCCCGGTCTCTGACCAGTGAAGGGGTGTTCGACATCGTCGTCCATAGAGAACTTCAAAAGGGGCTTTACCCAAGCTAGATTGATAGCTGTTGTTGTAGGCGAATTCGGCAAATGGAAGGCACTTCTCCCAGTCCATTCCGAAAGAGATAACAGAGGCTCGAAGCATGTCTTCTAGAATTTGGTTGACGCGTTCCACTTGACCACTCGACTGAGGGTGGAAAGCGGTGCTAAAGAAGAGACGGGTACCCATAGCATTTTGGAAGCTTTCCCAAAATCGAGAGGTGAAAAGACTTCCTCGATCGGAGTTAATTTCCAAAGGAACACCATTACCGGTTTTCCCAGGACCAAGAGAGGGAATAATGCTATTTTCGTCGTGGTCGATCGTCTTTCCAAAGTAGCCCATTTCTTACCTGTTCGTGAGAGTATAACCGCTAGTCAGCTGGCAGATTTGTACATCTCCCGAATAGTGTCTCTCCATGGTTCTGACTGAGGTGTCAGCTGGCAGATTTGTACATCTCCCGAATAGTGTCTCTCCATGGTGTTCCTTTGGAAATTAACTCGGATCAAGGAAGTCTTTTCACCTCTCGATTTTGGGAAAGTTTCCAAAATGCTATGGGAACTCGTCTCTCCTTTAGCACCGCTTTCCACCCTCAGTCGAGTGGTCAAGTGGAACGCGTCAACCAAATTCTAGAAGACATGCTTCGAGCCTCTGTTATCTCTTTCGGAATGGACTGGGAGAAGTGCCTTCCATTTGCCGAATTCGCCTACAACAACAGCTATCAATCTAGCTTGGGTAAAGCCCCTTTTGAAGTTCTCTATGGACGACGATGTCGAACACCCCTTAACTGGTCAGAGACCGGGGAAAGACAATTCTTTGGCCCGGATATGATTCAGGAAGCAGAAGAACAAGTTCGTATCGTTCGTGAAAAGTTGAAAACAGCCCAATCTCGTCAAAAGAGTCAATATGACCGAAAACATAGGGCTATGACCTTCGAAGTTGACGAGAAGGCTTATCTTCGGGTCACCCCTCTGAAGGGAACCCATCGTTTCGGTATCAAAGGCAAATTAGCTCCTCGTTACATTGGACCTTTTCGCATTCTCGCCAAACGAGGAGAAGTTGCCTACCAGTTGGAACTACCTCCGCACCTCTCCAGAGTTCACGATGTCTTCCACGTTTCCCAACTCAGGCGTTGCTTCTCGGATTCTATCCGTGGAGTGGACCACGAAACGCTTGATCTCCAAGATGATCTTACATATCGAGAGTACCCCATTCGTATCCTCGATCAAGCCGAACGTACCACGCGACGTCATAATATCAAGTTTCTCAAGGTTCAATGGTCGCACCATTCTGAGGATGAAGCAACTTGGGAAAGGGAGGATCGTCTTCGACTCGAGTATCCCGCCTTCTTCCCGGAGGAACCCAAATCTCGGGACGAGATTCTTTTGAGTGGGGGTGAGTTGTCACATCCTAGTTAGTCATGCATTAGAGTGTTGCATCATGTTTACTCTTTCATCAGAAACTTGAAATGGGGATCTGTGAAACCCTCAGAATCATTTTGAAAATGACCCAAATAAAAATTTCTCCAAAAGGATCCAAGAAAATGCTCATGTTGCTCTCTGAAAATATTGGACAGAGATAAAAATCAAACCAATATTTTTAGTGGTTCATGGACATTTATTTTGGGCATTTGGAATTAATGCATAACTATTTGCATTGGAAATATATTAATTATATATATTAATATATGCCCAAATATTATGCCATTTATAAAAGAGCTCTGGAATAATATATATAGCTCCTGCAAAAATTGGCATAAGTTAAATAAATGATTTAATATTTTTTCTAAATCAAAACAAATGTCAGAAATTAGAAAAACAGAAATAAATAACAGGAGGAGCTTACCTGGGCTCCTCCACTGTGCGGCCCAGCCAGCTGGCCGGCCCAGCCGGCAGCCGGCCCAGCCCACCTCCCTCCTCTGTCGTCTTCGTCCCGACAGAGGGAGGGGAGTGTGGCCGGCGCGCGCGCGCGCCACCGCGCCACGCCACCTCTCTCCCTGCCTGCCTGCCCTCCCCTCCTCGCCTCGATGCCCCTGGACGACGCCACGCCTCCCCCCTGCTCTCTCTCACTCTTCCCCGGCTCTTCCTTCCTCTCCCTCGCTCTCTCTCTCACACGGCCGAACACCACCGTCGCCGCCGTTCGCCGTAGCAGCCATCTCCGGCCACCCCTCGCTCCCCCGACTACCTCAGAAGCTCCGCCACAACCCCCTCTTCCTCCCCACCGCTCCACAGCTCCCCGGAAGCCCTGCATCGCCGCCACGTCGCCGTTCCCTTCTTCGGGCTCCGATCATCGTCGCCGTCGAATTCGTCGTCTCCGGCGCGTCCCCGAGCCCGCTTCGACGCCCACTGCAACCGCGGTGAGCTACGCCACCGTTTCCCCCTCTCCTCCCCCTTGTTCCCCCACCGTAGCCTCCTCCCCACCACGGCCGAACCTCCGCCATCGCCGAGCTCGCCGTCGACGCACTCCGGTGACCATTTGGTCACCCCGGCGAGTCCAACGAGTTCGCAAGACCCCGTAGAGCATCCCTAGCGCCTCGCTTCGCTCGACTTCGAGCTCCAACCCCGTTCCCGTGCACGACCGAACCCCGGCGGCCGCAGCCGAGCTCGCCGCCGTCGACTCCGGCCACCCCGACCCCAACGGACTCCGCCAAGAGCTGCGGGTTGTCCTCAGCTCCACTCCGGTGGTCTCCGCGGTCCATTTGGTGGCCGAAATGGCAAAAACCACTTCCGCCGCCGCGTCGGGCTCGCCGGCGGCTAAACGCCGGCAGCCGACTTAGACTTTGACCACGGGTGGGCCCTGGTTGACTCCCCTGAGTCAATGACAGGTGGGGCCCAGCCCTGCTAATTATACAGGATTAGTTTTAATTAAATCTTAATTAAAATAATCACCCTGACATGCGGGACCCACTGTCAGGTTTGACCCAGACCTGTTCCGTTGACCTGCTGACGTCACACTGACGTCAGGCTGACGCAGTAATTGATTTTCTGGATTTAAATTAATCAGGAAATTCCAGAATATTATTTAAACTTCAAAAATTCATAACTTTTATTCTGTAACTCCAAATTGGACAAATTATATATGAAAAATGATCAGAAAAATCCAATCTATCCATCTGTACTATTTTCATGCATGATCAAACAAGTTAAATTGATGTTTTAAGCAGAACAAGGAAAAGCACTTAAAGAGGCCATGTTTGAGTTTGAAATTTGAATCTTTGATTCAAATTTGTTCAAACCCTTCTGGTTTTAGTTGCATTAGCCCAACACACTCATATTGCCATGTTTCATGCATGCATCATATTGTTGCACATTGTTTGGTGATAGTTGTGTATCGGTGCCCTTTGCGACAGGTTCTGCCCCCGAGGAGTACCGTGATTACCCTAACGAAGAACCATATCAGTGCATCGAACCATCAGGCAAGCAACCAACCATTTGATCATATCGATACAATCCCATATTCTCGCTCCTGCTCCCTTTTACTGCATTAAGACAACGCGATTCAAACTGCTGTGTGCTACGGTAGTTGAACCCATTTCCTCTGCATGACCTGTCATTGCCACAGTAACTAGATGAAACCCACTAGCATGTGTAGGAGTTGATTGAGCCATATGTATGTGTTGTTCCTACCTTGCTATGCCTGCTATGCTTAGAGTCGTGTCAGGTCTGGTTCATCTGGGTGATGGGCTAGAGTGAAATGATTATGTCGGTAATGAGAGTGGTGTGGTGAACACGATTTGGTAAAGGTATCGATGAGAGGCCATGTAGGAGTACATGGTGGGTTGTTTCATTGAAGCCGACCTTAAGCACTGAGATCTGTATGTGTGATTTAAGAATCAGCTACTACCATGCATTGGGCCCGAAACCAATGGACCCTCTCGGCTTCTTATTCACCCTAGTTCTCCGTCCAGGAGTTGCAAGTAGTTTCTGGTGTTTGTAGCCTACTGGAGGCCGTGGACAGCGCTGACCGTAGGGGTGGGCTGTGATGCGGTAGGTACGTGGCCGGGTGTACCGAATACCCGTTAGGTATCTCGGGAACCCTGTTCACATCGTTCGGGGCCGTATGGGAAACCTCGGCCGGACTCCCTGCGGATGGAACCTGAATAGGCGATAAACCTGGACTGGAGGCTTAGGTGATTAGGTAGGTCGTGGCCGACACCCACGTTGGGCTTCCGCTTGAAGGTTGCCGAGTACATGTTGTGTAAACGACGGTAAGTGGTGAGAGCGTGTATGAAGAAGTACACCCCTGCAGGGTTAACATGATCTATTCGAATAGCCGCGTCCGCGGTAAAGGACTACTTGGTTGCCTATACAGTTCATAGACAAGTAAATGGAAACTACTAAAAGCCTCAAGATAAGTGTGAGTGCCGAGGATGGGTCTTCCGTAGGAAGACGGAGGTGGATCCTCGGTAGTGTATTGAAGTGGTGAGTAGTGGACTCGTGTGCGCAAAACCATTTCAAGTTGGAGTATCGTAGGATAGTCTAGCCAAGAGTCAGAGCTGGCTTGCTGCAATAACTCCACCAACCCTTCTTGATAATATGCATGTATGTAGGATCTGATGTAAGTCTTGCTGAGTACCTTTGTACTCATGTTGCTATAATCTACATTTTTACAGAAGACGCTGCAACCCCTTCTGATGGGTTCTATGTAGACGTTGACATCAACGAGTAGGCTAAAGACCCAGGTGGTGACCCTGAGCTTGTGATGGACCACGTAGTATAGCTAGGCTTTCCAAGCCTCTTTTATTTTACTAGTTGTCTGTACTCAGACAAGTTACTTCCGCTGCTGGATTGTATGACTGTATGACTTGTATGTTGGGTCGTGAGACCCGTACCTTTGTGTATGTTATGTATGGCTCCCTGAGCCTTAAATAAAGTACTTGTGTCGTAGAGTCATGTTTTGATGCTTCGTTGTATTTGCACATATCGAGCATATTGTGTGTATGATTGAAATGCTTGGTATGTGTGGGATCTGACTATCTAGTTGTTTATCTTTAGTAGCCTCTCTTACCGGGAAATGCCTCCTAGTGTTACCGCTGAGCCATGGTAGCTTGCTACTGCTCTGGAACACTTAGGCTGGCCGGCATGTGTCCTTCTTCGTTCCTGTGTCTGTCCCTTCGGGGAAATGTCACGCTTTGAGTACCGGAGTCCTGTTAGCCCGCTACAGCCCGGTTTACCGGAGTCCTGCTAGCCCAGTGCTACAGCCCGGACCCACTTGCTGATGACCGACACGTTCGAAGCTGGGTCATGGATGCCTGTCCCTATAAGTCTGTGCCACTTTGGTTTACGACTAGTCATGTCAGCCCGGGCTCTTTATCATATGGATGCTAGCGACACTATCATATACGTGAGCCAAAAGGCGCAAACGGTCCCGGGCAAAGGTAAGGCGACACCCGTGGGGATACCGTGCGTGAGGCCGCAAAGTGATATGAGGTGTTACCGGCTAGATCGATGTGACATCGAGTCGGGGTCCTGACAAAAATGTTCCTGGCAGAATGTTAGCATGTTAATCAAAATTGCCATGGTTGTTGTTAGTGATCCATGCATCCTATGAACTTGTTCTTTCCATGGTTAGATTCATGAACATGTCAGCTTTCTATTGGTATGCTTATATTGTCATGCAATTCTTTGTGGTGAGTGGCATGAGCTCGCAAAGTTGCTATCATAATTCTGTTTATGACATGCTCTGTTTTTCTGCTGTCTGAAACTGTTAATAAAACTTGCTACGTTTACATGGGTGCCATCATATTTTCTGTGCCTTTTGGGCTCATGTTTAGTAAGGGACTTTTCATCTATGCTTTTAGTAGAATCATGCCATGCCTTGGTTTGCTATGATATGTTCATGTAGCATGATGTTTGCTTGCTCTAAACATTGATTCCTGATGTTATTTTTGACATGTTAGTATTTTCACCAAGTCTGTGATGCTGATATCTTTTGCACTTTTGCCATGCTTGTTTGAACCTGCTCTAATGTGATTTAGCCGTAGCTCAGTGTTCATGTTTTGTCAAGCATCTCTTGTACATCACTGCCATATGCTTTGTTACTATGTTGGAGTGCAGTAGATTAGTTACTTGTTGCATTCTAGATGGCATCATGCTATTAATCGCAGAATTGTGTCATTCTTGTTTTGCATGCCATTTGCAAACCGTGCATCCGTTTCCGGTGATCCTTATATCAGTTTCGACCGAAATCATCTCATCTTTCCAGAGGCATACTTATTTTTCCAAGTTGATGCCTTGATCATTCTTTCCCTTCCGGAGCATGCATATGCATTGCATATCACATCTTGCATATCATGCCATGTATTGCATCATGTTGCTTGTGCATTGCATCGTGATTGATTGTTGTTCCATTGCTTGTGTTCTTGCTTTGGGTAGAGCCGGGAGATGAGTATGTGACCAAGGAACCTGTTGAGTACGCTAATGAGGATCAAGCTTTCGACAATGCTGAGAACTTTGCAGGCAAGATGACCATACCCTTGAAATCACTTCTATCTTTGCTTTGCTAGTTGTTTGTTCTATCGCTATGTTGCGCTACCTACCACTTTCTATATCATGCCTCCCATATTGCCATGTCAAGCCTCTAACCCACCTTTCCTAGCAAACCGTTGTTTGGCTATTTTAGCGCTTTTGCTCAGCCCCTCTTATAGCGTTGCTAGTTGCAGGTGAAGATGAAGTTTGTTCCATGTTGGAACATGGATATTGTTGGGATATCATTATTATAATTTATTTACTTTAATGCATCTATATACTTGGTAAAGGGTGGAAGGCTCGGCCTTATGCCTGGTGTTTTGTTCCACTCTTCACGCCTTAGTTTCCATCATATCGGTATTATGTTCCTTGATTTTGCGTTCCTTACGCGATTGGGTGTTATGGGAACCCCTTGATAGTTCACTTTGAATAAAACTCCTCCAGCAAGGCCCAACCTTGGTTTTAACATTTGCCACCTAAGCCTTTTTCCCTTGGGTTCCGCGGACTCAAGGGTCATCTTTATTTTAAACCCCCGGGCCAGTGCTCCTCTGAGTGTTGGTCCAAAAGAGAGCCACTTGCGGTGCCGACCCTAGGCAACTTGGGGTATCTTCGGTTGCCGTACGTAGTGTTCATCCGGTGTGCCCTGAGAACGAGATACGTGCGACTCCTATCGGGATTTTCGGCAAATCAGGCGGCTTCGCTAGTCTTGTTTTACCATTGTCGAAATGTCTTGTAACCGGGATTCTGAGACTGATCGGGTCTTCCCGGGAGCAGCAATATCCTTCGTTGACCATGAGAGCTTGTGATGGGCTAAGTTGGGACACCCCTGCAGGGTATAAACTATCGAGAGCCGTGCCCGCGGTTATGTGGCAGATGGGAATTTGTTAATATCCGGTTGTAGAGAACTTGATTCTTAACTTAATTAAAATGAATCAACCGCGTGTGTAGCTGTGATGCTCTCTTTTCGGCGGAGTCCGGGAAGAGAACACGGTCTCGTGTTATGCTTGAACGTAAGTAGCTACAGGATCACTTCTTGATCACTTCTAGCTTCTCGACCGTGCGTTGCTTCTCTTCTCGCTCTTATTTGCGTATGTTAGCCACCATATAAGCTTAGTGCTTGCTGCAGCTCCACCTCACTATCTTCTCCTACCCATAAGCTTAAATAGTCTTGATCTCACAGGTGTGAGATTGCTGAGTCCTCATGACTCACAGATACTTCCAAACAGTTGCAGGTGCCGATGATGCCAGTGCAGGTGATGCTACCAAACTCAAGTGGGAGTTCGACGAGGATTTGGGTCGTTACTATGTTTCGTTTCCTGATGATCAGTAGTGGAGCCCAGTTGGGACGATCGGAGATCTAGCATTTGGGGTTGTCTTCCTTTATTTTGGTTCCGTTGTCGGACCTTTGAGTGTATTTGGATGATGTATGAATTATTTATGTATTGTGTGAAGTGGCGATTGGAAGCCAACTCTTTATCCCTTTCTATTGAGTACATGGGATTGTGTGAAGAATACCCCTCTTGCGACAAAACTACCATGCGGCTATGCTTCTACGTCGTGCCCCGACACGTGGGAGATATAGCCCCATTGTGGGTGTTACAAGTTGGTAATCAGAGCCATCCCCGACTTAGGACCCCCCCCCTGCTTGATCGAATCGCTGATGTTGTTGAGTCTAGAAAAAAATGTTTTGAGTGTTAGGATTATATATATCAGAGACTAGGATTCTTTTTACTCCTCAGTCCCTTCGTCGCTCTGGTGAGGCCTCCTGACGTAGAAGTTTTGACTCTCCTCTCCTCAAATTTCATGAATTTTTTTAGGATCACGCGGGTATCTTGGAATCGTTCCGATAGTCTTGTGATGAGAACATTGTTCTTGGTGCCTCCTGACATTTAGGGGTTGTGGCAGTGTCCCGGGGAGTTGAGCTCTAAGGTGTTGTCGTCACAATTTTATCGTTGCAGTTTTGGAATACCTGAGTTCGCCGACATCAAAAATCTCTTTTATGCAGCTGTTGGTGAGATAACCTCGACGCCACCCAGTACTGGGGAGGGAGTTCGAGAGTATTGCCATAACTTGTATAACTCATGTTTTTCGAAGGTTGAGGTACATGATTTCCGAAGGTTTCTTCGTTATGTGTTGAAGGATGGATACAACTGGATGTAGGGATTGTTAGTTTGGGTGAGATATTATGCTTCCCCTGTATCCCCAACACCTGATTGCATAACCAGAAAGTTTCAGGAGTTTTATAGGTGGGAATTCAAGTAGCTCTAGTATTTCTTCCCGCAGATATTGGGTTTGTGATTAGGTAATCCTTACCACTTATTTGTTCATATCCATACCTTGTTTCTTTATTCATCTACCTTTATCTAAGTGGCTTCTCAACTTAATGGACGTGTGATGATTTACTTTTGAATTCATTCGTTCATCCTTGTTCGAATGTTAAGACTATATGTTGCAATTTCGATCCTTTGATTCAGCTTGAATATCTGTCTTTCAAGATTCTAACGGATGTCACCCTCTTCAAGATGGCTCCTCCAACGCGTCAGAATCCGGACTGCAATGATGGAGATCAGTCGAACCCTTCGCCACCACCTCCACCTCCGGAGGCATGGCAAGCGGTCATGGCAGCCACCAATGCCAACACTGAGATGCTTTTGCAACTCTTGCAAGAGCGCAACCAAGGTCAAGGCGACCAAGGAAATCAAGGCCAAGGCAACAATCAGCCTCAGTTTGCTACCCTCAACCAGTTGCTCGCAAACCAGCCGAAGTCTTTCAGCAAATGTGCCGAGGCGACAGACGCCGATGACTAGCTTGTGGACATTTGCAAGCATTTTGAATGTAGCAATGTCTGACCTGAGGACTTTGTCAAGTTTGCTTCGTTTCAACTCAAGGACCAAGCTGCTGAGTGGTTTCAACAATACAAAGATTCCAGAGGAGGTTGTGTGATTACCTGGGATGATTTCCGCCAAGACTTCAAAGCTCATCACATCCCACCAAGTGTTGCTGAAAGCAAGCATGAGGAGTTCCGCAATCTCAAGCAAGGCAGCATGTATGTGTATCAATATAATATCCAGTTTCAGAAACTTGCTCGCTTTGCTAAACAAGACGTTCCTGATGAAAAGAGTATGATCTATCAATTCAGAGGTGGCCTCAGAGAGGATCTGCAGTTAGCTCTCGTGCTTCTTGAGCCGACCAAGTTCGATCAATTCTATAACATGGCACTAAAGCAAGAAGCCGCTCAGCTTAAGTGTGAGGCATCTAAGAAGAGAGTCAGGGATACAGTTCAATCTTCTTCTTCATCACAAGTGGCAGCTAAGCAACAGAAGTTTTGGTTACCTCCTCCTCCATTTCTCCAGCCCTACCAGTAGAAGAGCAAAGGTGGCAATGGATCTTGCCACCCACCCAACCCAGGCTATCAGAACAAAGCTCAGTCTCAAACTCCAAGGTCAAGTGCTCCTTATCATCGTCCATGCTCAGAGGTTACTTGCAACAGGTGTCAGCAAAAAGGGAACAATGCAAACAAGTGCTTCAACCAAAGGCGCCTTCCGCCTCCTCCTCCTGTGAGATCTTCCAGCAATGAAGTGGTCAAGCATAATCCCAAGCATGCTAAGTGAACATGATGAACGTAGCTCAGGCAGAGGATTTTTTAGAAATGATCATGCGTAACCTTCCAGTAAACTCCTTTCCTGCAAAAGTATTGTTTGATACGGGTGCATCGCTTTCTTTCATTTCAAGACCTTTTGTTGCCAAGCATGAGTTTGTGACCAAAAAGATTCCTTTCCCATTGAAGATTGTGTCCCCGGGTAAGAAAATGACATCTAATAATTGCATCCTGGATGTGTCTATCGAGATGGGCAACTATAAGTTTCTGCCTTCTCCAATTGTTCTTGGTGACTCGGATATTGATCTAATTCTCGGCATGGACTGGCTTTCTAAGCACAAGGCTCAGCTTGATTGTGCTGCCAGGCAGATTCAATTGACACACTCTTCTGAGGATGTGACAATCTATGCCGCTCGTGACGAAACCATTCGACTGTTTTCTCTCAATGAGAAGGGCGAGTTGAATGCCATCTCTTAGATTCCAGTCGTTTGTGAATACTAAGACGTCTTTCCAGAAGAGCTTCCAGGAATGCCTCCTCACCGGCCAGTTGAATTTGTTATCGATCTTGAGCCTGGCACGGAACCTGTTTGCAAGCGTCCTTACAAGCTTGGACTAGAGGAGTTGAAGGAGTTGAAGAAACAACTCGATGAACAAGAGCTTATGGGTCTGATCAGACCGAGTTCATCTCCATGAGGTTGTGATGTTCTTTTTGTCAAGAAGAAGGATGGAACCGAACGACTCTGCGTCGACTACCGTCCATTGAACAAGAAGAAAATAAAGAACATGTATCCACTTCCCATCATCAATGAGCTATTCGAGCAGCTTAAAGGTGGTAAATTATTCTCCAAGCTTGACCTCCGTATGGGTTATCATCAGATTCACATTCGTGAACAAGATATTCCCAAGACATCATTCAGAACAAGCTATGGTTCTTATGAATATACTGTCATGTCTTTCGGCCTTGTCAATGCTCCTCCAACGTTCTCTCGCATGATGAACTTCATCTTCAACCCTTACACAAATGATTTCGTCCTGGTGTATCTCGATGATATCTTGGTCTTTTCCAAGAATAAGGAGGATCATGCCAAGCATTTGAGATTGGTGCTCGACAAACTCAGAGAGCATCAATTCTATGCGAAGTTTTCCAAGTGTGAGTTCTGGCTTGATGAAGTTCTTTACCTTGGTCATATCATCTCTGCCAAGGGCATCGCTGTTAATCCCGAGAAGGTGTCTGCAATTGTGAATTGGGAACCTCCTCAGAATGTCAAGCACCCCGCAGTTTTCTTAGGCTTGCAAGCTATTGTTGAAGATTCATTGAGAATTTCTCTAAGATTGCAAAGCCTCTTTCCAACCTCCTCCGGAAGCATGTCAAGTATGTCTGGACGCCTGAATGTGACATTGCTTTCAACACCCTCAAAGAGAAGCTGGTCATAGCTCCTGTTTTGACTCCTCCTGATGAATCCAAGCCATTTGAAGTTTTCTGTGATGCCTCCTTACAAGGTCTCGGTGCTATGTTAATGCAAGAGAAGAAAGTTATGGCCTATACCTCTCGCCAGTTGAATCCCAACGAAAGGAACTACCCTACTCATGATCTTGAGTTGGCGGCAGTTGTCCATGCATTGTTAACGTGGAGACATCTCTTGTTGGGAAGGAAAGTGGACATCTTCACATATCATAAGAGCCTTAGGTACATCTTCACTCAACCCAATCTCAACCTCAGATAGACTCGATGGGTCAAAATGATTCAAGAGTAAAATCCGAGTATTGAATATACTCCAGGCAAGGCCAATGTCATTGCAGATGCTTTGAGCAGGAAGGCTTACTGCAACAACTTAATTCTCAAGCCCTTCCAACTGGACCTTTGTGAAGCTTTCCGCCAACTAAACCTCCAAGTTGTTCCTCAAGGCTTTCTTGCCAATCTCCAAGTCTCTCCTACTTTGGAAGATCAAATTCTTGAGGAACAACTCCTGGATTGCATGGGGAAGAAGGTGAAACATGGGATTGCCAAGAGCCAACCCAAATACAAGTGCTATTGCATTGATGACAAAGACACTCTATTCTTCGAGGATCGGATTGTGGTTCCTAAAGGTGAACTAAGGAAAGTCATTATGAACGAGGCGCACATTTCCCTTCTATCCATTCATCTTGGAAGTACGAAGATGTACCATGACCTCAAGCAGTCATATTAGTGGACTCGAATGAAGCGAGAGATCACTCAATTCGTGAATGAATGTGATGTCTGCCAAAGGGTGAAAGCAGAACACCAACGACCAGCTGGTCTCCTCCAACCTCTTGTTGTTCCACAATGGAAGTTTGACCATATTGAAATGGACTTCGTGACTGGATTTCCCAAGTCCAAGTGTGGAAATGATGCCATCTTTGTTGTCATCGACAAGCTTACTAAAGTGGCTCATTTCCTTCCAATCAAAGAATCTATCACATCAGCTCAGTTGGCAGAGCTATACATCTCCAAGATTGTATCTTTGCACGGCATTCCACAATTGATATCTTCAGATTGTGGAAGCATTTTCACTTCCAAGTTCTGGGACTCCTTCCAGAAGGCCATGGGCACCAACATTCGCTTCAGCACCACTTTCCATCCTCAAACTAGTGGCCAAGTCGAGCGAGTCAATCAAATCCTTGAAGATATGCTTAGGGCTTGTGTCATTTCCTACGGTATGAAGTGGGAAGATTGTCTTCCATATGCCGAGTTCTCCTAGAACAACAACTTCCAAGCGAGTTCGGGCAAGGCCCCATTCAAGGAAAGTGTCGTACTCCTCTCAATTGGTCAGAGACTGGTGAATGTCAACTTCTTGGCAATGACTTAATCACAGAGGCTGAAGAAATGTCTAAAGTCATCCGTGTAAATCTGAAAGCCGCACAATCGCGTCAGAAGAGTTACTATGATAGCAAGCACTGTGACTTGGCTTTCGAGATCGGAGACCATGTCTACCTCCGCGTCTCTCCAATGAAAGGTACTCGTCGCTTCGGTATCAAAGGGAAGCTTGCCCATAGATACATGGGTCCTTTCAAGATCATTGGCAAAAGAGGCGATCTCACCTATCAACTTGAGCTTCCGTCCAACTTCGCAAATATGCATGATGTGTTTTACATGTCACAGCTTCGCAAGTGCTTCAAGACTCCTGAGCGCACCATCAACTTCGAAGAGATTGATCTCCAAGAAGACATGTCTTATCATGAGCATCCCGTTGCTATTCTTGAAGAAACCGAGCGCAAGACTCGCAACAAGTCAATCAAATTCATGAAAGTGAAGTGGTCACACCATTCCGACCGATAAGCCACCTAGGAACGCGAGGATCACCTCCGTTCCGAATATCCGGAGTTCTTTCAGTCCTAGATATCGGGACGAGATCCTCTCGTAGTGGTGGAGTGTTGTAACACCCTGGATGTAACTTGCCATATTTGTAACTCCGACTCTTGCCATTTTCGGCTTTAAGTTATGAGACTCCCTTCGTGGTTGGGTTTTATCTTCGTCTTGCATTTTTTTCATGTCACGCATTTCATATCATGTCATCATGTGCATCGCATTTGCATACATGTTCGTCTCATGCATCCGGTCATTTTCCATGTTGTCCGTTTCGCAATCCGACACTCCCACATGCATCGGCGCACCCCTCTTGTCTCTTTTCGTGAGCGGGGGTTAAACATTCTCGGCATGGGCCGAGATTTGCCAAGTGGCCTTGGTACACCACCGGAAAACCGCCTATCAAATTTCATTCCATTTGGAGGCCGTTTGATGCTCCAATGGTTAACCGGGAAACTGCAAAGGCCTCTTGTGTGTTGCAGCCCAACACCCCTCCAAAACAGCCCAATAACCCATCTAAACCATCTCCATGTCCTCCTCGTCGGATCACGATCGTGTGGGCGAAAACTACACCTCATTTGGACACTCCAAACCCCCTCTACCTATAAAAAGGCCTTCTCCTCCGAAAATTCGTGCGAAACCCTAGTCTTCCCCTTCCTCCGCGCGCCGGACACGTCCGCCCGGCGCCGGACACGTCCGCCGCCGTCCCCTCGGTGAATCACACGGCGCCACATCACCCAGCGCCCGCGCCCACATCGCCGCCGGCCCGCCGAGGCCCGGGGCTGACCCTTTCCGGCCCATGCGTCCGTCGGCCGCCGCCCGCTCAGCCCGCGCCTGCCCGCGCGCCAGCGCCGGGCTCCTCCGCCGGTCGTCGCCTCGAAGCCTACAGCCCCCCAGGCCCGAGCGCACCGCCCCGCGCGCTTGCCACCCGGCGCCCCTTCACCTCCACACTGGCGAGCTCTCCGGCGACCTCCTCCTCCGCCCGGCCCCGTCTCCTCCCTCGTCCGGCGAAGGTCCGGCGAGACTCCGGCGAGCTCGCGCCTCCACCTCGGGTCCCGTGCCATTGGAACCATAGATCTGAAGGTCTAACCCCCCCTCATTTTTTCTACTAAGTCTTTTTCTGCTTTATTTTCATGCCCTGTTCAACATGTCGTATCTTCGTGCTCGGTGATCCGATTCATGCATATGATATGTCAAATTGTTCATCTCGTTAAGCTCTTCATGATAGAAGCATTTCCATGCATGTTTGTGTTGATTATGATGCCATTATCATTGATGCAAAAGTGTTATACAATGTTAACTGCTGGTACTTATCAGATCATGGTGATATGTCATTGTTGTTACATTTGATGTGACCATCCTTTGAGCATGAGGTCTACATGTGTTTTGAACTACAACATGCCATATTTACAGGGGTGCTTGTCTTGTATCTTTGTGATCTATGTGGTGACTAGCACAAGCATGCAAACTAGGCTTCGTGATGTTGCTGTTTTCAGGGGCTTAGGAGTTTGCTAAGTCTTTTTCCTGCTGTTATTTTGATGCCATGTAAACTTGATGCTACAGTGAGATCCATGCTTATTTTGAGATACTTCAGTAAGGCTTTTTTGAACATTTGGTTTTTCTCTATCCATCCATGCCCTTTTTGCAATTATGGAGTTGTCTAGTATGTCATTTGCTTGCTCTACTTTTGCTATAAAATGTTCCTGGTAGAATATTAACATGTTAATCAAAATTGCCATGGTTGTTGTTAGTGATCCATGCATACTATGAACTTGCTCTTGCCATGGTTAGCTTCAGGAACATGTCATCTTGCTATTGGTATGCTTATATCGTCATGCAATGCTTTGTGGTAAGTGGCATGAGCTTGCAAAGTTGCTAATGTAATTCTGTTTATGACATGCTTTGTTTTTCTATTGTCTGAAACTGTTAATAAAATTTGCTATGTTTACATGGGTGCCACCATATTTTCTGTGCCTTTTGGGCTCATGTTCAGCAAGTAACTTTTGATCTATGCTTTTAGTAGAATCATGCCATGCCTTGGTTTGCTATGATATGTTCCTGTAGCATGATGTTTTCTTGCTCTAAACATTGCTTCCTGATGTTATTTTTGACATGTTAGTATTTTCACTAAGTCTATGATGCTGATATCTTTTGCACTTCTGCCATGCTTGTTTGAACCTGCTCTAGTGTGATTTAGCCGTAGCTCAGTGTTCATGTTTTGTCAAGCATCTCTTGTACATCACTGCCATATGCTTTGTTGCTATGTTGGAGTGCAGTAGCTTAGTTACTTGTTGCATTCTATATGGCATCGTGCTGTTAATCGCAGAATTATGTCATTCTTGTTTTGCTTGCCATTTGCAAACCTGCATCCGTTTTCGGTGATCCTTATATCGATTTTAACCGAAATCATCTCATCTTTCTAAAAGCATACTTGTTTTGCCAAGTTGATGCCTTGATCATTCTTTCCCTTCCGGAGCACTCATATGCATTGCATATCACATCTTGCATCATGCCATGTATTGCATCATGTTGCTTGTGCATTGCACCATGATTGATTGTTGTTCCATTGCTTGTGTTCTTGATTTAGGTAGAGCCGGGAGACAAGTACGTGACCGAGGAACCTGTTGAGTACGCTAATGAGGATCAAGCTTTTGACAACTCTGAGAACTTTGCAGGCAAGATGACCATACCCTCGAAATCACTTCTATCATTGCTTTGCTAGTTGTTCGTTCTATCGCTATGTCGCACTACCTACCACTTGCTATATCATGCCTCCCATATTGCCATGTCAAGCCTCTAACCCACCTTTCCTAGCAAACTGTTGTTTGGCTATGTTACCGCTTTTGCTCAACCCCTCTTATAGCATTGCTAGTTGTAGGTGAAGATGAAGTTTGTTCCATGTTGGAACATCGATATTGTTGGGATATCATTATTATATCTTATTTACTTTAATGCATCTATATACTTGGTAAAGGGTGGAAGGCTCGTCCTTATGCCTGGTGTTTTGTTCCATTCGTGCCGCCTTAGTTTCCATCATACTGGTGTAAAGTTCCTTGATTTTGCGTTCCTTATGCGGTTGGGTGTTATGGGAACCCCTTGACAGTTCGCTTTAAATAAAACTCCTCCAGCAAGGCCCAACCTTGGTTTTAACATTTGCCACCTAAGCCTTTTTCCCTTGGGTTCCGCGGACTCAAGGGTCGTCTTTATTTTAAACCCCCGGGCCAGTGCTCCTTTGAGTGTTGGTCCAAAACAGAGCCACTTGCGGTGCCGCCCCTAGGCAACTTGGGGTATCTTCGGTTGCCGTATGTAGTGTTCATCCGGTGTGCCCTGAGAACGAGATACGTGCGACTCCTGTCGGGATTTCTCGGCACATCGGGCAGCTTTGCTGGTCTTGTTTTACCATTGTCGAAATGTCTTGTAACCGGGATTCCGAGTCTGATCGGGTCTTCCCCGGAGAAGCAATATCCTTTGTTGACCGTGGGAGCTTGTGATGGGCTAAGTTGGGGCACCCCTATAGGGTATAAACTTTCGAGAGCTGTTCCCGCGGTTATGTGGCAGATGAGAATTTGTTAATATCCGGTTGTAGAGAACTTGACACTTAACTTAGTTAAAATGAATCAACCGCGTGTGTAGTTGTGATGGTCTCTTTTCGGCAGAGTCCGGGAAGAGAACACGGTCTCGTGTTATGCTTGAATGTAAGTAGCTTCAGGATCACTTCTTGATCACTTCTAGCTTCTCGACCGTGCGTTGCTTCTCTTCTCGCTCTTATTTGCGTATGTTAGCCACCATATAAGCTTAATGCTTGCTGCAGCTCCACCTCACTACCTTCTCCTACCCATAAGCTTAAATAGTCTTGATCCCGCGGGTGTGAGATTGCTGTGTCCTCGTGACTCACGGATACTTCCAAACAGTTGCAGGTGCCGGTGATGCTAGTGTAGGTGATACTATCGAACTCAAGTGGGAGTTCGAGGAGGATTTCTGCCATAACCACGTTTCGTTTCCTGATGATAAATAGTGGAGCCCAGTCGGGACAATCAGGGATCTAGCATTTGGGGTTGTCTTCCTTTATTTTGGTTCCGTAGTCGGACCTTTGAATGTATTTGGATGATGTATAAATTATTTATGTACTGTGTGAAGTGGCGATTGTAAGCCAACTCTTTATCCCTTTCTATTTAGTACATGGGATTGTGTGAAGATTACCCCTCTTGCGACAAAACTACCATGCGAGTATGCCTCTAAGTCGTGCCCCGACACGTGGGAGATATAGCCGCATTGTGGGTGTTACAATATACCCCTCCACCCACTCTTCATTCGAGGAGAGAGCCATCAGAACATGCCTACACTTCCAACATTCATTTTCTGAGAAAGAACCACCTACTCATGTGTTGACCAAGATATTCCATTCGAACCATATGAATCTTGATCTCTAGCCTTCTCCAAGTTGCTTTCCACTCAAATCATCTTTGCACCAAATCTAAATCAGTGAGAGAGAGTTGAGTGTTGGGGAGACTATCATTTTAAGCACAAGAGCAAGGAGTTCACCATCAACACACCGTATATTACCTTTTGGAGAGTGGTGTCTCCTAGATTGGTTAGGTGTCACTTGGGAGCCTCCGTCAAGATTGTGGAGTTGAACCAAGGAGTTTGTATGGGCAAGGAGATCGCCTACTTCGTGAAGATCTACCCTAGTGAGGCAAGTCCTTCATGGGCGATGGCCATGGTGGGATAGACAAGGTTGCTTCTTCGTGGACCCTTCATAGGTGGAGCCCTCCGTGGACTCCCGCAACCGTTACCCTTCATGGGTTGAAGTCTCCATCAACATGGATGTACGATAGCACCACCTATCGGAACCACGCCCAAAATCTCCGTGTCTACATTGCGTTTGCTCCCTCCAAACTCCTCCCTTTACCTTCATGTGCAATGTTCTACATTCCTCTCCTATACTCTTAGACTTTCATGTGTAGGTTGATTGCTTGAATTGTGCTAAGTTGTAAAAATCTGCCAAGATTTAAAATTGGGAAAATGCTAGATTTTTATTTGGTCAAGTAGTCTAATCACCCCCCGTCTAGACATACTTTCAATCCTACAAGTGGTATCAGAGCTTTGGTCTCCATTTGCCTTGATTTCCATAGCTTTGGTGATCATAGCCTTGGTTTCACAACCTAGGAGAGTATGGCGTCTAGCGAGGGAAATTACCACCATATAGGTCCTTACTTTGATGGTACTAATTTTGCTAGTTGGAAGCATAAGATAAAAATGCATATTCTTGGACATAACCCCGCCATTTGGGCTATTGTGTGTATTGGCTTGCAAGGTGTATTATTTGATGGGAGAGAACCAAACCGTGAAGCTACCGCGGAAGAGTTGAAGATGCTGCAATACAACGCTCAAGCTTGCGATATCCTCTTCAACGGATTGTGCCCCTAAGAATTCAACAAAATCAGCCGTCTTGATAATGCAAAGGAAATTTGGGATACTTTGATTGATATGCATGAGGGTACCGATCCATCAAGGAATCCAAATTGGATGTGCTTCAAAGTCAACTTGACAAGTTCAAAATGAAGGATGGTGAAGGAGTCGCAGAAATGTACTCTAGGCTTGCTCTCATCACAAATGAGATTGCCGGCTTAGGAAGTGAAGAGATGATCGATAGATTCATCATCAAGAAGATCCTAAGAGCATTGGATGGAAATTATGATACCGTGTGCACATTGATCCAAATGATGCCCAATTACAAAGATCTCAAGCCAATGGAAGTCATTGGAAGAATTGTTGCTCATGAGATGTCACTCAAGGATAAGGAAGAGCTTCACAACAAGTCAAGTGGTGCTTACAAAGCCTCATGTGATGCTCCTACATCATCTAGTGAGAAACAAGCCTTCAATGAAGAATTGAGCCTAATGGTGAAGAACTTCAACAAGTTCTATAAGAGTAGAAGCAAGGAAAGAAGTTCCAAGTCAAGGTCCTACAATGACAAAAGATCTTCAAGTCGTGAACGTAATTGCTACAATTGTGGAAGACCCGGACACTACTCAAATGAGTGTACGGCTCTCTACAAAAGAAGAGAAGATTCACCCAAAAGGAGAAGTAGAAGAGAAGAATCACAACCAAGAGAGAGAGAAGGAGTAGAGATGTCCATTATGAATGAAGAACATCACGGAGAAGCAAGGATTCAGAGAGGAAGGACAAATCATCAAGGAGCTACACAAAACAAAGACATCAAGCTCATGTTGGTGAATGGGTATCCGGCTCAGACTCCGACAATCACTCCGACTCTGAATATACTCAATATGAAGGTGTTGCCGGTCTAGCACTTGTGTCAACCAAATCCTACGACATATTTGAGTCACCAAATGAAGGAATTGGAAGATGCTTCATGGCTAAAGGCCCAAAGGTATCACACCTCGAGTATGTTGATTTCAATAGTGATGAAGATGATTTGCTAGGTGATGATGATTTACTTGTTGACAATTCTAGTGATGAAACTATGATGAACTTGCTATTAATCATGCTAATCAAGATAAAACGAATGATGATGATAACAAGGAGATTGAGCGTCTAACTAAAGAACTAAACACTCTTAAGTTAGCTCATGAGACTACCTTGGAAAATCATCGAGAGCTTCTAAAGACTCATGAAAAGTTATGCTTTGAAAAGCTCAACCTTGAGCAAGAGCATGGGTTCTTAAAGGCAATCAATGATGATCTTTGCAAGAAAAGTTCTTCTTACATTGCCAAGCGTTTACTCTTGTCTACTTACATGCCACAGGTTAAATCTAGCAACAAAAGTAAGAAAGATTCTTCATCTAGTAGTAACAATAATCATGCTAAATCCAATGTTGTTGCTTCTAGTAGTTCTCTTGATTCCACTAATGATTCTCTTAGCCAAGTTACACTTGAGCAAGAAAATAGCTTATTGAAGGGAATTATAGAGAAACGTGTTTACAAGAGCCTTGCCGGAAGTAAGCAATTTGAGGAAATTGTACACAAGCAAGGAAGACACCGGAAGAATCAAGGTGTTGGTTTTGAACGGAATTTAAATGCCAACGGAGTTGAGTGGGAAGAAGATCAATACCCCAAGACGAAGTTTGTTCCTCAACAAGAGAAGTATGATCCTACTTCTTTTCAAGGGACACAAGCTCAAGATGATCTTCCACCACAAGACCACAAGCTAAAAGGCAAGGAAAAGCTTCAAGAGGAGATTGATGCATTTGAAGAAGCTCCCAAGGCCTTGGTCAAGTGGGTTCCCAAGACTACATCAAGTTCTACTACATCAAATACGACTACAACTCCAAGGATTCCCATCAAGATGACCTGGATCCCGAAGAAGAAGAACTAGAGAGTTCTTGAGAGTGACTCCGCCAACATACTTCACTCATATCTTTTGGCAAGGACATGTGCAAACAACTTCCACATCTTGCGCTAGTTCTAGGAGTCACAAACCCTCTTGTTGGTAAGAAAAGGAACAAGGTAACCTAATGCTTTCATGGACATCATCTTGTGTGAACATCACTCTATGTATATGGATATCCTTGTTTGTTCCTTGTGGGACTAACCTGTGTAGGTATTGAAAGTGCAACTCACTCCAATGGATTGCTCCGAATGATCTACATCAACTTTGAGCATCTACATCTTCAACACCTACATGAAGTCATCATCGACATAACCCAAGGTTAGTTCATCCCTCTTAGGGGGGATACCACATCTAGGGGGAGCTTTACTCTAACCAATTGAGCTAAAGCAACTCTAATGGTGTGAACACAGCAATGCATTATGTAAAAGTGGTAACCCCACTTGTGCTTAAACAATGAGTATGACCTACGATAAAATGTTTTCATTTGACTCCTCAGTCAATATACTCATATATAGATGACCTAGTCATCGCCAATTTCTTGATAGATTCTAGAGTGTTTGTGCATGCTTTGTCACATATTTCAATTTGCCATTTTATTGTGTGAGCATGTTGATTGCATATTTTACTCATTCAAGGACATCCACTTGTTGTTTTGATTGTTTTGCGTTTTTCCCTTTGCCAAGTGGATGGACAAGAATGCCTAAGAACCTCCTCTAGATATCTATGTTTTTCTCATCTCAAACTCTATTCATGCTACATCACAAAGTTTGATCGAGTCAGATTCGAACCACTCTGTGTGAGGAGCACTCGGAGTCCTTGATTCGTCATAGACTTAAACCTCCAAAACCTCTTTGTCCATTTCGGTATGACCGATTCATCCATTTCGGTCACACCGAGTTCACTAAGTTGATCTAGGTTTTCATACTCGATGCAACCGATTTGAACATTTTGGTCACACCGAGTTGCAGTAACCGCTTGCGATTCTCCATCTCAGTGCCACCGAGTTGTTCCACTCGGTCACACCGACAGGGTCGGGATATATAAACCCACGGGTGAGATTTTGGAAATTTCTTCAAAACCTCTCAGCCCGCGAGT
The DNA here is from genome assembly GCF_018294505.1 of Triticum aestivum. NCBI lineage: Eukaryota > Viridiplantae > Streptophyta > Magnoliopsida > Poales > Poaceae > Triticum > Triticum aestivum. The sequence goes on along the minus strand of NC_057797.1, from coordinate 159,621,942 downwards.
GTCCTGCTCTACCTCCTCGGGTCTCCGGATCGTCTCCTCGTCGCCAGCAACCTCCCGCCGCTGGTTTCCATCACCGTCAACGGAAATCTGCTCCCATGTTGCCGCCGTAGAGAACTCCTGCCGAACTAGGGTATGGGTTCGACTCTTTGTGCTATTTCCTTACTCCGAGTCATAGCACATTGCTTTCCCATGATCTTTACCATGTATTAGAACACTCTATCCAGAGAAAATATCCATTAGGTTACATTTGATTTGAAAATTTAGGGTTAGGTCTCCGTCAAACTCATCTCGGACCGACCAAATTGTGGAAATCGGTCTCACCGATTTGTCTTAGGCCATTGCACATGCGTTTTCCATCTGACCAAAAATTGCAAATCGGTGTAACCGAGATCGAGTCTCTGTGAAACCCTAGCAGTCTCGGTGCCACCGAACTGTGACTCGGTCTGACCGAGTTCACTAGTTTAGGATCCAAAATTGCTTTGGTATCACCGAGTCTAACAAATCGGTAGTTCCGAAATGCTTTCTGTGGAGAACTAAAACTAAGTTTTTGAGTCATTTGTTTTGCAAAAACTCTACCCTTTGTGATGCTCATCCACTCTACCTCATCTATATCTATTCACAGGGTTTGCTTTCAGTGTGTTTGCCAAGATGTCCGACCAAAGTGACAGTCAGAACAGATCTGAAGAACAAGTGCAATTGAGTGAGCGTTCTGATCCCTCAAGCAGCTATGATGAGGGCAGCAGGAGCACACCTAGTAACTTGCCCAAGGCAGCCACCAGGTCAAGGAAGAAGAGAACCTCAGATTCTGAGGATGAGGATTATGTGGTTGTAGAAGAAGAAGTCAGCTCAAAGAAGAAAGTCTTTAAGGAGTATGGCACAACTGCTGCAACAAATCCAGGCTTGAACAAGAAGGCACCAGTAAAAAGGATCCCTATGTCTAAGGCCAGAGCCTCCACTCAAGAAACTATGGAGTTCACTCTTGAACCCAAAGAGGCTGTAGATGGCAAGGAAAGGAAGGAGAGGGTCAAGAAGACCACTGCTAGAGTCCTTGAGAGATCCTCCATGTTTAAAGATCCAGTAGGAGAAGAGCAAGAGGAAGAGGATGTTGCACCAGCTCCCAAGTCACAAAAGCTTATGGGAGATGCTATCAAGTCAGGGGCTGCCACATCAAAGCCCAAAACTGCTCCCAAAGCAACAACTCAAGAGAAGTCTAAGACCAAGAGAAGCACCAGAAATATCCCAGCTGAAGAGAAGAACAAGGCCCCCGTGCCTGAAGCTGAAGAAGAGGATGATGAATCCCTTGTATTGAGGAAACTGAAACCCAAGATTCCAGACCACAATGATGATCATCCTGTGGCTGAGGACATGCATATTGATACGTCCATTTTGCATCATGCTTTTATATCGATATTTATTGCATTATGGGCTGTTATTACACATTATGTCACAATACTTATGCCTATTCTCTCCTATTTTAGAAGGTTTACATGAAGAGGGAGAATGCCGGAAGCTGGAATTCTGGGCTGGAAAAGGAGCAAATATTAGAGACCTATTCTACACATCTCCAAAAGTCCTGAAACTTCACAGGAGCACATTTCAGAATATATAAAAAATATTGGGCGAAAGAAGTACCAGAGGGGGGCCACCCACCATCCACGAGGGTGGGGCGTGTGACCTACCCCCTGGGCGCGCCCCTGCCTCGTGGGCCCCCTGGTGACCCTCCGATGCCCATCTTCTGCTATATGAAGTCTTTTACCCTGGAAAAAATCATAAGCAAGCTTTCGGGAAGAAACTCCGCCGCCATGAGGCGGAACCTTGGCGGAACCAATCTAGGGCTCCGGCAGAGCTGTTCTGCCGGGGAAACTTCCCTCCGGGAGGGGGAAATCATCACCATCATCATCACCAACGATCCTCTCACCGGGAGGGGGTCAATATCCATCAAGACCTTCACCAACACCATCTCATCTCAAACCCTAGTTCATCTATTGTATCCAATCTTTGTATCCAAACCTCAGATTGGTACCTGTGGGTTGCTAGTAGTGTTAATTACTCGTTGTAGTTGATGCTAGTTGGTTTACTTGGTGGAAGATCATATGTTCAGATCCATTATGCATATTAATACCCCTCTGATTATGAACATGAATATGCTTTGTGATTAGTTACGTTTGTTCCTGATGACATGGGAGAAGTCTTGCTATAAGTAGTCATGTGAATTTGGTATTCGTTCGATATTTTGATGAGATGTATGTTGCCATCCCTCTAGTGGTGTCATGTGAATGTCGAATACATGACAATTCACCATTGTTTGGGACTAGAGGGAGGCATTGGGAAGTAATAAGTAGATGATGGGTTGCTTGAGTGAAAGAAGCTAAAACCCTAGTTTATGCGTTGCTTCGCAAGGGGCTGATTTGGATCCACATGTTTCATGCTATCGTTAGGTTTACCTTAATACTTCTGTTGTAGTTGTGGATGCTTGCAGTGGGGGTTAATCATAAGCGGGATGCTTGTCCAAGTAAGGACAGTACCTGAGCACCGGTCCACCCACATATCAAATTATCAAAGTACCGAACGCAAATCATATGAGCGTGATGAAAACTAGCTTGACGATAATTCTCATGTGTCCTCGGGAGCGCTTTCCTTCATATAAGTGTTTGTCCGGGCTTTTCCTTTGCTACAAAAAGGATTAGTCCATCTTGCTACACCTTATTTACTTTTAGTACTTGCTACTCGTTACAAATTACCTTATCACAAAACTATATATTACCGATAATTTCAGTGCTTGTAGAGAATACCTTACTGAAAACTGCTTATCATTTCCTTCTGTTCCTCGTTGGGTTCGACACTCTTACTTATAGAAAAGGCTATGATAGATCCCTTACACTTGTGGGTCATCAAGACTCTTTTCGGGCACTGTTGCCGGGGAGTGAAGCGCCTTTGGTAGGTGGAATTTGGTAAGGAAAAATTTATATAGTGTGTTGAAATTTACTGTCACTTGTTACTATGGAACATGATCCTTTGAGGGGCTTGTCCGGGGTATCTTCACCCCGACCAGTAGAGCAAAGAGTTGCTCCTCATCCTAATGAACCTACTGAAAATGTTTACTTTTAAATTCCTTCAGGTATGATAGAGAAACTGCTAGCTAATCCTTTTGTAGGAGATGGAACATTGCATCCCGATTTACACTTAATCTATGTGGATGAAGTTTGTGGATTATTTAAGCTTGCAGGTATGCCCGAGGATGTTATCAAGAATAAGGTATTCCCTTTATCTCTGAAGGGAGAGGAATTGACATGATATAGGCTATGTGATGATATGGGATCATGGGACTACAAGAGATTGGAATTGGAATTTCATCAGAAGTTTTATCCTATGCATCTTCTTCATCGTGATCGTAATTATATATATAATTTTTGGCCTCGCGAAGGAGAAAGCATCGCTCAAGCTTGGGGGAGGCTTGAGTCAATGTTATATTCATGCTCCAATCATGAGCTCTCAAGAGAAATGATTATTCAAAAATTTTATGCTCGGCTTTCTCTCAGTAATCGCCCCATGCTCGATACTTCTTGTATTGGATCTTTTATGATGAAGACTATTGAATTCAAATGGGATTTATTGGAAAGAATTAAATGCAATTATGAAGATTGGGACCTCGACGAAGGTAAGGAGTCAGGTATAACACCTAAGTTTGATTGTGTTAAATATTTTATGGATACCGATGTTTTCCGTGAATTTAGCACTAAATATGTACTTGACTCTGAGATAGCAGCTTCTTTCTGTGAATCCTTTGCTACTCATGTTGATCTCCCTAAGGAGAAGTGGTTTAAATATAATCCTCCCATTGAAGTAAAAGTAGTTGCACCTATTAAAGTTGAAGAAAAGACTATCACTTATGATGATCCTGTTGTTCCTGTTGCTTATATTGAGAAGCCATCTTTCCCTATTAGAATAAAGGATCATGCTAAAGCTTCAACTGTGGTTAACAAAAGTAATATTAAGACACCTAAACCCCTGAGAAAATTAAATTTGAACCTAGTATTGCTATGGTTAAAGATCTCTTGTCCGAAAATATTGATGGGCATGTTATTTACTTCCGCAATGAAGCTGCTAGAATTGCTAGACCTGATGCTAAAAATAAACATAGACCTGTTCTAGGCATGCCTGTTATTTCTGTTAAAATAGGAGATCATTGTTATCATGGCTTATGTGATATGGGTGCTAGTGCAAGTGCAATACCTCATTCCTTATACAAAGAAATTATGCATGATATTGCACCTGCTGAGATAGAAGAAATTGACGTTACAATTAAGCTTGCTAAAGAGATACTATTTCACCAGTTGAGATTGTTAGAGATGTTGAAGTCTTGTGTGGGAAAGTTAAATACCCTGCTGATTTTCTTGTTCTCGGTTCTCCACGAGATGACTTTTGTCCCATTATATTTGGTAGACCCTTCTTGAATACTGTTAATGCTAAAATAGACTGCAATAAGGATATTGTTTCTGTTGGTTTAGGGGATATGTCTCATGATTTTAATTTTGCTAAATTTCGTAGACAACCCCATGATAAAGAATTGCCTAGTAAAGATGAAATTATTGGTCTTGCTTCTATTGCCATGCCTCCTAATGATCCTTTAGAACAATATTTGCTAGACCATGAAAATGACATGTTTATGAATGAAAGAAGGGAAATAGATGAAGTATTCTTTAAACAGGGACCTATTTGGAAACACAACTTGACTATTTAAATTCCAGGGAATCCTCCTCCACCCAAGGGTGATCCTGTGTTTGAGCTTAAACAATTACCTGATACTCTTAAATATGCTTATCTTGATGAAAAGAAGATATACCATATTATTATTAGTGCTAACTTTTGAGAGCGGGAAGAAGAGAAATTATTAAAAACTCTGAAGAAGAACCGTGCTGCTATTGGATATACTCTTGATGATCTTAAGGGCGTTAGTCCAACTCTATGCCAGCATCAAATAAAATTGGAGAAAGACGCTAAACCGGCTGTTGATCACCAACGACGGTTAAATTCTAAGATGAAAGAAGTGGTAAGGAATGAAATACTAAAGCTTCTGGAGGCAGGTAAAATTTATCCCGTTGCTTATAGTCAGTGGGTAAGTCATGCCCATTGTGTCCCTAAGAAGGGAGGTATTATTGTTGTTCCTAATGATAAAGACGAATTGATCCCACAAAGAATTGTTACAGGTTATAGAATGGTAATTGATTTCCGCAAATTAAATAAGGCTACTAGAAAGGATCATTACCCTCTATCTTTTATTGATCAAATGCTAGAAACATTATCCAAACATACACATTTTTGCTTTCTAGACGGTTATTCTGGTTTCTCTCAAATACCTGTGTCGAAAGAGGATCAGGAAAAGACCACTTTTACTTGCCCTTTCGGTACCTTTGCTTATAGACGTATGCCTTTTGGTTTATGTAATGCACCTGCTACCTTTCAAAGATGTATGACTGCTATATTCTCTGATTTTTGTGAAAAGATTGTTGAGGTTTTCATGGATGATTTCTCCGTGTATGGAACTTCTTTTGATGACTGCTTAAGCAACCTTGATCGAGTTTTGCAGAGATGTGAAGAAACTAATCTTGTCTTGAATTGGGAGAAGTACCACTTTATGGTTAATGAAGGTATTGTCTTGGGATATAAAATTTCTGAAAAAGGTATTGAAGTTGATAAAGCTAAAGTTGATGCTATTGAAAATATGACATGTCCTAAGGACATTAAAGGTATAAGAAGTTTCTTTGGTCATGCCAGTTTTTTATAGGAGGTTCATTAAAGACTTCTAAAAAATTTCTAGCCCTCTTACTAATCTCTTACAAAAAGATGTTCCTTTTGTCTTTGATGATGATTGTGTAGAAGCATTTGAAATACTTAAGAAAGCCTTGATTTCTGCACCTATTGTTCAGCCTCCTGATTGGAATTTACCCTTTGAAATTATGTGTGATGCTAGTGATTATGTTGTAGGGGCTGTTTTAGGACAAAGAGTTGATAAGAAATTAAATGTTATCCAATATGCTAGTAAGACTCTAGACAGTGCCCAAAGAAATTATGCTACTACTGAAAAAGAGTTTTTAGCAGTTGTATTTGCTTGTGATAAGTTCAGACCTTATATTGTTGATTCTAAACTAACTGTTCACACTAATCATGTTGCTATTAAATACCTTATGGAAAATAAAGATGCTAAACCTAGACTTATTAAATGGGTTCTCCTACTACAAGAATTTGATCTGCATATTATTGATAGAAAGGGAGCTAAGAACCCCGTTGCAGACAACTTGTCTAGGTTAGAAAATGTTCTTGATGACCCACTACCTATTGATGATAGCTTTCTTGATGAACAATTAGCTGTGATAAATGCTTCTCGTACTGCTCCATGGTAAGCTGATTCTGCTAATTATATTGTTGCTAAATTTATACCACCTAGTTTCACATACCAGCAAAAGAAAAAGTTCTTCTATTATTTAATACATTACTTTTGGGATTACCCACACCTTTATAAAGAAGGAGTAGATGGTGTCATTAGACGTTGTGTACCTGAGCATGAACAGGAACAGATCCTACGCAAGTGTCACTCCGAGGCTTATGGAGGACACCATGTTGGAGATAGAACTGCACACAAGGTATTCTAATCCAGTTTTTATTGGCCTGCTCTCTTCAAAGATGCCCGTAAGTTTGTCTTGTCTTGTGATGAATGTCAAAGAATTGGTAATATTAGTAGATGTCAAGAAATGCCTATGAATTATTCACTTGTTATTGAACCATTCGATGTTTGGGGCTTTGATTATATGGGACCGTTTCCTTCCTCTAATGTGTATACACATATTTTAGGTGCTGTTGATTGATACATCCATTTTGCATCATGCTTTTATATGAATATTTATCGCATTATGGACTGCTATTTCACTTTATATCGCAATATTTATGGCTATTCTCTCTAATTTTAAAATGTTTACATAAAGAGGGAGAATGCCGACAGCTGGAATTCTGGGCTGGAAAAGGAGCAAATATTAGAGGCCTATTCCACGCAACTCCAAAAGTCCTGAAACTTCACGGGACATCTTAAAAGAAATAAAGAAAAATCCTCGCCAAAGATGAAGGCCAGGGGGCCAACACCATTCTCACGAGGGTGGGGGGCGCGCCCCCTACCTCGTGGGCCCCCTGGTGGCTCTCCGATGCCCATCTTCTCCTATATGAGGTCTTTCGATGAGAAAAAAATAGGACGGAACTTTTCAGGACGAGACTCCACCGCCACGAGGCGGAACCTTAGCGGGTCCAATCTAGAGCTCCGGCAGAGGTGTTCTGCCGGGGATACTTCCCTCCCGGAGGGGGAAATCATCACCGTCGTCATCACCAACGCTCCTCTCATCGGGAGAGGGCAATCTCCATCAACATCTTCACCAGCACTATCTCATCTCCAAACCCTAGTTCATCTCTTGTATCCAATTCTTGTCTCAAAGTCCGGGATTGGTGCTAGTAGGTTGCTAGTAGTGTTGATTACTCCTTGTAGTTGATGCTAGTTGGTTTATTTGGTGGAAGATCATATGTTCAAATCCTATATGCATATTATTACCCCTTTGATTATGAACATGAATATGCTTTGTGAGTAATTACGTTCGTTCCTGAGGACAAGGGAGAAGTCTTGCTATGAGTAGTCATGTGAATTTGGTATTCGTTTGATATTTTGGTAAGATGTATGTTGTCTAGCCTCTAGTGGTGTTATGTGAACGTCGACTACAAAACACTTCACCATTATTTGGGCCTAGAGGAAGGCATTGGGAAGTAATAAGTAGATGATGGGTTTCTAGAGTGACAGAAGCTTAAAACCTAGTTTATGCGTTGCTTCGTAAGGGGCTGATTTGGATCCATATGTTTCATGCTATGGTTAGGTTTACCTTAATACTTTTGTTGTAGTTGCGGATGCTTGCAATAGAGGTTAATCATAAGTGGGATGCTTGTTCAAGTAAGAACAGCACCCAAGCACCGGTCCACCCACATATCAAATTATCAAAGTATCGAACGCAAATCATATGAACGTGATGAAAACTAGCTTGACGATATTCCCATGTGTCCTCGGGACCGCTTTTCCTACTATAAGAGATTGTTCCGGCTTGTCCTTTGCTACAAAAGAATTGGGCCACCTTGCTGCACTTTATTTACTTTTTCTACTTGTTGCTCGTTACAACCTATATTATCACAAAACTATCTGTTACCATTTATTTCAGTACTTGCAGAGAATACCTTGTTGAAAACCGCTTATCATTTCCTTCTACTACTTGTTGCGTTCGACACTCTTACTTATCGAAAGGACTACGATAGATCCCCTATACTTGTGGGTCATCATTGATTACGTTACTAAGTGGGTAGAAGCTATTCCAACTAGTAGTGCTGATCGTAACACCTCTATTAGGATGCTTAAAGAAGTTATTATTCTGAGGTTTGGAGTCCCTAGATACTTAATGACTGATGGTGGTTCACATTTTATTCATGGTGCCTTTCGTAAAATGCTTGATAAGTATGACATTAATCATAGAATTGCATCTCCTTATCACCCACAGTCTTGCGGTCAAGTAAAACTGAGCAATAGAGAGCTTAAATTAATTTTGCAAAAGACTGTTAATAGATCTAGAAAGAATTGGTCCAAGAAACTTGATGATGCATTATGGGCTTATAGAATTGCATATAAAAATCCTATGGGTATGTCTTCGTATAAAATAGTTTATGGAAAAGCATGTCATTTACCTCTCGAACTGGAACATAAGGCACATTAGGCCATTAAAGAGCTCAATTATGATTTCAAACTTGCCGGTGAGAAGAGGATTTTGGACATTAGCTCACTTGATGAATGGAGAACCCATGCCTATGAAAATGCCAAACTGTTTAAAGAAAAAGTTAAAAGATGGCATGACAAAAGGATACAAAAATGTTGGTTTAATGTAGGTGATTATGTATTATTATACAAATCTCGTTTAAGATTTTTTGCTGGAAAACTCCTCTCTAAATGGGAAGGTCCTTACGTCATCGAGGAGGTCTATAGTTCCAGTGCCATAAAAATCAACAACTTCGAAGGCACAAATCTGAGGGTAGTGAACGGTCAAAGAATCAAACATTATATCTCAGGTAATCATATAAATGTTGAAACTAATGTTATTAAAACCGTAACCCCGGAGGAATACATAAGGGACACTTTCCAGAACGTTTCAGACTCTGAAAAGGAATAGGTATGTGGTATGGTAAGTAAACCAACTCCAAAACAGTTCTAATAGCAATTTTTCTTCATTTTCGAATATTTAAGAAAATAGGAAAATAAGAAGTAGTCCGGGAAGGACACGAGGCGTCCACGAGGGTGGAGGGCGCGCCCTACCCTCCGGCGCGCCCCCCTGCCTTGTGGGCACCTCGTGTGCTCTCCAGACTTCGTTTTCTTGCACGATACTTCTTTTGGTTGATAAAAAATCATTATATAATCTCCCGAAGGTTTTGATCACCGTACCACGCAAATATCTCATGTTTTTGTTTCGAGCTATTTTCTGCCAGGGTTGTCAAGGCCAGGCATCATGTCATCTCCCTCCTCCTCCAATAATGAGGGCAATGATTCTTGGCTAATTAAGATAGAGCTGAAGAGAGAAGAGCCCGGAGAGATCAACAAGGATGATGGGATCAAGAAGGCCATGGGGGATCAAGTTCCGGCAGTAGTAGAAGAAGACATCCTTCAACCTCATCACAATCTCTTTACCCCAACGAAGATTGAAGCTTTCAAGATGATTGAGTTAGCTCGCATTCCAAACAAGTATCTCACAAGTGAAAATATTTTATTGAAGGAGCATATCATCGCACTCAAGGGCATTATCCACAAATTGGAGGATCTCCTATGCTCGATGTGCGACTATCCATCATCACCAACACCTTCATCACCAACAAAGAAGAACTGAGTATTGGGTATGGGCACTCCCCTTGGCAACCGCCAAGCTTGGGGGAGTGCTCCGGTATCGTATCACCATCACTTTTATATTTACCTCTTTTCTTAGTGCGATCCTTTTGGTAATATCTTGATCTAGTAGAATAAAGTTTTAGTATGATCTAGTTTTGAGTCTTTCTTTATGATCCTTCTATGTAATCGAGTCTGTGAGATATATATAATAAAGATTAGTGTTGAGTCAAGGGCTTGATTATTTTGCTATTATCTTGAGGGAATAAACTAAAAGAGAAAGAATAAAAAGAAATAAAGGGATCATATGGATCTTATGGAGAGTAATGACTTCACATTTAAAGAGTATGATGAATGAAAGTTGTTGAGAGTTGAAAAACATAGTTTTGGGCATCATTGCAATTAATAGGAAGTAATAAAGAAAGAGAGGTTTTCACATATAAATATACTATCTTGGACATCTTTTATGATTGTGAGCACTCATTAAAATATGACATGCTAAAGAGTTGATGTTGGACAAGGAATACAACATAATGGGTTATGTTTTCTTACATATAAGATAAATTATATTGTCATGGATCATCCAACATGTTGATCTTGCCTTTCCCTCTCATGCTAGCCAAATTCTTTGCACCAAGTAGAGATGCTACTTGTGCTTCCAAATATCCTTCAAGTAAGTTATGTTTTCTTACATCTAAGATAAATTATATTGTCATGGATCATCCAACATGTTTTGCCATGAGAGTCCACCACATCTACCTACGGATTGAGTAAGATCCTTCAAGTAAGTTGTCATTGTTGTAAGCAATAAAAATTGCTCTCTAAATATGCATGATTTATTAGTGCGGAGAAAATAAGCTTTATATGATCTTGTGACGTGCAAGAAATAAAAGCGAAGGACTGCATAATAAAGGTCCATATCACAAGTGGCAATATAAAGTGACGTTCTTTTGCATTAAGACTTCGTGCATCCAACCATAAAAGCACATGACAACCTCTGTTTCCCTCTGTGAAGGGCCTATATTTTATTCTTGTCTTATTCTTCATGCAAAGAGTCATAGTGATCTTCACCTTTCCTTTTTACATTTTATCCTTTGGCAAGCACAATGTTTTGGAAAGATCCTGATATATATAGCTAATTGGATGTAAGTTTTCATGAACTTTATTGTTGGGAATATAGCTACCAGGTAAGACCCACCCAGGAGGGGTCGGGTCAACCCAAGTGGCGGGTTACAAAAGAAGCCCAGTAATATTCAAGGTGATAGTTTATTAAGACTTGTAGAAGGCCTAAGCCCAGAGGCGGCTTAAGGCCCAATATTTTAAACCGTCGTATGTAAAGAAAGACTTGTAAAGAAAGGCATATAAAAGAAGTCATCGAGCCGGACACGTTTTATGAGCCGGCTGGGACTCTGTAGGCCGCCAGGCGTCAACCCATGTATATAAGGGGACGACCCGACGACGGCTTAGGACAAGAAACAAATGATCGATAGCCAAGCTAGCAGATTAGCTCCTTGGTCATCGAAACCCCAGCAATTCCAACACAGCTAGACATAGGCTTTTACCTTCATCGTAAGGGGCCGAACTAGTATAAACCTCTCATGTCCTTTGTCCCGATTAACCCCTTTAAGCTTCCTAGTTGCGATGGCCCTACGACTAAGTCCTTTTGCTAGGGCATCTGTCGTGACAATTCCACAACAGTTGGCGCCCACCGTGGGGCCAGCGAACGGTAGATTTGAGTTCTTGAAGGGCAACTTCGAAGGGCTCAAGGGATACGCTGTGGGCCGGATGACCGAGAGTCGTCGCGGCAAGCTCTACATCGACGATGAAGGCTGGGGCCCTGAGGCCGGCTCAATTGAGTATGGGTACCGGGTCCCCTTTGGCGGAATCCATGTCTTCATCAGCCGGATCGACGAGTCGGGCCCTGAGCCGGACGTCTGCACCAACCTCATCAAGACGGCTCAGCGCGCGAGATCCGCCCGGGCCCAACCTGCCGTAAGGCATGCCTTCGTGGGTTGCATCCATGGAGGTGAGTTTTCTGAAGGATCAGCGGATGGCGGTGAGACGGCCATCTGTTCCAGCAGTGAGTCGTCCTCAGGCGAGACAGATTCTTTGTATCAGCTACAAGATGGCGTGCTTGGGGGCTGTTCCGATGGCAGCAGTATTCCGGACCTCTCTGAGCCGCCGAATCGAACCGGTGTCTTCATGGCTGGCACTCAACCCGGGTAGAACTCTACGGCTGTAGCAGCAATAACCACCAGGTCGGCAGCAGCCGGGTCAGGAGACCCCGCGTGCCCCCGGCTCAGGTACTAATGGACCTCATGGATAAGTTGACGGCTCTATTGACTGCTGTAGTGTAGCCGGCGGATAAGGCTCAGCATGACGCGGAGGTGGCCCGGCTACGCGAAGAGATGGCACAGGCCGAGGAAAATTTAGCAGCAGAAGATGTCAGGATGGCCGCAGAGCGGGCGGCTTTGGATGCTCGTGCTCAGCAGCTTCAAGCGGAGAATTTCCAACTCTCGGTGGATCTGAACACGTCAAACGAGGTCATGAGGAGAAGGCACCAGAAAACTCAGTCACGTCTGCCTCTGACGTATGATCCTAGGAACCTTTTCCATACACCCGGGGCTGGTCCAAATAACCCGCCGGAGGCAAACCGGATCACGACACCCGGGGCTGGGGCGCCGGCTCAACCGCGGGCCATGGAGCCACCTCGTATGAATACCTCTCCACCTCATTACACACCAGTACCACCGGGTCACTTTTCTAACCCTTTGGAGAATCTCATTGCTGCATCGGCTCGTTTGGTGGCTCTCCCGATGGAAGGCGACTCTCCGATAGCAATTGAAACACAAAGGGTGAGGGAACTTCTTCAGACGGCTCTGGCGCAGCAGGATGCGTACTCTTACAGTCGAGACATAATCTGTCGGAGTAATGGGCCACGGGTAGGCTAACCCAGGCCCAGAACCTTTCAAGACATTGAGGCAAACTGCGCCCCTCGAGGCCCTAGGACGAAGAACTGCCTTCTGAGAGTCAGCGGTTAGGCGGCCGGCTGCCCACTCATGGCCGAGTCCCAGGGACGACTTCAGGATGAGCCGACTCCTGACTGGCGACTTCCAGAGAAGCCGGCCTTGGGGAGTCGGCCCGCGACACCAACAACCCCCATGCCCTCATAAAGAGGGACGGGACGGGGAGTGGCCCCAGTAAGGTCCACTCCCACCCTTTTCCAAGGGCAGGCGTGGCCACAGTACGCCGTACCCGCGGAGATCTCCGCCCGGCACGACACTGTTGCCATGCCGGCCCTGACGTCAGCCACAATGGGCGGAGTCCTGTGCCCATGATGACCTGCTGGTACGACCCAGGGACGACGCATCCCACCAGTCGGCGGGCGTACGAAAGACGGCGAGAGCGCTACTAGTCGGCCCAGTTGGGAGTCGGCCCCCAGGAGTCGGCCGACCCCTCCCACAGGCCCCATGCGCCATTAACAAGATGCGACTGGGAGTGGCAACAGTGATCGCCCGCCAGCCGGCGGAGCTATTGCCACGACCCCATGACTGAGCTCGCGTCATTAGAAGCACGGTTACAGTAATCTACGGCCGGCAAGACCCGCCCGCGGCGGACGCGGCCTGTCGGCTCCGTACCGAGCCAATCGGCGGGGCCCACCAGTCGGCGGGCCCCAAGAGTCGGCAGATAAGACGGCGGCCAGAGAGACTGACGGTTGGGCCCGCGTTCAGCCGGATTACCATTGTAGCCCTGGGGGGTAGGCCTATATAAACCCCCAGGGCACCCATGCAAAGGGTTGGAATCCATTAGCACTAGACCAGATCATATAGGAAGGAGAGAGCTAGCCTTGCCTTCTCCTACCTCCAGGAAACAGCTCAAGGAGCAACCGTGTAAACACTTTGCCATAGTGATCATGCGGAGACCCCGTAGAGCAGCAGTAGGGGTATTATCTCCCCGGAGAGCCCTGAAGCTAGGTAAGATTTGCCGGCATGCATGTCTTCGCCTCATCCCGTTTCCAGGCACCAGCGACGTTCTACTCGCCCCCACCATGATAAGCCATCCTTTGGCATATGTCGCACCCAACCCCCGATATTTGGCGCCCACCGTGGGGCCTGGTGCACAGTCGTCCAGAGACCTGCTCTGGACGGGAACCCTTTTCCTCCCTGGCGAGCGCAGCCAGCCAGGCACGCCAGACGGAGTTTGTGCTGACGCGCTGTGTGACATTGAGATCGCCTGCGCAGCCAGCTGCCGCGCCGATCTTGTCGGCGAGGTTCGCCTCTCCGACGAACCTGCATCCATCGCAGGCACGGGCGGCCCCGAGGAGCCTCCTCGCAGGCCTCCTCGACCAACTCCACGTCGCCGGTGAGCCTGCCATGGACTTGGAGTCTGTAGGTTCCACCGACCTGATGCTGGTCGACTCTGACACCGCGTCGCTCGACGCGTTCCCCACCAACATGGTGGTCTACGACAAACCTCTCCCTCGCGCGCAGAGCGACAAAAGCACCGTCACCGAGGTGCTCATCATCGGTCATGACGAGCCTCCCGGCGGAGGAGCGCAAGACCCACTTGGCGCGACACTACAAGACCTGACTGCACCCATTCCGGAAGACGCTGACATGGAGACGTTGGAGGCACGCCGCCTTCAGCTCGTCGAAGGCGCGAAGAAGCTGGCTAGCATGAGACGCTTGTCAGAAGCCTACCAGCGTCAGATGGATCGCGCTGTGGGTGGCTCGCCAGCCCCAGCTAGGCCCAGCCACCTCGGCGCGGTCCAGCAGCACGGCGTAGCCATCGCCAACCTGTTCGGGGCAAGTCGCCCTGTGTACGCTACGCCTGCGGAGAACATTCAAGCCGCCCAGGCGGCGGCGGACGAGCTGGACAACTTCGAGGGCGAAGAGCGCCGCCTGATGATGGAGCGAGTCCAGCGGCTCCTCGACGCGGCTGCCGGGCAGAACGAGGCCGGCTGCCACACGGAGGTGCCACATCGGCAAAACGACGACCTTCGCCGAGATCAAGGCGCGACGTCTCGGACGCCGACTGGCGGCGCCCGAGGAAGGAAAGACAAGGATCCGACTGTCAGCCACAGTCGGACTCACATTACCATAGAGCACGACCAAGACGGCCGCTCGAGAGCAGTAGAGCGACGGGACGACTGTCCGCCTCCTCCTCCTTGCAAGGAAAGGCGAGTCTCCCCGCCGCCTGTTGATCATCCGACTCTCGGCGACCGCCTTGGCCGCCGAGAGGGAGTCGGGAGAACGACGCCCGCCACCGGATCGATCGACTTCACCGATCCCTCGCGCTGGAAGAAGAAGACGAGTTGGGTCCGCCTTGTTTCGGGCCCCGCATTCAAGACGAGCCCTTTCCCAAAGGGTTCACGCTCCCAAGAGACACGCCCAAGTACACCGGCTCCGTGAAGCCGGAGGACTGGCCGGTTGACTACTCCACAACTGTCAACATAGCGAACGGCAACAAGCGCGTCACCGTAAAATACGTTCCGCTCATGCTCCAGGGCACGGCCCGGACATGGCTGAACAGCCTGAAGCCCCGCAACATCAACAGCTGGGTTGACTTCACCGAAGCATTCGTCCGCAACTTCAGCACGTACAAACGTCCTCCCAAGCCTCGTCAGCTTTCCTTGTGCATGCAAGGCCCCAACGAGTCGACCCGCGACTACCTCACGCATTGGGCCGAGCTTCGGAACTCCTGCGAGGGCGTGCACGAGGTGCAGGCTATCGAGTACTTCACCGCCGGGTGCAGAGAAGGCACCCTCCTCAAGCACAAGCTCCTCTGCGACGACCCAGAAACTCTCGATGAGCTGCTGATCATAGCAGACAAGTATGCCACGGCCGACTCCTCCATGAAGGCGGAGATTCAAGTTAGCGCAACTGGCAAAGTGGCCCCTCAGGCTCCAAGAACTCCGGCAGGAGACGCCAGTCGGCGGCAACAGCAGAACGACCACAAGCGCAAGGCCCCGCAGCCGGCTTCCAGTAGCCGGTAGGTCGCGACAGTTGAAGACCAGCAGCCGGATGGGCAGCCTCCACCCAAGCGACAGAAAGGTGGCAAGCCCAACTGGTTGCCGACTTTCTCATACGAGCAGACTCTGGATGGTCCTTGCAAGTTCCCTAGCGGCGCGAAGCCGTCGAATCACACCACCCCGAAGTGCCACTAGCTCACCAGGATCGCCAAAGGAGACGGCCTCCTACCTCCCCCGCCTGCTGGGTAGCCGCCTCCGCTTCCGCCCCAGCAGCCGGCTGTCAGGCCAGTCGGCGCAGTACAAGACGAGTACTATCGGATTTCATGTTCCGGCAGACCCTTGAGCTTCAAACACTGGGGTGCGCACGGAGATTTCGCCTCCTACCTACCTGCACCCCTCCGCCGTGCTAGGATCTAAACTATGGAAAGAACAACACAAGAGACACAGGGTTTATACTGGTTCGGGCCATCGTCGTGGTGTAATACCCTACGCTAGTGTGTGGTGTGGTGGATTGCCTCTTGGGCTGATGATGATGAACAATACAAGGAAGAACAGCCTCGTGAGGGTCTGTTCTTGGCTGGGGCGATGAACTGCTGGGAGGAGCTCAGTCATCCTTCTCTCTCTCTTTACCTGATCTTCTTTATCCTTTGATCCCTCTCCTTCTTTCCAACCTCCCTTGCTCTGTGGGTGGCTGGTCCTATTTATAGAGGCCCTGGTCCTCTTCCCAAATATCGAGCGAGAAGGGAGCCAACAATGGCGGGCTAATTTGAACGGGGACAGCTAGTACTAGCTACCCTGACAAAAGTAGTCTTTGCCTGCACAAAGCTCTGGTGATGACGCCGTCGCGGGATCCACGATGACCTCCTTCTTGTAGTCCTCATGGTCTTGGTCTCGTTGCACCGAAATGGCAACCTTTGCCTGATGCCTCGGTACTCCGCGGCTGTGCTTGCCCCCTTTGCACCAAAGAGGAAAGGAGAACACTACGCGGGCTGGCACCCGCCTGGCGCCCTCGGTCGTCATGGCTTGCGTCACGGGCACCTCGTGAGGTACCCCGCCTTGATCTCTCCGCCTCCTCGTGAGCCAGCCTGACGAGGCCGTGCCTGAGGAAGCTCCGCGTCGTCCGCCCCGTGAGGCTTGGCCCCTCGCGAGGGTCTTGGGTTTGTGTTGGTGAAGATGGGCCACGCTGGGCCCCCCTTTGAGCCACGCCGCAGGCCGCAGGCAGGCAAGTCTGGGGACCCCCATTCCCAGAATGCCGACAGTAGCCCCCGGGCCCAAGGCGCGCCCGGACTTGGCCGTGCAGGGGGGCGGAAGGGCAAGAGCGAAGCGCCGCAGGCCCTAACAGCCTGCGGCCTTGGGCGCCGCGTGGCGATTGATGGGACGTGGGTGTCTCCACTTCCCCATGGCGCCTCGGCAATTGCACGGATTGGACAAGTCCCTGCATGCAAAGCGGGTCATAATTACCTGCGATCGTGGGGGTCGTTGGTTCGCCATCGCCAACTATAAGTATGGACCGGCGCGCGCCCTTCCAATTCATCCCCCCTTGCTTCTCCTTTTTCTTCATGGCCCCGTCGAGGAGGTTCTCGGCCGCAGAGAAGGGGAAGGCTTGCCAGGATGAGCCCGCCTCTCCCCCGCCCAAGCGCGGCCGAGGGCGCCCTCGCAAACATCCTGTGGCCACCACGGTGGCTCCCCGTTGCCGTGGAGGCGATCTTTAGCACAGCGACGGGCGGATTGCTGCCGTCGGGGGGCGCACCCTGGCTGCGCGTCCCCCTAGGCCGCGCTTTCGCGCTGCTGAAGTGCTGCCGGAGTTCGTCGTGTGGTCGGCGGAGCCGACTAGCACCCGGCTTCCACTTCCTCGCTTCCTCCTTGGCGAGCTCTCGGTCGGCGCCCCGGGCGGCCTCTGGCTCCAGGCCGACGGCTGCTGCAGCCGGGCCTCATGGTTCTCACTGGAGGTCTCCGCGGCCGGGAGCCTGTCCCTGGCCCGCGGCTGGCAGACGTTTGCCTGCGCGCGTGGCCTGAGCCGTCGGTGCACCCTACACTTCAAGTCGACGGCGATGCCACCCTCTATGTGAGGGTGTTTGGGGGAGATGGTCGCCACGCAGGGTGTTGCCCCGAGGGTGACGACCGCGGCTGGGAACCCAGCTCCGGCGATGATGGAGAGGGCAGAGCTCGCGCGGCTGGCGGCGCTCAGGGTTCCTCAAGCTTCTCCGGTTCTTCTTCAGGCAGCGACTCTTCTAGCGGTGGCCGTGGTCAGCCTCCACGCCGTCGTATCTGCTTGGGAGGTGGCAACGTGTCCGCCCGCCGTCGCGCCCTGGTGAAGCACGAGAGGGAGTCTGCCTGAGCTCCGGAGGCAGCTCGGGCCTTTCCTGCGGGCCGGTGTGGGGCGAGCTGCACCAGATTTGTTCTTTCTTTTCCTTTTTCCTGCATAACAAAGACAGTAGTGTGGAGCCCCGCGGGGGCGTGTTTGGGTTATTGCTATTAATCATCGTTTTGCTTTCGTTATCGTACCTTCCGGCTACGTGCCCGGGCGTGGATAGTTCCCGGCCCCGGCCGTGGGGGGCGACCGACCCATGCCCTTTGTTTGTGTCGCGGTGCCCTTGGGGCACGAACTGGAGGGGTGCTCCTGTAATGGGCCCAGGTCGCGAACTCTTTGAATGACTAGGATAGGAACACTCGCGAGGGCGCTCAGCTGCCCCCCTCGCGAGGCCTTGCACAAGAGAAATCGAGGCAGGAGAGCGAGAAGTCGAAGAACCACAAGCCAAAGACGGCAACAACTTCAATAAAACTTCGAATGAGAAGGAACAAGCCAACTGCGGAAAGCAAATGAAAAGCCGCGTCCGGCACCTAATCTAGTCTTCGACGTCTTCTCACTAGCGCGGAGCTAAGTGCTGCCACTGGGCGTGGGAGGGAGCCCCAGGGCCTGAGGCCGGCGCTCCTGAGACTCCGGGGCATGTACAACCCCAACTCATTATTACGTGAGAGTGTCACGGGCGGCGAGCTTCACAGGCGTTGGCCTTCTTCACAGGCTCCGGGCCTTTTCCAAAACGCGATAGCTTCATAGGCCTTCGCCTTCTTCACAGGCTCTGTGCCTTTTCAAAACGCGATAGCTTCACAGGCGTTCGCCTTCTTCATAGGCTCCGGGCCTTTTCCAAAACGCGATAGCTTCACAGGCGTTCGCCTTCTTCCCAGGCTTTGGGCCTTTTCCAAAACGCGATAGCTTCACAGGCGTTCGCCTTCTTCACAGGCTCCGGGCCTTTTCCAAAACGCGATAGCTTCACAGGCGTTCGCCTTCTTCACAGGCTCTCGGCCTTTTCCAAAACGCGATAGCTTCACAAGCGTTCGCCTTCTTCACAGGCTCCAGGCCTTTTTAGGGGTAGAACCTCCGGAGGTGCTGGATGTTCCATGCATTCTGGACTGGCACCCCCTCCTGAGTCTCCAAGCGCACGGAGCCGGGCCTTGAAACATGAACAACTTTGAACGGGCCCTCCCACAAGGGAGAGAGCTTGTGCAGCCCCTCCCTGGAGAGAACCCGCCTGAGCACGAGGTCTCCTACCTCGAGAGTTCTGGGGAAGATGTTGCGGCAGTGATATCGCCGCAGTGCTTGTTGGTACCTCGCCGCTCGTAGCGCAGCTTCTCGGCAACGTTCCTCCCCCAGCACGAGGTCCATCCCCCGCATGGCGTCCTGCTGCGCCTCGTCAAACGCCGGGACCCGCGCGGAGCGACGTCTGACCTCGTGAGGGAGGACCGCTTCGACTCCATAGACCAGGAAGAACGGGGTCTCTCCAGTCGGCTTGGTCACGGTTGTGCGGATGGACCACAACACGGACTGAAGCTCGTCGTACCAACCTCTGCCACATGCCTCCAGCTTCTTCTTGAACGTCCTGGTCTTGAGGCCCCTCAGGACCAGCGTGTTGGCTCGCTCGGCCTGGCCGTTGCTTCGGGGGTGCGCCACCGAAGCGTAGCATATCTGCGTTCCAAGGTTAGCACAGTATGTTTTGAAGAGGTTACTGGTGAACTGCGAACCGTTGTCCGTGATGATGCGATTCGGCACCCCGAACCGGCTCACGATGCCCTTGATGAACTTGACCGCGAAACCCGCGGGAATGGTGCGAACAACCTCTACTTCAGCCCACTTGGTGAACTTGTCCCCGGCGATGTAGAGGTAGCGGTAGCCCCGGGCGCCCGAGGAAACGGGCCCAAGATGTCCAGCCCCCAAACTGGGAATGGCCATGAAAGGGGTATAGTATGCAAGCCTCCTGCTGGCTGATGGATCTTCTTGGCGTGGAACTGGCAGGCCTCACAAGCTTTCACTAGTTCGACATCGTCATTGAGCGTGGTGGGCCAATAAAACCCACTGCAGAATGCCTTGCCGATGAGGGTCCGTGATGACGAATGATGTCCATAGTCTCCGCCGTGTATATCTTCCAGCAGTTCGTTCCCTTGCTCCCTGGAGATGCAGCACATGGATACATCATTTGGCCGCTTCCGGTAGAGCTCTCCATCCTTGATGCAGTATGGCGTGGCCTGGCGTGCCACTCGCTCCGCTTCCTCCTCCTTCTCCGGCAGGGTCCCTTGTGTTAGGTAACTCCGGAGCTCCGCGATCCAACATCCCTCCTGAGGTTCCATCGTCAGGAGAAGGCGTGCTCCTGAGGCCGGGCCACAAGCCGGAGCCCCTGAGGTAGGTGGCTGGGGGAGCTCCTCCCGGGGCTGAGCCGTGTTCGATAATGACGGCAGGGCTGATGGCTTGAAGAGCCACTCCTCGAAAACGCCAGGCTCCTGAGGTAACCGCCTGGACGCCTGTTTGGCGATGTCGTCGGCCTCCTGATTGGTGCCATGGGGCACATGCTGCAAGTCCAACCCCCAGAACCGCTTCTCCATCCTGCGGACCTCCGCTAGGTAGGCTTCCATGTGCTCATCCTTCGGCTCGTACACCTTGTTGGAGAAATTGACAAGGAGCTGCGAATCACCCTTAATGGTGAGGCGTTTCACCCCCAGGGCAGCCGCGGCCTTCAAGCCCGCTATTAAACCTTCATACTCCGCTATGTTGTTGGAGACCTTTTCACCTTGCTGGAAACAGAGCTGCATGGCGTAATAGAGCTTGCCGTGAGTGGGTGATATAAGCACCGCCCCAGCCCCACCGCCATGCCTGGAGAACGCCCCATCGAAGTACATGACCCAGCCTTCTGGCGCCTCGCTTCTCGGGGATAGGGACCGATCCTCGTCGGCCTTGAGGCCTGGCGCCTCCGTCCATTGTGCCACAAAATCCGCCAACGCTGCTCCCTTGATGACTCTGGTCGTGCTGAATTCGAGATGAAACGCTTGCAGTTCTATATTCCACTCAGCGACCCTTCCAGCTGAATTAGGGCTCCTGAGCACTCTCTCCAGGGGGTATAACGAGACGACCTTGATGGGGTGACCCTAAAAATAGTGCCATAGCTTGCACGAGGCCACCAGTAGCGCAAGGAGGAGTTTCTGAGGCATGGGGTACCGTGCCCTTGCATCCCATAACACCGTGCTGACGAAGTTCACTGGGTGCTCAACGAGGTGGAGTGCGTTAGTGCTGGTGGCTCCCTTCGGGGACCATGGAGCCTCTTGGGGCAATGAGGCCTCCTGAGACTGCCCATCTGGAAGAGGGGCCTCTTCGCCTCCGGTGCGCCCCTCTGCGGTGGCTGATCCTCCTCAGCCGCAGTGACAGTTTCTGTGGGCCTTCCTTGTCCCTGTTCTGCCTTGTCCCGGACCGCTGCCGCGGTTTTGATTCGGCGCTCCTCTCTGACTGCCACCAAGGCTGCGCTGGCGGAGTAGGGAGTGGCGGCGAGGTAAAGCACTAGGGGCTCATGAGGGCGCGGAGCCACCATGATCGGTGGACTGGTCAGGTATCTCTTGAGATCCTGGAACGCCTTGTTGGCCTCTTCAGTCCACTCGAAGGGCCCCTTTTTCTTCATTAGCTGGAAGAAGGGCAGTGCTCGTTCCCCCAACTTGGAGATGAAGCGCCCTAGCGCGGTCACGCGCCCCATGAGCTTCTGCATTTCTCTGAGGGTCTTTGGCGGGCTCATGTCTTCCACCGCCTTGACCTTCTCCGGGTTAGCCTCGATGCCTCGGTGGGACACGAGGACACCCAAGAGCTTGCCCGAGGGGACTCCGAACACACACTTCTCTGGGTTGAGCCGTAGGTTCACTGTGTTGAGGCTCGTGAAGGTTTCCTCCAAGTCTTGTATCAAGGTCCTGGCCTCCCGAGACTTTACCACAATGTCATCGACATAAGCTTCAACATTCTTCCCGAGCTGCGGGCCCAAGGTGATGTGCATCAGCCACTGGAAGGTCGCCCCTGTGTTACGCAGCCCGAATGGCATGCATGTGTAGCAGTACACTCCACACGGGGTTAGGAAGTCTGTCTTATCGACGTCTTCTACCGCCATCTTGATCTGGTGATACCCAGAGAAGGCATCCAAGAAGCATAACAGGTCGCATTCCGCAGTGGAATCGACGATCTGGTCGATGCAGGGGAGCGGGAAGGGATCTTGCGGGCATGCTTTGTTGAGGTTGGTGAAGTCGACACACATGCGCTCCTTCCCTCTCTTCTTTGGCACAACGACAGGGTTGGCCAACCAATCCGGGTATCGGACCTCGCGAATGACCCCAGCGGCTTCTAATTTGCGGGTCTCTTGGACGATGAAGGTCTGCTTTTCTGTGGACTGCCGCCTGGCCTTCTGCTTCACAGGGCGCACGTTGGGGCACATGTTGAGGTAATGCTCGATTACACTCCTAGGGATCCCTGCCAACTGGTCAGGCTCCCAAGCGAATACCTTCTTGTTTGCGCGCAGGAACCCAACCAGGGCCTTCTCCTACTCGGGTTTGAGGTGGGCGCCTATGGTGAAAGTGGCGTTGGTGGACCCGTCCTCATCGATGGGTATCTGCTTGGTTTCTGCCTTGTCTTAGGTGAACAACTGTTTCTTCTTGGCGGGTGCAGCCCCCTTGGGCCCGGGGGTCTCCAAGTCGGCGGGCTGTGCCAACCCGCCGTCTTGAAGGCGAGCTTGAGCACCCGCAGCGCGTCCCCGGTGTCCCCGTGCATAGTGAGGACACCGCTGCTCCCGGGCATCTTCATGAGGTTGTACGCCGGGTGCGTCACGGCCATGAACTGGGCCAGCGCTGGGTAGCCAAGGATGGCGTTGTAGGGGAGGCCGATGGGGGCGATGTCGAAGTCGACCAGCTCCATGCGGAAGTTGTCGTAGGTGCCGAAGGTTACTGGGAGCCGGATCTGTCCCAAGGAGCTGGACGACTCGCCCCCAACGCCTGAGAAGGGCCGGCTGGGTTGCAGCCGTTCCAGGGGTATGCAGAGGAGGTTGAAGGCCTCGACCGAGAGCATGCTGAGGCCCGTGCCGCCATCAATGAGGGTTCTGGTGACGGCCACCTGGCAGATGGTGGGGGTGCACAGCATGGGGAGCGCACCCGAGCAGGCCAAGTTGGAGGGGTGGTCCTCCGAGCTGAAGGTCAGGCCGGTCTCGGGCGCCGCCCGGTCTAGGGGAGCCCCCTGCCGTGTGGAAGCGGCGCTGACCCGACGGATGAACGGCTTGACCTGGTGACTTGTAGGCGGCGCCTGCGAGCCGCCCAAGAGGGCCGCGACAACCGGGGGTGTTGGTGTAGCGCGATAGGAGGGGGAGAGGTTGCGGGGCTCCATGGGCGTGCGGAGCGCACGGGACGAAGAACCAGCTGGGGTGAGCGAGGGAGTTGCGGTGCGGCCGTCTTGCCGCACGGACAGATGCTGAGACGATGCTTGCTGCTCGTCCCCCGCCGGGCCGTTGGCGGCGTTGACGGCAGGTGACGGGGAACGGCGAGGACGCCCGCCGACAGGGGCCGTCTGGGCGGCGCGGGAAGCGAGTGCGGCCCGGCGCTCGGCGCGGGCCCGACGAGCGTCAGACATGGGCGTGATGGTCGGAGGAGAACGGGGTGGTGGAAGACGAATCCCGGCGCACCCCTACCTGGCGCGCCAAATGTCAGATTTCGGGTTCCGGCAGACCGTTGAGATTCGAACACTGGGGTGCATGCGGAGATTTCGCCTCCTACCTACGTGCACCCCTCCGCCGTGCTAGGATATAAACTATGGAAAGAACAACACAAGAGACACAGGGTTTATACTGGTTCGGGCCACCGTCGTGGTGTAATACCCTACTCGAGTGTGTGGTGTGGTGGATTGCCTCTTGGGCTGATGATGATGAACAATACAAGGAAGAACAGCCTCACGAGGGTCTGTTCTTGGCTGGGGCGATGAACTACAAGGAGGAGCTCAGTCACCCTTCTCTCTCTCTACCTGATCTTCTTTGGCCTTCGATCCCTCTCCTTTCTTCCAACCTCCCTTGCTCTATGGGTGGCTGGTCTTATTTATAGAGGCCCTGGTCCTCTTCCCAAATATTGAGCGGGAAGGGAGCCAACAATGGCGGGCTAATTTGAAGGGGGACAGCTAGTACTAGCTACCCTGACAAAAGTAGTCTTCGCCTGCACAAAGCTCTGGTGATGACGCCATCTTGGGCTCCACGATGACCTCCATCTTGTAGTCCTCATGGTCTTGGTCTCATTGCACCGAAATGGCAACCTTTGCCTGATGCCTCGGTACTCTGCGGCTGCGCTTGCCCCCTTTGCACCAAAGAGGAAAGGAGGACACTGCGCGGGCTGGCACCCGCCTGGCGCCCTCGGTCGTCATGGCTTGCGTCACGGGCACCTCGTGAGGTACCCCGCCTTGATCTCTCCGCCTCCTCGTGAGCCAGCCAGACGAGGCCGTGCCTGAGGAAGCTCCGCGTCGTCCGCCCCGCGAGGTTTGGCCCCTCGCGAGGGTCTTGGGTTTGTGTTGGTGAAGATGGGCCGCGCTGGGCCCCCCTTTGAGCCACGCCGCAGGTCGCAGGCAGGCAAATCTGGGGAACCCGTTCCCAGAACGCCGACAAGTACCCCGAAGAGCACGGAGCCTATGTGATATTTACCAGCATGGTTGATGATCGACGCAGCAGGCGGCTGCAGCGACAAGAGGTGAATGCAGTAGCATCAAAGACGCCTGGATTCATGCACTGGTCCGAGAAGCCTATCAGCTGGAGCAGGGCTGATCACCCAGAGGTGATGCCAAGTCCGGGCTCTTATGCCTTGGTCTTGGATGCCACCTTTGCCACGGATAGACGAGCTGCTCGTTTCTCGCGAGTTCTGATAGACGGAGGCAGCAGCATCAACATCCTGTACAAGGACACCATGGAGAAATTAGGAATCAAGCAAAGACAGCTTCAGAACAGCCGGACTGTATTCCACGGCATTGTTCCTGGGCTTTCCTGCTCACCTATCGGCAAGATCCTGATGGACGTCCTCTTTGGAGACAAAGATCACTTCTGCCGAGAGTCAGTTTGGTTTGAGGTGGTGGACCTCGGGAGCCCATACCATGCACTACTGGCCGACCCGCCCTGGCCAAGTTCATGGCGGTCCCCCACTACGCCTACCTCAAAATGAAGATGCCCAGTTCCAGGGGGATTCTGACCGTAGCCGGAGACTACTGGAAGTCGTCTGCCTGTGCGGCTGAGAGTAGTCGGCTGGCCGAGTCCCTGGTGTTCGCGGCCGAGAAGCGGCTCTTTGACCAGGTTGTGGCGATGGCCGACAAGCAGCTAGAGGTGTCGCCCAACCCAAAGGAGTCGGAAGCTGAGGGTTCGTTCAAGCCGGCCAAGGAGACAAAGAAGATACCCTTGGATCCGGAGCACCCCGAGAGGTACGCTGTTGTAGGCGCAAACCTCGACAGCAAATAGGAAGGCGAGCTCGTCGATTTCCTCCGTGAGAATTGGGACATCTTCGCATGGTCCCCCAAAGACATGCCAAGTGTACTGACGGAATTCGCCGAGCACAAGTTACATGTCCGATCTAATGCAAAGCCGGTCAGGCAGCCCTTGCGCCGCCTGTCAGAAGAAAAGATAAGAGTTGTCGGAGAAGAGATATCCCGACTCCTAGCAGCCGGCTTCATTATGGAAGTATTCTTTCCAGAGTGGCTAGCCAACCCCGTCCTGGTACTGAAGAAGAACAAGCAGTGGCGAATGTGTATTGACTACACGAGCCTCAACAAGGCCTGCCCCAAGGACCCGTTTGCTCTACCAAGAATTGATCAGGTGATAGACTCCACCGCCGGATGCGAGCTATTGAGATTTTTGGATGCATATTCAGGATATCACCAGATTAAGCTGAACCCGGCTGACAGACTGAAGACCGCCTTCATCACGCCGTTTGGAGCCTTCTGCTACCTCACCGTGACGTTCGGCTTGAGGAATGCCGGCGCCACCTTTCAGCGTTGCATGCAGAAGTGCCTCCTCAAGCAACTCGGGAGAAACGCCCACTTCTACATGGACGATGTGGTGGTGAAGACGGAAAAGCGTGGAACACTACTGGAAGACCTCAAGGAGACCTTTGAGAACCTGCGCCGATTCCAGATCAAGCTCAACCCCGAGAAGTGCGTCTTCGGAGTACCAGCCGGCCAACTCCTTGGCTTCCTGGTCTCTGAACGCGCATAGAATGCAACCCTGTAAAGATCAAGGCCATTGAGAGGATGGAGGTACCCAGCCGACTGCTGGACGTGCAAAAGTTCACCGGCTGCTTGGCGTCCATCAGCCGATTCATCAGTCGGCTGGGCGAGAAAGCTCTCCCCTTATACCAGCTCATGAAGAAGACCACTTTTTTTGAGTGGAACCACAAGGCGGACGAAGCTTTTCTCTAGTTGAAGAAGATGCTGACTACTCCACCCGTTCTGGCGGCTCCGACTCCTAAGGAACCTATGCTCCTGTACATCGCCGCCACCAGCCGGGTAGTCAGCATGGTCATTGTAGTGGAGCGCAAGGAGGAAGGCAAGGCACTACTTGTCTAGAGACCGGTATATTACCTGAGCGAAGTACTATCGGCCTCCAAGCAGAACTACCCCCACTACCAGAAGATGTGCTATGGCGTGCACTTTGCTGCCAAGAAATTGAAGCCTTACTTTCAAGAGCATCCAATCACTATGGTCTGCACGGCCCCACTTGCCGAGATCATCGGAAGCCGAGATGCTTCTGGCCGAGTGGCCAAGTGGGCCATAGAACTGGCTCCCTACACCATCCACTACCAGCCCCGCACCACCATCAAGTCACAAGCACTGGCCGGCTTTCTCGTCGACTAGGCCGAGACCCAGTACCTACCTCCAGCGCCCGACTCCACCCATTGGTGGATGCATTTCGACGGCTCCAAGATGCGCACCGGCTTGGGAGCCGGCGTTGTCCTCACTTCTCCTAAAGGCGACAAGCTCAAATACGCACTGCAAATGCATTTTGCCGCCTCCAACAACGTCGCCGAGTACGAGGCGCTCATTCACGGGCTCCGGCTTGCCAATGAACTCGGCATTCGCCGGATCCTGTGTTATGGCGACTCGGACTTAGTGGTCCAGCAGTCGTCTGGCGACTGGGACACCAAAGATGCAAACATGGCGAGTGACCGTTTCCTCGTGCATCAACTCAGTGGGTATATCGAGGGGTGCGAGTTCCTCCATGTGCCAAGAAACGACAACGACCAAGCAGACACCTTGGCACGAATCGTCTCTACCCGCCAAGCAATACCATCTGGCGTCGCCCTTCAATGCCTCCTCAAGCCGTCTGTCAAGCCTTCACCAGAATCAGACTCCATCTTCGTGCCGGCTCCTCCCGAAGAAGTCAGATCCGACTCCAGAGCTCCGGCAGACGATACGGGGATTTTGGCAGATGGCTCCAAAGACGCCACAGTCGAGGCCAGCCTAGGGACTACAGAACCCGGCCCGGGGACTGTGGCGGCCGGCCCGAAGACTCCAGAGCTCGGCCCAAGAGCCGCGCCAGTCGGCCCGGGGACTTCATTAACCTAGCAAGCGGTTGTTGACTCCAACCCGCCGCCTCCCAGCCCAGCCGTCCTCGTCCAATTCGCAGTTCTGGTAGTCGAAGAAATAGTAGCACCCTCATGGGCCCAGCCCATCCTCAAATTTCTGGTGAGCAAAGAGCTCCCGACTAATGAGACCTTAGCTCGACAAGTACAATGCCGAGCGGCAGCCTACACCATAGTCAACAGAGAGCTGGTCAGACGCAGCGTCACTGGTGTCCACCAGCGCTGCGTAGAGCCAGAGCAAGGCCAAGCAATTCTCCAAGACATCCATCAAGGCGAGTGCAGCCACCATATGGCTTCAAGAGCACTCGTCGCCAAAGATTTTCGACACGGTTTCTTTTGGCCAACGTCCTTAGAAGAGGCCAAGGAATTGGTCCTAAAATGCAAAGGGTGCTAGAAGTTCCGCTCCAAGCCGCATCAGCCAGCTTCTGCACTCAAGACCATCCCCATTGCCTAGCCTTTCACAGTTTGGGGTCTAGACATGGTGGGACCATTCAAGACGGCATAAGGTGGCTTAACTCACTTGCTTGTCGCAGTGGACAAGTTCACCAAGTGGATAGAAGCGAAGCCAATCAAGAAACTGAACGGTCCGACTGCAGTGACTTTCATCTCCCACATCACAATTCGGTACGGCATACCACACAGCATCATCACCGACAACGGCACGAATTTTGCCAAAGGCGCCTTGGCCCGTTTCTGTGCGACACTGGCATCCGAGTGGACCTAGCATCCGTCGCCAATTCACAGTCAAACGGCCAGGTGCAGCGAGCAAACGGCCTCATCATGTCCGGCATCAAGCCCCGACTGATCGAGCCTCTGGAGCGCTCGGCTGGCTGCTGGCTCGACAAGTTGCCAGCCATCCTCTGGAGTCTGCGCACGACTCCAAATAAGTCAACCGGCTTCACGCCTTTCTTCCTCGTCTACGGTGCTGAAGCCGTCATCCCAATGGACATAGAGTTCGATTCCCTGCGAGTCACCATGTACACCGAGGAAGAAGCAGAAGAAGCACGACAAGACGGCGTCGACCTGCTGGAAGAGGGCCGACTATTGGCACTCAGCTAGTCCAGCATCTACCAGTAGAGCCTGCGTAGATACTACAACAGGAAGGTCAGGCCGAGATCTTTCCAGGAGGGCGACCTCGTGCTCCGATTAATCCAGCGAACAGCCGGCCAGCACAAGCTGTCGGCGCCTTGGGAAGGCCCCTTCATCATCAGCAAAGTGCTGGGCAATGACTCCTACTACCTGATCGACGCTCATAAGCCCCGAGCACGCAAGAGGGACGACTCCGGCAAAGAGACAGAGCGGCCATGGAATGCAAATCTCCTCCGAAAATTTTACAGTTAAACATAGTATGTATCATGCTACCTTTTGTATTAAAAGTACTAAGACTTCGGGCCCCCCGAGAAGAGCTCGGGGACTGCCCTCTTTTATCTATATGATAAGAAATATGCCGTCGAGTATATTACTCTTTGTTATGCCGTTTGGCACCGGGTTCGACTAGTCGGCCCGGGGACTTGCCGACCTGCACTATGAAATGCTTCCTGCAGCCGGACAAGTAGTGTGTGGCATCTAAACCGTCTCCTGCCAGAAGCCGCAACTCGCAGAGCGACTATCTGGTGGGCAGGAGTAAGGAAGAATGGGCGTCCACATGAAAAAATGGCTAAGGACTCAAAGCACAAACATAGCTTAAGGCCGGCTTCCAGCCTTTTTTCGCAAACCGACTCTTGAATAGTCGGCTTGCCGCCTTCTATCCAACATGTTAAAACAACCCTAAAACGGCTAAGTACTTGCCTTCCCAAAGTGACCAAGAATTTGATCCAGCAGCAGTCCACGGAGCGGCTGTCTGACTGACAAAGACGGCAACTGAGGGAAGACGACAAAGGAAAAAGCCAAAAGAACAATGAGCAAGAAAGATAGAAGTCGGATGAACATTTACATAATAAAGGCCCTTGGCCGAATCTTCGAGCAGAATTTCAAAATACACCCAGTGGGTGGAATTGTGCGAATTAACAAGTTCTTCAAAAACTATTAGAACAGATAAAACAAAGACAAGGTGGCAGCCTAGAGGGCGGCAGACGGGTTTGGAGGATCGGAGGATATGGCGGTGTTGGATGTTGGGGCGGCCTTCTAGGCGGTCTCGGCTTGATCGCCGCTGGCAGCAGTCGGCTCGGGTAGGCACGGCTCGTTGCTGGGGGCGCGGTCGAGCTGAGGCTGGCCGTCCGCTCCGTCTTCCGGTGCCTTCGTCTCGCTCCCGTCCTCCGCCTCGTCTTCCTCCTCGACGCTGGAGTCGATCACCTCTGCCGAGTCCTCGCCGTAGTAGGGGTTCAGCCCAAACTACTCCGGCGGCACCTCCTCGCCGTCTTCAGCCCGCTCGGGGACAAAGATGCTGGTGTCAGTGTACTCGGCGATCGCCGCCGCACGCTTGACAAGGGCATCTTCCGTGGCTGCCAGCTCCGGCTGGGCCTCTGACCGGAGTGTGGCCAGCCGGTCTAGGTCCAGCCCCGGATACACTGCCTTGACAAATTCCAAGGCTCGGTGCGCTACGGCCCGGGCCGAGGAACCCTTCCAGGCCTCAAGATGGCCAGTCGCGACCTCCAACCAGTCGGCAGTCCGACTGGGGGTGCGTGGAGCCTGCACGTCTGGCCACAGGGTGGCGATCGCTTGGGCGCCGACACGTTGAAGTCGGTGCAACATCTGGTGGGCCGGCTGCAGGCGAGCCCCAATGCTCAGAATATGCTCATCAAGAGTCCAAGGGGAATCAGCAGCGATATCCGTGCCACCCGCCCTCCGCTCCTCGCGGTCGGCCTCGATAGCTTGAATGGCGGCCTGCGAGTGGCCGGGAAAGAAGTCTGCCAAGACGGAAGGATTGAAGAACAAGTCAAAAAAAACCAGGAGTTGGCTCAACATATAGTTGGCGGCTCGAAGAAGGAAAGCAAAGAAGCTCACCGTCGACGAGGTCCTCGATCTCGTGGAAGCCGAAGACCAGCATTGCCTCCTTGTCGGTCCAGGAGGAGCGCTCGCTCGCGAACTCGGCCAGGAGGGCGGCTTCCGCCTCTTCCGCCTCCTTCTGCGTCTTCGTAAGCAGCTCCCTCTACTCTACCAATTGTGTGGCTAGCAGATCGCGCTCTGCGGCGAGCTTGCTGCACTCCTCCCCCTTGGCGTGCGACGCGGAGTTGGCTTTGCTCAGCTGCTGTTGAAGAGCGGCGTTGGCCTCTGAAGAGAAAGAAGAAAGAAGGCGTTAAGTCATCAACGAAGAAGGTCGCTGGGGAGATCCGCCCCGACTGCTCAGCAGTCGGCCCGAATCTCGGGGACTACAGCCCGCGGGTGCGCCAGCGCGCCCCTGCAAAGAAGAAAAAGGACTCACTCCGGCTCTTTGACAAGTCGGCAGTCCGCTTGCCCAGCTCTTCAATGTTATGGTTGAAGGCGGTGACACGGAGGTTGTGATAGTCCCGCAACAAGTATTTCAGAACAAAGGTTAGTACCCAGAACTTACCTGGAGTTCTGGGCCGCCTGCTCTGCAGCTGGCCCAGAACTCGGGGACTACACCCAGTGGGTGCGCTGGCGCGCCCCCATAGAGAGAAACAAGAAAACAGGGACAAAGGAGAAAGCATACCCGGATGGCTGCCCGCAACGCCAGGTGCGCCTTGGTGCAGTTCTGGATGGCATCGCTCTTGGCTCGTAGCTTCATCTGGACATCCAGAAGTGACTGGTTTAGCGGGCCCGTGCCGCCTCCTTGCACCCACCGAATGGGCGCGGCACTCGTCGCCTCGGCGTCTGGAATCGTCGAGCTGGCGGTGCCGGTCTCCAAGGGGCGTGGCGCCGAAGTCGCCTTCCCAAGACGGCGGCGCGTTGGCGAACCGACTTGAAGGAGTAGCCTCGCCACGACCTCGTCTTTAGTCGGTGGCAAGGGCGGATCCGCCAGCTGTTTGCCTTGCGCGCTTTTAGACGGCGGCGGGGGCGGCTGTGGCGGCGCGACCACGTCCGGCACGGGGGCGTCGCCGCCGCCTCTCTCCACGATCGGGAACTTGCCGCCGGCTTCCCCTGACTGCGCTGTGAACTCCAATGGTGGCGGCGCGGAGTTCAAAGGGGTGACGAACACCGCCGACCGCCGGGGTGCAACTTCCTTAGCCAGCTGCTTTGCCGCAACGGCGGCCTCGACCGCCTCTAGCTTCTTTAGGGCGGAGGCCTCCGCCTTCTCGGCCTCCGCTTTCTCCCGGCGGGCGGCCTCGTCCTCCTCGCACTTCTCCCGCGCGTTCCGCTCCGTCGCCTCCCAAAGGTCAGCGGCGGGGTCAATCCGCCGAGTGGTGGCAGACGTCTCCACCGCCCCCATGACGAAGGCGGCGGTAACCCTCTCAAGAGTAAGGGGAGCCCTGAGGCGAGGAAAGCATATGAAAAACTCAGACAAGATTAACAAAGAGAAAATAAAGATAAGGGACGGAGGCGCTTACGCAGAGACCAGCGGCGGCTTCTTCACCTCCTTGCGGAAGCGGTTGGCTTTCGCGGCCGCCTCTTCCAGCTTGGTCGCGGCGGCCGCTCCCTTGAACTTCTTCGACCGGCCACCAAGCGTACTTGGCCTGGCCCGGCGCTTCTTCGCACCGCCTTGAGCGTCCAAGCCGGTGGAGGAACTCGTGCTTGGCTGGCCAACTTTTGGCTGGCAATGCGGGGCGACTTCTCCCTCGGCATCGTCGTCAGGCCAGTCGGCGAAAGTGGCCGAAGGCCTGGAGCCGCCTGCCTCTCCTCCTCCTCCCTCGGCGTCGCCTTCCATGGCTGCCGCCCCCAAGTCGGGATCGTCGATGTCGCTCTCCGCCTGATCGGGGACAAACTGACGAGCCGGCCCCGCGGTGCTGGATGAGGGAGGGACGAGAGGATTCTGATTCAAGACAAAAATGGCCAGACTTGACAAGTCGAACTCGGCAGCAAAAGAAACAGAAGAAGAAGCAAGACGACTTACAATAGGCGGGGGGTTGGCGCGTGAATACGGCTCCTTGCCGAACCGCCAGTCCACTGAGAGACCGCAGTTCGCAATGTAGTTCACCGTGTTCGCCACCTCCGCGTGAGGCATGTCCTTGGAGCACATCCGACTCGGGTCCCGATGACCGCTCATCTGGCAGATCAGGTGAGGTTGGCCTTGGAGTGGGAGGACTCGGCACGGCACGAAGGCGGCCAGCAAGTCGGCCCTGGTCAGACCCTCTGACTGCGTCAGCAGTCGGAGTCGCTCGACGGCAGCGGCACCAGCGGGAGACAGCGTCCTGGCTCGGTGTGACCAGCTGGGGAGCCTTCCAGCCGGCGCGCCGGCTTCGTAAGCCGGTAGGTTGACCCAGTCGCCTTCTAGGGTGATGTTCTTCACATGAAAATATGACCGCTGCCACATCTTCACTGACTTAATCAGTGCGATGGTGGGAAACGGATTGTCGGCCACTGATCTCCGCATCATGATGAATGCACCGCACTGGGCCGGCACACCGGCGACGTGCGTGCCAAGCTTGGATTGGAAGAACTCACCCCAGAGCTCGATAGTGGGGAGAACGTCGAGGAAGCCTTCGCACGGGGTGGCGAAGGCAGCCAGCAGCACCACCGTATTTGGAGTAAGGTGGTGCGGCTGGAGCCCGTGGAACTCCAAGAAGGAGCGGAAGAAGCCGCTCGCCGGCAGTCCCAGGCCACGCATGAGGTGCGAGCGGAATATGACCCGCTCGCCCTCCTCCGGTGCCGGCGATATCTCTCCCTCCGGTGCAAGGCGGACCCGCACTAAGTCCCTGCCAGGCAGCCGCTGTGTCTGGCGGAGGATCTCGATGTAATTGTCGTCAACCTCGGAGCCATCCCACACTCCGGAGCACATAGCAGGAGGCGCGGCGGCGGCGGAGGAGCTCATTGCTACGGGCACGGCGTGGTTCAGAGCAGCAGCGGCAAGAAGAAGAAGAAGCAAGAAGGAGCGAAAGGAAGTGGGGAGAATGGGCGCGCGTGCTTCGCCGCCCCCCTCCCCCCGCCTACTTGTAGGCCCGTGGGCTGAGAAGTCGAGGGGGCGTACGTGGGATTAACTGCGCCCGGGACCCCACAACCCCCACGATTTACCACACGAAGTTACCACACGCAATAACCGCGCGGGAACCCCAACCATCCGCACGGCCGCAACAGATATGTTCGCATGCCCAGGCGCGGTAGTGGCGGGTCCCACCTGTAGGCCTGTCCTGTCGCACGCGAGGGCGATCAGACTAGCTCCGCCACGTGGCGCCTCACGACAGGTCAACCACGGATGGCAACCCGGAAGCTTATCAGGCACGCCACCTGAACTCCGCTGCAGCGTTCAAACTTTTTTAGGGGCAAGATGGCCCTGAGCAGGTCGGACTCCAACTAGTCGGCTTGACAGAAGACGGCTAGCGAAGCCCAGATCCGACCGCCGGAGAGAAGAAACTGTTGAGGCTCCATGACATGTCGCCCTCGGAGCCTCACCAGCTTCGGGGACTACTGTCGGAGTAATGGGCCATGGGTAGGATAACCCTGGTCTAGAACCTTTCAAGACATTGAGGCAGACTGCGCCCCTCGAGGCCCCAGGACGAAGAGCCGCCTTCTGAGAGTCGGCGGCGAGGCGGCCGGCTGCCCACTCGCGGCCGAGTCCCAGGGACGACTTCAGGATGAGCCGACTCCTGACTGGCGACTTCCAGAGAAGCCGACCTTGGAGAGTCGGCCCGCGACGCCAACAACCCCCATGCCCTCATAAAGAGGGACGGGACGGGGAGTGGCCACAGTAAGGTCCACTCCCACCCTTTTCCAAGGGCAGGCGTGGCCACAGTACACCGTACCCGCGGAGATCTCCACCCGGCGCGACACTGTTGCCATGCCGGCCCTGACATCAGACCCAATGGGCGGAGTCCTGTGCCCACGATGGCCTGCCGGTACGACCCAGGGACAACGGGTCCCACCAGTCGGCGGGCGTACGGAAGACAGCGAGAGCGCTACCAGTCAGCCTAGTTGGGAGTCGGGCCCAGGAGTCGGCCGGCCCCTCCCACAGGCCCCACGCGCCATTAACCAGACGTGACAGCGAGTGGCAACAGTGATCGCCCACCAGCCGGCGGAGCTATTGCCACGACCCCATGACCGAGCTCACGTCATTAGAAGCACGACTACAGTAATCTACGGCCGGAAAGACCCGCCCGCAGCGGACGCGGCCTATCGGCTCCATACCGAGCCAGTCGGCGGGGCCCACCAGTCAGCGGGCCCCAGGAGTCGGCGGACGGCGGCCAGAGAGACTGACGGCTCGGCCCGCGTCTAGCCGGATTACCATTGTACCCTTGGGGGGTAGGCCTATATAAACCCCCCAGGGCACCCATGCAAAGGGTTGGAATCCATTAGCACTAGACCAGATCATATAGGAAGGAGAGAGCTAGCCTTGCCTTCTCCTACCTCCAGGAAACAGCTCAAGGAACAACCGTGTAAACACTTTGCCATAGTGCTCATGCGGAGACCCCGTAGAGCAGCAGTAGGGGTATTATCTCCCCGGAGAGCCCTGAAGCTGGGTAAGATTCGCCGGCATGCATGTCTTCGCTGTCGGATTTCGGGTTCCGGCAGACCCTTGAGGTTCGAACACTGGGGTGCAGGCGGAGATTTCGCCTCCTACCTACCTGCACCCCCCCCCCCGCCATGCTAGGAGCTAAACTACGGAAAGAACAACGCAAGAGACATAGGGTTTATACTGGTTCGGGCCACCGTTGTGGTGTAATACCCTACTCCAGTGTGTGGTGTGGTGGATTGCCTCTTGGGTTGATGATGATGAACACTACAAGGAAGAACAGCCTCGCGAGGGTCTGTTCTTGGCTAGGGCGATGAACTGCTCGGAGGAGTTCAGTCACCTTTCTCTCTCTCTCTCTCTGCGTCCTACCAACCAACCGATCGGCCGACACCTTGCTATGTGGGTGGTTGGTCCTATTTATAGAGGCCCTGGTCCTCTTCCCAAA
The DNA here is from genome assembly GCF_018294505.1 of Triticum aestivum. Classification (NCBI taxonomy): domain Eukaryota; kingdom Viridiplantae; phylum Streptophyta; class Magnoliopsida; order Poales; family Poaceae; genus Triticum; species Triticum aestivum. The sequence continues at coordinate 159,586,196 of NC_057797.1, read as the reverse complement.
TATTGAGCGGGAAGGGAGCCAACAATGGCGGGCTAATTTGAAGGGGGACAGCAAGTATCAGCTATCCTGACAAAAGTAGTCTTTGCCTGTGCAAAGCTCTAGTGATGACGCCATCTTGGGCTCCACGGTGACCTCCGTCTCGTAGTCCTCCTGGTCTTGGTCTAGTTGCACCGAAATGGCAACCTTTGCCTGATGCCTCGGTACTCCGCGGCTGCGCTTTCCCCCTTTGCACCAAAGAGGAAAGGAGGACGCTGTGCGGGCTGGCACCCGCCTGGCGCCCTGAGTCGTCATGGCTTGCATCACGAGCACCTCATGAGGTACCCTGCCTTGATCTCTTAGCCTCCTCGTGAGCCAGCCTGATGAGGCTGTGCCTGAGGAAGCTTTGCGTCGTTCGCCCCGCGAGGCTTGGCCCCTCGTGAGGGTCTTGGGTTTGTGTTGGTGAAGACGGGCCGTGCTAGACCCCCCTTTGAGCCACGCCATAGGCCGCAGGCAGGCAAGTCTGGGGACCCCCGTTCCCAGAACGCCGACAGTAGCCCCCGGGCCCAAGGCGCGCCCGGACTTGGCTGTGCAAGGAAGTGAAAGGGCAAGAGCGAAGCGCAGCGGGCCCTAACAGCCTGCGGCCTTGGGTGCCGCGTGGCGGTTGATTGGACGTGGGCATCTCCACTTCCCCACGACGCTTCGGAAACTGCACGGATGGTACAAGTCCCTGCATGCAAAAATGGGTCATGATTACCTGCGATCATGGGGGCCGTCGGTTGGCCCTTGCCAGCTATAAGTACTGATCGACGCGCGCCCTTCCAGTTTATCTCCCCTCGCTTCTCCTTCTTCTTCATGGCCCCGTCGAGGAGGTTCTCGGCCGCGGAGAAGGGGAAGGCTTGCCAGGCTGGGCGTGCCTCTCCTCCGCCCAAGCGCGGCCGAGGGCGCCCCCGCAAACATCTTGTGGCCACCACGGCAGCTCCCCGCGGTCGCGGAGACGCTTTCCAGCATGGTGGCGGGCGGATTACTGCGACCAGGGGGTGCGCTCCGGCTGCGCGTCCCCCCATGCCGCGCTTCCGCGCTGCCGAGGTGCTGCCGAAGTTCGTCGTGTGGTCGGCGGAGCCGACTAGCACCCGGCTTCCTCTTCCTCGCTTCCTCCTCGCCGAGCTCCCGGCCGGCACCCCGGGCGGCCTCTAGCTTCAGGCCGACGGCTGCTACACCCGGGCCTCATGGGTTTCACTGAAGGTCTCCGCAGCCGGGAGCTTGGCCCTGGCCCGCGGTTGGCAGTCGTTTGCCCGCGCGCGCGGCCTGGGCTGTCGGTGCACCCTACACTTCAAGTTCGATGGTGATGCCACCCTCTATGTGAGGGTGTTTGGGGAAGATGGTCGCCGCGCAGGGTGCTGCCCCGAGGGTGATGACCGCGGCTGGGAACCCGGCTCCTGCGATGATGGAGAGGGTAGCGCTCGCGCGGCCGGCGGCGCTCAGGGTTCCTCAAGCTTCTCCGGTTCTTCTTCAGGCGGCAACTCTTCTAGCAGTGGCCGTGGTCAGCCTCCACGCCGTCGCATCTGCTTGGGAGGTGGTAGCGTGTCCGCCCACCATCGCGCCCTGGTGAAGTGCGAGAGGGAGTCCGCCTGAGCTCCGGAGGCAGCTCAGGCTTCCCTGCGGGCCAGTGCGAGGCGAGCTGCACCAGATTTGTTCTTCCTTTTCCTTTTTCCTGCATAAAAAGGACAGTAGTGTGGAGCCCCGCGGGGGCGTGTATGGGTTATTGTTCTTAATCATCGTTTTGCTTTCTTTGTCGTACCTTCCGGCTACGTGCCCACGCGTGGATGGTTCTCGGCCCCAGCCATGGGGGCGACCGACACAAGCCCTGCGTTTGTGTCGCGGTGCCCGAGGGGCATGGATTGGAGGGGTGCTCCTGCAAGGGGCCCAGGTCGCGAACCCTTTGAATGACTAGGATAGGGACTCTCGCGAGGGCGCCCGGCTCCCCCCCCCTCGCGAGGCTTTGCACCAGAGAAATCGAGGCAGGAGAATGAAAGGTTGAAGAACCACAAGCCAAAGACGGCAACAACTTCAATAAAACTTCGAATGAGAAGGAACAAGCCAACTGCGGAAAGCAAATGAAAAGCCGCGTCCGACACCTAATCTAGTCTTCGACATCTTCTCACCAGCGTAGAGCTAAGTGCTGCCACTGGGCGCGGGAGGGAGCCCCAGGGCCTGAGGCCGGCACTCCTGAGACTCCGGGGCGTGTACAACCCCAACTCATTATTACGTGAGAGTGTCACGGGCGGCGAGCTTCACAGGCATTGGCCTTCTTCACAGGCTCCGGGAATTTTCCGAAACGCGATAGCTTCACAGGCACTCGCCTTGCTTCACAGGCTCTGGGCCTTTTCCAAAACGCGATAGCTTCACAGGAACTCGCCTTGCTTCACAAGCTCTGGGCCTTTTCCAAAACGCGATAGCTTCACAGGCACTCGCCTTGCTTCACAGGCTCTGGGCCTTTTCCAAAACGCGATAGCTTCACAGGCACTCGCCTTGCTTCAGAGGCTTTGGGCCTTTTTAGGGGTAGAACCTCCGGAGGTGCTGGATGTTCCATGCATTCTGGACCGGCACTCCCTCCTGAGTCTCCAAGCACGTGGAGCCGGGCCTGGAAACATGAACAACCTTGAACGGGCCCTCCCACATGGGAGAGAGCTTGTGCAGTCCCTCCCTAGAGAGAACCCGCCTGAGCATGAGGTCTCCTACCTCAAGAGTCTTGGGGCGGATGTTGCGGCAGTGATATCGCCGCAGCGCTTGTTGGTACCTCGCCGCTCGCAGCGCGGCTTGTCGGCGACGTTCCTCCCCCAGCACGAGGTCCATCCCCCGCATGGCGTCCTGCTGCGCCTCGTCGAACGCCAGGACCTGCGCGGAGCGACGTCTCACCTCGTGAGGGAGGACCGCTTCCGCTCTGTAGACCAGGAAGAACGGGGTCTCTCTAGTCGGCTTGGTCGCGGTGGTGCGGATGGACCACAGCACGGACTGAAGCTCACCGTACCAACCTCTGCCGCAGGCCTCCAGCTTCTTCTTGAACGTCCTAGTCTTGAGGCCCCTCAGGACCTCCGCGTTTGCCTGCTCGGCCTGGCCGTTGCTTCGGGGGTGCGCCACTGAAGCGTAGCATATCTGCGTTCCAAGGTTAGCACAGTATGTTTTGAACAGGTTACTGGTGAACTGTGAACCGTTGTCCATGATGATGCGATTCGGCACCCCGAACCGGCTCATGATGCCCTTGATGAACTTGACCGCGGAACCCGCGGGAATGGTGCGGACAGCCTCTACTTCAGCCCACTTGGTGAGCTTGTCCACGACAACGTAAAGGTAGCGGTAGCCCCCTGGCGCCCGAGGAAACGGGCCCAAGATGTCCAGCCCCCAGACTGTGAATGGCCACGAAAGGGGGATAGTCTGCAAGCCTCTTGCTGGCTGATGGATATTCTTGGCGCGGAACTGGCAGGCTTCACAAGCTTTCACTAGTTCCACGGCGTCATTGAGCGCGGTGGGCCAATAGAACCCACTGCGGAACGCCTTGCCGACGAGGGTCCGTGATGATGAATGATGTCCGCAGTCTCCATCGTGTATATCTTCCAGTAGTTCCTTCCCTTGCTCCCTAGAGATGCAGCGCGGGGATACATCATTTATTCTCTTCCGGTAGAGCTCTCCATCTTTGATGCAGTATGTCGTGGCCTGGCGTGCCACTCGCTCTGCTTCCTCCTCCTTCTCCGGCAGGGTCCCTTGCGTTAAGTAGCTCCGGAGCTCCACGATCCAACATCCCTCCTGAGGTTCCATCATCAGGAGCAGGCGTGCTCCCGAGGCCGGGCCACAGGCCAGAGCTCCTGAGGCAGGTTGCTGGGGGAGCTCCTCCTGGGTCTGAGCCGTGTTTGATAATGACGGTAGGGATGAAGGCTTGAAGAGCCGCTCCTCGAAGACTCCAGGCTCCTGAGGTAACCGCCTGGACGCGCATTTGGCGATGTCATCGGCTTCCTGATTGGTGCCACGGGGCACATGCTGCAACTCCAACCCCCAGAACTGCTTCTCAATCCTGTGGACCTCCGCAAGGTAGGCTTCCATGTGCTCATCCTTCGGCTTGTACACCTTGTTGGAGAAGTTGACAAGGAGCTGCGAATCGCCCTTGATGGTGAGGCGTTTCACCCCCAGGGCAGCTGCGGCCTTCAAGACCGCTATTAGACCTTCATACTCCGCTATGTTGTTGGAGACCTTTTCACCTTGCTGGAAACAGAGCTGCACGGCGTAATAGAGCTTGTCCTGAGTGGGCGATATAAGCACCGCCCCAACCCCAGTGCCGTGCCTGGAGAACGCCCCATCGAAGTACATGACCCAGCCTTCTGGCGCCTCGCTTCCCGGGGATAGGGACCGATCCTTGTCGGCCTTGAGGCCTAGCGCCTCCGTCCATTCTGCCACAAAATCCGCCAACGCTTCTCCCTTGATGACTCCGGTTGTGCTAAATTCGAGCTGAAATGCTTGCAGCTCTATGTTCCACTCGGCGACCCTCCCAGCTGAATTGGGGCTCCTGAGCACTCTCTCTAGGGGGTATGACGATACGACCTTGATGGGGTGACCCTAAAAATAGTGCCGCAGCTTGTGCGAAGCCACCAGTAGTGCGAGGAGGAGTTTCTGAGGCATGGGGTACCGTGCCCTTGCATCCCGCAACACTGTGCTGACGAAGTATACGGGGTGCTCAACGAGGTGGAGTGCGTCAGTGATGGTGGCTCCCTTCGAAGACCTTGGCGCCTCTTGAGGCAATGAGGACTCCTGAGACTGGCCATCTGGGAGTGGGGCCTCTTCCGCTTCCGGTGCGCCCCTCTGCAGCGGCTGATCCTCCTTAGCCGCTGTAGCGGTTTCTGTGGGCCTTCCCCGTTCCTGTTCCGCCTCGTCCCGGGCCGCTGCTGCGGTTTTGATTCGACGCTCCTCTCTGACTGCCACCAAGGCTGCGCTGGCGGAGTAGGGAGTGGCGGCGAGGTAAAGCACCAGGGGCTCTTGAGGGCGCGGAGCCACCATGACCGGTGGACTGGTCAGGTATCTCTTGAGATCCTGGAACGCCTTGTCGGCCTCTTCAGTCCACTCGAAGGGCCTCTTTTTCTTCTTTAGCTGGAAGAAAGGTAGAGCTCGCTCCCCCAACTTGGATATGAAGCGCCCTAGCGCGGTCACGCGCCCCGTGAGCTTCTGCATTTCTCTGAGGGTCTTTGGCGGGCTCATGTCTTCCACTGCCTTGACCTTCTCCGGGTTATCCTCGATGCCTCGGTGGGACACGAGGAAACCCAAGAGCTTGCCCGAGGGGACTCCGAACACACACTTCTCTGGGTTGATCCGTAGGTTCAATGCGTTGAGGCTCGCAAAGGTTTCCTCCAGGTCTTGTATCAAGGTCCTGCCCTCCCGAGATTTTACCACGATGTCGTCGACGTAAGCTTCGACATTCTTCCCGAGCTGCGGGCCTAGGGTGATGTGCATCAGCCGCTGAAAGGTCGCCCCCGCGTTACGCAGCCCGAATGGCATGCATGTGTAGCAGTATACCCCACACGGGGTTAGGAAGGCTGTCTTCTCGACGTCTTCTACTGCCATCTTGATCTGGTGATACCCAGAGAAGGCATCCAGGAAGCATAACAGGTCACATTCCGCAGTGGAATCAACGATCTGGTCGATGCGGGGGAGCGGGAACGGATCTTGCGGGCACGCTTTGTTGAGGTTGGTGAAGTCGACACACATGCGCTCCTTCCCTCCCTTCTTTTGCATGACGACAGGGTTGGCCAACCAATCTGGGTATCAGACCTCGCGAATGACCCCAACAGCCTCTAATTTGTGGGTCTCTTGGACGATGAAGGCCTACTTTTCTGTGGACTGCCGCCTGGCCTTCTGCTTCACAGGGCGCACGTTGGGGCACACGTTGAGGTGATGCTCGATTACACTCCTGGGGATCCCTGCCAACTGGTCTGGCTCCCAAGCGAATACCTTCTTGTTTGCGCGCAGGAACCCGACCAGGGCCTCTTCCTGCTTGGTTTCTGCCTTGTCTTGGGTGAACAACTACTTCTTCTTGGCGGGCGTAGCTCCCTTGGGCTTGGGGGCCTCCAAGTCGGCGGGCTGTGCCGACGCCGCTGTCTTGAAGATGAGCTTGAGCACCCGCAGAGCGTCCCCAGTGTCCCTGTGCACGGTGAGGACACCGCTGCTCCCGGGCATCTTCATGAGGTTGTACGCCGGGTGCGTCGCTGCCATGAATTGGGCCAGCGCTGGGTAGCCAAGGATGGCGTTGTAGGGGAGGCCGATGGGGGCGATGTCGAAGTCGACCAGCTCCGTGCGGAAGTTGTCATAGGTGCCGAAGGTTACTGGGAGCCGGATCTGTCCCAAGGAGCTGGACGATCCGCCCCCAACGCCTGAGAAGGGCCGGCTGGGTCGCAGCCGTTCCTGGGGTATGCAGAGGAGATTGAAGGCCTCGTCCAAGAGCATGCTGAGGCCCGCGCCGCCATCAATGAGGGTTCTGGTGACGGCCACCTGGCAGATGGTGGGGGTGCACAGCATGGGGAGCACACCCGAGCAGGCCGAGTTGGAGGGGTGGTCCTCCGAGCTGAAGGTCAGGCCGGTCTCGGGAGCCGCCCGATCCAGGGGAGCCCCCTGCCGCGTGGAAGTGGCGCTGACCCGGCGGATGAACGGCTTGACGTGGTGACTTGTGGGCGGCGCCTGCGAGCCGCCCAAGAGGGCCGCGACGACCGGGGGTGTTGACATAGCGCGATAGATGGGGGAGAGGTTGCGGGGCTCCATGGGCGCGTGGAGCGCGCGGGGCGAAGAACCAGCTGGGGTGAGCGTGGGAATTGCGGTGCAGCCGCCTTGCCGCACGGACAGATGCTGGGACGATGCTTGCTGCCCGTCCCCCGCCGGGCCGGTGGCGGCGTTGACGGCAGGTGACGGGGAACGGCGAGGAAGCCCGCCGACAGGGGCCGTCTGGGCGACGCGGGAAGGGAGCGCGGCCCGGCGCTCGGTGCGGGCCCGACGAGCGTCAGACATGGGCGTGATGGTCGGAGGAGAACGGTGTGGTGGAAGACGAATCCTGGCGCACCCCTACATGGCGTGCCAAATGTCGGATTTTGGGTTCCGGCAGACCCTTGAGGTTCGAACACTGGGGTGTGCGTGGAGATTTCGCCTCCTACCTACCTGGACCCCCCGCCATGCTAGGATCTAAACTACGGAAAGAACAACGCAAGAGACACAGGGTTTATACTGGTTCGGGCCACTGTTGTGGTGTAATACCCTACTCGAGTGTGTGGTGTGGTGGATTGCCTCTTGGGCTGATGATGATGAACACTACAAGGAAGAACAGCCTCGCGAGGGTCTGTTCTTGGCTAGGGCGATGAACTGCTCGGAGGAGTTCAGTCACCTCTCTCTCTCTCTCTCTCTCTCTCTGCGTCCTACCAACCGACCGACCGACCGACCCCTTGCTATGTGGGTGGCTGGTCCTATTTATAGAGGCCCTGGTCCTCTTCCCAAATATTGAGAGGGAAGGGAGCCAACAATGGCGGGCTAATTTGAAGGGGGACAGCAAGTATCAGCTATCCTGAGAAAAGTAGTCTTCGCCTATGCAAAGCTCTGGTGATGACGCCGTCTTGGGCTCCACGGTGACCTCCATCTCGTAGTCCTCCTGGTCTTGGTCTCGTTGCACCGAAATGGCAACCTTTGCCTGATGCCTCGGTACTCCACGGCTGCGCTTGCCCCCTTTGCACCAAAGAGGAAAGGAGGACGCTGCGCGGGCTGGCACCCGCCTGGCGCCCTGAGTCGTCATGGCTTGTGTCACGGGCACCTCATGAGGTACCCTGCATTGATCTCTCCGCCTCCTCGTGAGCCAGCCTGACGAGGCCGTGCCTGAGGAACCTTCGCGTCATCCGCCCCGCGAGGCTTGGCCCCTCGCGAGGGTCTTGGGTTTGTGTTGGTGAAGACGGGCCGTGCTGGGCCCCCCTTTGAGCCACACCGCAGGCCGCAGGCAGGCAAGTCTAGGGACCCCCGTTCCCAGAACGCCGACATTCGCCTCATCCCGTTTCCAGGCACTGGCGACGTTCTACTCGCCCCCACCATGATAAGCCATCCTTTGGCATATGTTGCACCCAACCCCCGATAGAATCCATTCAACCTTTCGCCCAAGCCAGAGCCCGAGCTATAGCAGACATATGAACTCAGCCGCTATGTCGAGAAACGCTCAACACCGTAACTAACCGCGCAGGCATGAGCCGGCGCAGGGTGGAGCCCTTAACTTGGCGGATCAGGAGAGAATCCGTCAAGAGGTGGAGCGGGCGTTTCAACTGGCAACTGAGCAGGTGGCTCATCAGGCTTTTCCGGTTTATCCGGCAACCTCTGTTGAGGCAGGAGTAGCCACGAGAACAGGAGGTGTCCCTTGCCTGGTGTCGGATATACGTAATGAGCGCTTGCGAAAAGACTTTAAGGGGCCTCACAAGGTGCCTAATTACACGGCCGACTTGCAGCCTGGGGCATGTATTGAAAGTTATGAGATGGTGATGGAGTTTCTGGAGGTCAGCGATGCAACAATGGCTAAATATTTCACTATGATGTTGGATGGAACAGCTCGTACTTGGTTGAAAGGGTTGCCACCCAATTCCATCGACTCATGGGCGGAGTTAAAAGGCCGGTTCATTCAGAACTTCAAGGACACATGTAAACAACCTATGTCAATCGTGGACCTGACTAATTGCAAGCAAGAGGAAGGTGAGTCCATGACCCATTGGGTGCGCTGAGTCAAGGAGATAATACATTCATCTGATAAGATGGATGCCGGCTATGCGGTCTTAATGTTGGAGAAAAATTGCCGTTTTGAACCTCTGAAGCAGAATCTGGGCGGCTCAAGCATGATTGTCATGACATGGGCTAGTTGACGGCGGCTCTGGTCAAATATGCTGATTCTAGTATCAAGGATCCCGCATCGGATGAAGAGAAGATAGGGAAGGGAAAGAAGAACGGCAACGGCAAGGGTCACCAACATAACCCGGCGAATCAAGGAGGTAATAAACGTAAGGCTGACGAGTTTGTGGCTAACACCAATACGCAGGGCAACAACCAACGGCGCAAGGGTAGACCACCTCCTCGGTCAGGTGGGTCAGGTCCCACCCTCGAGCCACTACTGAATGAACCTTGTCCAAGACACGACACCCGGGAGAAGCCAGCTACCCATCTGTGGAAGGACTGTACGATCATGAAGGTATTTAAAAATTCCAACATGTTTGATGGTAGCCACGGACCTGGCGGCGGTTCAGGCGGAGGCGACTTTCATGGCCCGGGCGCCGGTTCAGGCGGAGGCGACTTTCATGGTCATGCCATCCGGATAACCAGGGTGGTTATAATCAGCAACCCGGCCAAAGTAATCAGCAGCAACATCAGCAACAATCCGGGTATCAGAGCAACCCAAAACAGTTGAATAGTGGGCAGTACCATGTATTTACGACTAGTTTATGCAAGAGGGACCAGAAGCTTCATAAGAGGGTTGTCAATGCCATGGAGCCGGCGATTCCACGTTATTTGAGGTGGTCAGAACAACGTAATGTGTGGAGCAGGGAAGATCACCCTCCCCAGATTGATAATCCGGGTCACTTGGCCTTGGTGGTGGCACCTCAGGTTGGTGGATATAAATTCACTAAGGTGCTCATGGATGGAGGAAGTAGCATCAACATCCTCTATTATGAGACGTTTCGTAGGATGGGGTTGACTGATAAGAGTCTTAAACAATCCAACACTATTTTTCATGGTGTTGTGCCTGGTAAGTCGGCATACCCAGTTGGTAAGATTGAACTGGAAGTATCCTTTGGGGATGAATATGATTCCAGGGCTGAGAAGTTAACTTTTGAGGTGGTTAAGATCAAAAGCCCATATCATGCTCTGTTTGGACAGCCGGCTTATGCCAAGTTCATGGCTCGGCTGTGTTATGTGTATCTACAGCTCAAGATGCCGGGTTATAAAGGCACCATCACAGTATATGGAAGCCGGAAAATAGCCCTGGAATGTGAAGAAGGAGATGCCTCTTATGCTGAGTCTGTTTGTGCGACAGAGGAGTTAAAATTTTATAAAGATAATATTGACCCGACAAACATGACGTCTTTGAAGAAGCCAACTACGGAGCATGAACCGGTGTTGAAATTCAAGTCAGCTGATGACACCAAGATGGTTGATTTTGTGCCTGCGACTCATCCAAACAGTTCATCATCAGTGCCAACTTGGATCCAAAATAGGAAAGCGCGCTCATCGAGTTCATCCGTGAGAACCGGGACATCTTTGCATGGAAACCTTTTGACATGCCGGGTGTCCCAAGAGGACTCGCTGAGCACACTCTTAACATTGATCCAAAGTTTAAGCCGGTCAGGAAGTTCCTTCGGCAGTTTAACGAGGAAAGGTGCAAGGCCATCGGAGAAGAGGTGGCCCGGCTCTTGGCGGCTGGGTTCATTGTGGAAGTTTTTCACCCAGAGTGGTTGGCTAACCCGGTGCTTGTACTCAAGAAAAATGGCACCTGGCGTATGTGTGTGGATTACACCGATTTGAATAAAGCTTGTCCGGCTGACCTTTTTGCTCTCCCTCGTATTGATCAGATCAGCGATGCTACGGCGGGTTGTGAGCGTTTGAGTTTTCTGGATGCCTATTCAGGTTATCATCAGATCAAGATGGCAGTCAAGGACCGGGAGAATACAACTTTCATCACTCCGTTCGGAGCCTTCTGCTATGTTCTATGCCTTTTAGGCTTAAGAGTGCCCAGGGAACTTATCAACGGTGTGTGCAGAATTGCCTTCATAGTCAGATTAGGCGTAATGTTCATGCTTATGTGGATGATATAGTGGTGAAGTCCAGAGAGAAGGAAACCTTGGTAAAAGATCTGAAGGAAACCTTTGATAACCTCCGGGTCTACAAGATGATGCTTCACCCGGCCAAGTGTGTTTTTGGAGTCCCAGCTGGCAAACTCTTGGGTTTTTTTTGTGTCTAACAGAGGTATTGAGGCTAACCCGGAGAAAATTAAGGCAATCACATCTCTGGCCAAATCGGTGTGCATCAATGACGTTCAGCGGCTGCCGGGTCCCGTCACTGCCTTAAGCCGGTTCATAAGCCGGTTAGGGGAGAAGGCGATGCCTTTGTATCAAATGATGAAAAAGGCGGATGACTTTGTCTGGAGTGATGCTGCTAACTCTGGTTTTGAGGATCTGAAGAAACAGCTCCCTGAGCCGCCGGTTCTTGCTGCTCCGGTTGAGAAAGAGCCGTTGTTATTATATGTAGCTGCTAACTCATGTGCTGTCGGTGTGGCCATTGTTGTGGAGCGCAAGGAGGCTGGCAAAGAACATCCGGTCCAACGGATGGTTTACTACATCAGTGAGGTGCTGATTCAATCTAAACAAAGATATCCACATTGGCAGAAGCTCATTTATGGGGTGTTCATGGCAAGCCGGAAGCTCAAACATTACTTTCAGGGTCACCCAATCACTGTGGTTATCTCTGCTCCTCTAGGAGACATCATTCAAAATAGAGAAGCCACAGGAAGAGTCGCCAAGTGGGCTATTGAACTTGGGTCTCATGGTTTGAAGTATATACCACGTACTGCGGTCAATCTCAAGCGCTAGTTGACTTCATTAACGACTCGATAGAGTTGCACATGCCAGAGGAGAAACCAGACAACACATATTGGACGATTCATTTTGATGGGTCCAGACAGTTGGAAGGCTCGGGGGCTGGAGTTGTTTTAACTTCTCCTCGAGGGGACAAGTTTTGTTATGTGTTGCTATTGATGTTTCCTTGTACTACCAACGCATCAGAATATGAAGCCTTGCTCCATGGTCTTCGAATGGCTAAAGAGATGAGTCTGAGCCGGGTCCGGTGCCTTGGCGATTCAGATTTGGTGGCTCAACAGGTGTCAGGCAAGTGGGATTCCAAGGATCCTCTCATGGCGGCTTATCGCCGCAAGGTTGACGCTGTTGCAGGGCATTTTAAGGGTTATGAAGTGGAACACATTGACTGCAGAAAGAACGAAGCGGCCGATGCCTTAAGCCGGTTAGGATCTCAGCGTAAGCCAGTACCCCCTAACACCTTTTTGGATGTTTTACATAACTCGTCTGTTAAGTTGCCTACAGAGGAAGCTTTAGCCATTCCTGACCCAGAGGCACAGTTAGTGGCGGCTACTCATGTTATTCCAGATTGGACAGTACCGTTCCTGGCTTACATGACCTGGGGCAAGTTGCCAGAGGACGAGACCCTGGCCTGACAGATAACCCGGCGGTCCAAGTCAATGACGATTTCTGACAGAGAGTTGTATCATCGCAGCATCACTGGAGCGTTTCAGCGTTGTGTTTCTCCTGAAGAAGGTCAAGAAATACTTCATGAGATCCATGAAGGGGATTGTGGTCATCACGCCGGGTCAAAGTCTCTTGTGGCCAAAGCTTTTCATCATGGTTTTTACTGGTTAACGGCTCACGCTGATGCAGAGGATCTGGTCAGTAGGTGTGATGGATGTCAAAAATTTGCACGATGAGCGCATGTGCCGGCTCAAGAGTTGTGGATGATTCCAATCACTTGGCCGTTTGCAGTTTGGGGCTTCACATGGTTGGGCCTTTCAAAAGGTCTAAGGATAAAAAGACACATCTTTTAGTGGCAGTTGACAAATTCACAAAATGGGTTGAGGCAGAGCCAGTGAGTAAGTGTGATGCAGCCACGGCGGTTTAGTTCATGAAAAAGGTGATTTTTCGCTTTGGTTTTCCACACAGCATTATCACTGACAATGGCACAAATTTTTCCCAAGGTGCTATGGAGGAGTTTTGTCAACGTGAGCATATCCGGCTTGATGTTTCTTCCATAGCTCACCCTCAATCTAATGGTCAGGCTGAGAGAACAAATCAGGAAATCTTAAAAGGTCTCATGCCCCGGCTTATGGTTCCCTTACAACGGACGCCGGGTAATTGGGTAGAGGAATTACCCTCGGTGCTGTGGAGTATCAACACCACTCCTAACAGGTCTACAGGTTATACACCTTTCTTCATGGTTTATGGAGAGGAAGCGGTGCTGCCCAGTGACATCCGTCATGACTCGCCTCGCGTGGCGGCTTAAGTTGAAGCTAATAATGAACAAGCCCGACAGGATGCACTTGACTTGTTAGATGAGGAGAGAGACTTGGCGGCGGCTGGATCAACAATTTATCAACAGGACCTGCGCCGTTATCACAGCCGCCGGGTTAAGTCCAAGACCTTTCAAGAAGGTGACCTGGTGCTCCGGCTCATTCAGGATCTGTCGGATGTACACAAACTATCCCCGCCTTGGGAAGGACCTTTTGTGGTCAGTAAGAATTTAAACAACGGGTCATATTACCTCATTGACGTTCGAGAGCACAAAGACTCACGTAAGTCAGAGGAGGAGACCCGCCAGTCGTGGAAAATTGCTCAGCTTCGGCCATACTACACCTGAGCTATCGGCTCTCGTCATGTACATACTTTGACGTTGTATATATTATGATAAGTAATAAAGCAGGACCTCTGCCTTTTTCCTCTTCAAAGATCATATATCTTTACTATTTTCATGACTATTAAGGAGCTGATCATATCTGAATCTAGCTTAACCTTTTTGATCCGACTTATGATCGTATTCGAATCTAGCTGTAAGTCTCACGATCACTTGGGGGCTTCCTATTCAAACATAGGTCGTATTCGAACCAAAGAGAACATAGCTGTCGTAACCCTCATGATCGGCTCAAAGCCAAACTCACTAGGGGGCTTCTTGATCGTATCCGAATCATAGCTTAACCCCTTTTGGGTCCAACTTGGATCGTATTCGAATCAGGGTCGCTAAAAACCTCTCAAGGTCATTTGGGGGCTTCCTATTCAAACATAGGTCGTATTCGAACCAAAGAGAACATAGATGTCGGTACCCACTTGATCGGCGCAACGCCAAAGCCACTGGGGGCTATATGATCGTATTCGAATCTTAGCTTAACCCCTTTGGTCCAGTTTACTGATCGTATTCGAATCAGAAACCCCCAAATTTCAGTTAAAAAGTTAATTTATGTTGTTTGAAATCTGCTATTTTGTTTTACTGGTCCTTGTTGTCTCAAATCTAAACGATCAACATGGTTTTTTCACCAGCTTGACTATTTGATAATAAACCGCCAAGGCATGATAGTCATCAGGCATATAGAAGCATTGACTTCTCAAAAAAAACTGGGTCATCAACCTCATCACCTGGGTCATATAGACTGGTAGTCCAGATGCAAAGAACACAGGTATGACTGTGTTATTCATGAACAGATTTTTCTGTGTTTTTTCATTAATCAAAGGTTGTTTCAACCTTGTTTATTTCACGTCTGCTTCTTTTTTTTCTACTATGATAAAATCATTGGTCCTGTACCAGGTGTTCTGACCCGTCCGGTGCTAAACTGCCAAGCCAGTTTTTTTCCTTTTCTACAGGAACAGAGTTGAAATATTACAGATGTAACCATAGATGTGACGCATATATTGACATCAGGAGCAAAGAGTCACACATGGCATCTTATGCAGGATGGCATAGGCAAAATATGCAGTTTTTTAAACTAACATATTACAAGGCATTAAGAGCCCAAAAGGTTACTGTTTCTCTCTCTTAAGACAGGTCCTAAGCTAAAAGCTGGGTTGTTCAGATGGTTATGACTCCCCCTGGCCGGTTCACCTCCCTCCACTGGTTGAAAGCCGGGGTTGGACCAATAAAGCCGTTCGGAGCAATGAATTTAGCCTCATCATCAATTAAGCTGGTCGGGTCAATCTCTGGGGCAAATGTATGTGGGTGAACCGGCGGGATAAGATCCGTCACTTTATAAGAGGGAGTCGCCATCTTCTTATTCTCCATATCAAAACCCGGCTGATATTTATCGATGTTGGTCTCATCTCCAAGGACGATGGCTTGAGGTCAAACTCCCCTCACGCAGGCAATGAAGTCATCTTGCTCAAATAGAGTCTCGTCTTCCTTCACGGTAGTGTACCCCTTAGCTACATCCGCCGGGTCTAGATCTGGCACCCAGGCTTTGGAGCAGCTCAGGGCAGTCAGGGCTCTGGCTCTGGCACAGGATCGTTTAACCTCTTGAAACCTGGCGGGTAAGATCGATAATTTCTTCAAAATGTCACTCAGCCGGTTGGGTCCTTGGTTGGCAGGGGAGATAGCAGCAAGTGCTCATTGAGCACCAGTATACAACTGCTCCACAAAGGTATAAACTGCCTTCAGTTTGGTCACACTATCTTGGCTCAGATCTTGGCTTCGTGGACCTACGAGTTATTTTCAACAAAGGTTCAGTAGGTGGTTTATATTCCTAGTCACAATAAGGTATAAGTGATTAATACAGATGACTTATCGAAGATGGCGGAGACCATTTAAGAGACATGGTTCTTTAAGCCGGTGATCTCTGAGGTAACCTCTTCAAGAGACGCCTCAGCCGTTTCAACACGTTGAACCAGCAGCGTCTTTTCTTCAGCCCAGGATTTCTTGTTTGCAGTCAAGCTGGTCTTTAATTTTTCTGTCTCAAAAAGACTCAATTGGAGTTTAGAGTCAGCAGTTTTGATTTCTGCCTCTTAATCCGCCAGCCGGGTCTTTGCTTCAGTTAATTGGGAGCCCAATTCAGATAAGGCGTTCTGCAAAACATACACAGATATGTCAAGGCTTAAACTAAAAGTTATAAAGGTTCAAGTCTCAAGTACTTTGCACCGCAATACCACTTGACACTTGGGGAGTAATGTCTGCCAAAGAAAAAATTTTATGACTCTTATATGTTTCAAGTCCCAAGTGTTTTACAAAGTAACAACACTTGGCACTTGGGGGCTAATGCATGATATTCAGAAAGTTTTTCAAGATTGAGTCGGATTGTAGTACTTATTGGGACTAGTAAAAGACAATTATAAAGTTAAGTATCGGTTCATTTATGATAAATTGAGCCGGCCCTTGGGGACTACAGGTCAAGTTTATGCTACTCTATTGGACTTTCAGAGGCAAAGTTTCAACCTATACCATAAAGTCTACAGATCATTCAGGATCATCATCTAAAGACTTGGGGGCTGACAGAGTATAAATAAGCCGGAAAAGATACCTCATATTTTAGCTGCAATTGCTTGACCATCTCAATTTCCGACTCATGGCTGGAATGCACATGACTGAGATAGCTGGACAGTATGTCACTAGCATTCATATGAGTATAGCGAGAGATATCAAACTATACTTTCTGCCTTTCTAAGGCCTCCTGTTTGGCAGAGTGCCTGGCTAGCACAGTTGCATTACCCGACGCAACAAATCTGCTGCCAGTGATTAGACCATCATGATCAGAAGATGTTGGCGGGGTAGCTGAACTGGATGGTCTGGCGGTAGAGGGATTAACAATGGTATCATCAGCTGCCGGCTCAGGAGGATCCAATTGAGTATCAACAGCTGGGTCTTCTCGTGCTTCAGTTCGAGGGGGAGAAGTTGGCATGGCCGGTTCAGGTGCAAGAACTAACGGGTCTTCCGCTGGTTTAATCACCTTGGCCTTCTTGGACTTGGCTTGACCACTAAGAAATATTTTATGAGACAGTTAGTACAATGATGCAGTTTTAAAGATACAGAGGAAAACTGTTTTTTCCTTACCCAGGAGCAGTTTTGAAAGCCAGAAACTGAGTCTGAGATGAGTCGCCAGAAGAGCGAGAAACCTCCTGCAAAAGGTAAAATAAAGTCAGTGAGGCAAGGGAATAGATTCATTAATGAAAGCAACAGATGAAGATGAAAGAAACCTCATTCTGGCACTTTCGAGGAGTTTGTTGTAAAACAGAAGGCGGTTCATCGTCGTCATTATTCCGGGCCTGATGGCGGCTGTCGGTGTCAAAACCGGCGGACCTCGGGTAGGGGGTCCCGAACTATGCGTCTAGGCCGGATGGTAACAGGTGGCAGGGGACACAATGTTTTACCCAGGTTCGGGCCCTCTTGATGGAGGTAAAACCCTACGTCCTGCTTGATTAATATTGATGATATGGGTAGTACAAGAGTAGATCTACCACGAGATCAGAGAGGCTAAACCCTAGAAGCTAGCCTATGGTATGATTTTTGTTCGTCCTATGGACTAAAACCCTCCGGTTTATATAGACACGGAGAGGGCTAGGGTTACACAGAGTCGGTTACAATGGGAGGAGATCTACATATCCGTATTGCCAAGCTTGCCTTCCACGCCAAGGAAAGTCCCATCCGAACATGGGACGAAGTCTTCAATCTTGTATCTTCATAGTCCGAGAGTGCGGCCAAAGGTTATAGTCCGGCTATCCGGACACCCCCTAATCCAGGACTCCCTCAGTAGCCCCTGAACCGGGCTTCAATGATGACGAGTCCGGTGCGCCGATTGTCTTCGGCATTGCAATGCGGGTTCCTCCTCCGAATACTTCATAGAAGATTTTGAACACAAGGATAGTGTTCGGCTCTGCAAAATAAGTTCCACATACTGTTGTAGAGAGAATAATATTTACATAAATCTTAATCTGCTGACACGTTTTGGCAACATGACATTATGCCATGGCCCGGTGCTTATTCGAACCGTTTTTCTTCAACCAGCTCCACACATAACGCGAGGCGGTTTTTGACACGTATTGTCAAAGCAGAGATCGTGTTCTCCCAATCATGAGATTCTGATTAATACTGTCGTGGGTAACCCAACCGTGTCTAGGACTCCTAGATTATAGGTAAGTCCAAACGGCCACGGTGAGGACGCTTGATATTCACCCTCTTTATAAAGGGACAAGGTTTTCGTTTTTTCCCTCTCGTGCTCAATCGAACCCCTCCCCCGCCTCGAGTTCTAACACCCAAAGCCTAGGTCAGGTGCTCCGGATCTTCAATCATGTCCGGATCCAGCCTTCAAGGCCGATGGATGCCCTCCTCCGTCACGGAAGAGGATATCAAGAAGTTGAGGGAGGCCAGATACCTGACCGCCGAGGTTTCGCATCGGCTGCTTGCTCGAGGGCAGGTCGTCCCCACTCCGGAATGCAATGAGAATGTCGTGTTCGTCTCCCACTTCCTCTGAGGCCTAGGCCTCACTCTGGATCCCTTCGTCAGGGGTTTGATGTTCTATTACGGGCTAGATTTCCACGATCTAGCTCCGAACTCCTTTCTCCATATCTCGACATTTATTGTCGTGTGTGAGGCCTTCCTCCGCATTACCCCTCACTTCGGCCTATGGCTCAAGACCTTTGAAGTGAAGCCGAAGATGATCGAGGGGCAACATGCAGTTTGCGGAGGCGCGTTAATAAGCAAGATGGCAGGAGCTCTGTGGCCGAAAGGTTCCTTTCCAGAGGTGTTCGGATTATGGCAACGGGAGTGATTTTACATCACGGCTCCCAGAAGAGCCAAGTGGGCGGCTGCCCCCGCTTTCCGCTCGGGCCCCCCACAACAACTAATGTCATGGATTAGCAGAGGACTGAGCTGGGGTCCAGCCAAGGACGTGCATATACTGCAAAGCCGCATTCAAGATCTCTTCGAGGGAGATTTTAATTTGGTTGTGGTAGTGCAAGTTATGCTGGTTCGTTGAGTCCAGCCCTGCAAACGCCGGCCCCTTCGCTTATGGGAGTTCAACCCAGAAGGACCGCGTGCTATTCAAAGTTTCCCCGGCCTGACGCATGAGGAAATTTACAAGTCATTCTTCGGACCTCAAATAGAGTGTCCGGATACTACTGAGGACGTGGGCCTGAGCAGTAACCGTGCCGCCGAACAAGTAAGTAATCCTCTAGCCGAACAGACTGTCTTTTATTCATCATGACATCATCTCTGAGAAATCGCTCTTCGACCAGGACTGGCTAACAAAAGCGAAGATGATTCGGTGTTTGGCCCCCCTCCCTGAGGGTTTGGAAAATCCGGTGCTGGAAAACATGCTCGAGCTCGCACCTTGCCCAGAGCCCTCGAAGGAAGATACAGGGGGGGATAATATGGGCGAAAGCGGGCCCCCATTGCTGCCAGTTCCACCCGAGGGAATGAGCGCCTCCATAAAGGAGGATAACCGGGGGAGGAAGAGGACTGCTTCTGAGGATCTGGAAGCCGAGGCCTCCGAACGAGAGAAGAAGTCTCCAACAGAGGGTCCTACCTCGAGGGGTGCTCTTGCCGCACAGTCTGCGGGAGGATGAGCCCTCCAACGAGTCGTAAGTGATTCAAAAAATACTTTAATAGTGAAGGTATACTACCTTTCCTCTCAGGAGAATAACCGCCGCATATATCATGCAGTTCGGGTCTTAGCCCTTCTCAGCTGAGCTCGTATTCGGGGGATCTTCTTCCGGAGATGATGGAGAGCGAAACGCCTCCCCCGGACTCCTTCGCTCAAGAAGCGGGCGACCCTGAAGTGTCGTCACAAAGGGCCTCTCCGGATCCAGTGAGGCCAGAAGATAATCCCATAGTCACCCGAAGTCCCCAATGTCCGGCTCTCGAAGAGAGCAAACAAAAGAGTCCGGCACCGTCTGGTATGCGGTCGGACGTTCTGAGGGAGCTGTTGGAGCGAGCGGCCATCTCAGAAGAACACCGTACGCTAATGGGTACGGTGATGGAAAGCATTTCGTCCGCTGAAAGCGGATTACATGAAGCCTTTATGAGTCTACTGATAGGCTTTGAGGTACGTGAAATGATATTTGATAGTACCGCACATGTTAGGTGTGCCCTGTGTAGATAGTAGCCCCGGAGACTCTGGTTGTCGCCGAGAACGGCGGCGAACAGAGGATCATAGTCCCAGGCAATAACTAGACTGCCTTTATGTGCAGGTGGTGGAAGCTCCGGTGGCTAGCCGGACTAGTGAGTTTGCCGAATTAAAGCGGCAACTGGATGCGGCAGACGCCGACATTGAGCTTGTTAACAAGCAGCTTCACGAATCACAGGGTAAGTAATGTTTTCTGGTGAATGTCACATAATAAGAGTAGCATGATGCCAGTATCTTTAATATGTTGTGACTGCAGACGGAGCTGCCACCGTGGAGACCCTTCGGGCGGAACTCGCCCGAGCTAAGGAACAAGCGAGGGTTAGTAATGCGGCTGCTTTGAAGGCGGCCGAAGAGTTAAGAGCCGAGAAGGCCGCCCATTGCGAAAGCAAAGAAAAGATGGCCAAGATGACCATAGAATTAAAAGGCACTGCCGACCATTGCCGGTTCCTTGAAGAAGAGAACCGAGTGAAGGCAGAGGACCTTGAGAAGGCCACGATGGCGACCAAAGACACTCGCTCTGCTATGAGGGCGAAGAAGGAAGAGCTGCGGGAAGCCCAGGATATTGCGGCTGGGAAGCCCTTTCTGCTATAGAGGAAGTTCGGAGATCCGCGGTATGCCCCTCTGGATCGGTTGTGGAGTTTGGCAGACGCATATATGGACTTGGCGGCAAGCGCTGTCGATGCGGTCGAATACTTCCGAGATCAGTCAGATCGTGAAGTAGACAAGCTGTTCCGGTCGCAATTTAACGTTCCAGAGCGTCCGCTTCCGTTGACTGATCAGCTAGCCAAATGGGCCGAACTTAATAGGTTGTCCGGACTCGCCATGAGGTCCGTTGTAGATCATTTCTGGCCGAAGAAGCGAAAGTCGAACAGCTATTTCAGCTTAGTGCAGCAGTTCCTTGGTGCAGTGCCGCGCATCAACACGATGAAGTGGTTGGCGTGCATAGAAGGCTCGCGGATGGCCTTTTCCCGTGTCAAGGCATACTGGGCGGAGATGGATGCTACCACTATTGCGGCGCAAGGTTCGGCCATAGGCCGAGATGCTGCCGAGCACTATTTTGAAGAGGTTCTTGAGGGTGCTCGTTTGATAGAGTCCCAGTGCTTGAAGAATATTATGTTTGAGTGACATGTATTGCCATTGTAAACACAATGTTTTTATAAAATATAGTAAGGCTGTATTTATACTTTTTCCGGAAAGTAATATGATGCCTCCTGTCCGGCCGTTTATGTATATATGTATATAAACTGAAAGATTGCAGTCGTCGGCTTCAACCCTCACGCATATAATGCGGAGGTGCTCGCAAAAAAAACTCATGTTCACACTTAACCCAACGTCTTGGTCCTATTAAGGAGGTGATAGCGCAGCGAACGAGGCAACCAGACTATAAGCTTTAACACTTTCACTTAGCCATAGGAGTTTGATAGTGGGGCTACTAGATAGCCCCTGGTGGCTCCGCACTCTCCCAATCTCAGGGTGCGTACATGCCTGGCCGAAAAACGGCCCTTCGTTAAGGCGGAGGAATTCTAACATTCCGATAGGTCATCGAGTGGTTGACCAGTCTCACGCTATATCATGACAGTCAGTTTTCGACTTTCTCTACTGAGGTGCTCGTCCGGATGAACCAGGGCACAATCGCAGTAGTTCTCCTGGTGCTGCCTTAGCCGATAAAGCGGAACGTAAGGCACCAAAACACAGGAGCCGGGCAAACCCAACATTTGACCAAAGACAATGATTCGGAGCTGATGCATATAAGGCCAAACTCGCGGCGCCGAACACTCCCTAAGGTATTCGGTCTTTATGGTATAAACCGGGCCTAAATAGTGCCCTTTGTAAGAAGCCCCTTGTGTCCAGGTACGTGCATTATTCTGACGTGGCCACATGCCAAAACATCAGCATCCTTCTTAATTGTGCTGAGAATTCGAGGGATGTGTATCAACAAGAGACAGTAAAAAAAAGGTTTAGGCAGGGTCTTAATCTAAAAAGAATCCTTGGAGCGGGTCCTGCTGCATGTCTGTGCTTGTGTCTCCATTGTGCCGTATCCTGGATGGGTGTAGCACGATGGTCATCTGTAAAAGAGATGAACTTAGGTGAAAAAGTTGTCGTGCAAAAAGGTGGTTTTTTAAAGAAACCATGTATAATTAAAAATGAGTAAAAAAATTGCCACTTGTCTACGCGCGTTGAGCCCCTTATATTTGTAATAGGGGTGTGGCCCTCAATTCGGTATGAATTACATATAGCTGCGCCGGACTCGTCTAACTATGTCCGTGGTCTTGACGACCTATCGAATGCTTTAGTTGGTGAGGCCGTTTTTAGTGTGCAGCTGCTAAGGCAATCACATTCTTTTCGGCGCGCAAAGATCGCTTAATATTTCCATTCACTGTAATGATGCCACATGGACCGGGCATCTTGAGCGTGAGGGAAGCGTAATGTGGTATTGCATTAAAGCGAGCAAAAGCTTCATGTCCAAGTAGTGCTTGATGACCACTTTAGAACGGAGCAATGTGAAGGTTAAATGTTCGCTACAGAAGTTATTGGGGAAGCCGAATATAACTTTTAGTAGCAGGGAGCCCGTGTAGTGAGCCCATGGGCCTAGCGTTACTCCTTTAAAGGTAGTGTTGCTATGGCGGATTTTCGTTGGGTCTATCCCCATTTCGCGGATTGTATCCTGGTATATCAGGTTTAAACTGTTGCCACCGTCCATCAGGACTCGTGTAAAGTGGTATCCGTTAATTATTGGGTCTAATACCAGGGCAGCCCATCCTTCACACCGGATACTTGCTGAGTAATCACGATGGTCGAAAGTGATCGTTTGAGACGACCAATGGTAGGACTTCACTGTGATAGGCCCTTGGGCATGTCTCTCTGGGAGTGGCGCTTTGCTTCCCTTGATCACGTTTAACATGTTGACTGTTTTGACTTCTGGTGGAAACTTCTTTTGTTCCCCAGTGTCTTGCTTGAGAGGCTCATCCTCGTCTTCGCTTGGTGTACCCTCCCCCTTGTGTACGGCGTTGAGCTTGCCGGACTGCTTGAAGCCCAACATTCTCTGTGGGTATGATTAGCGGGTTTACCAGGGGTGCTATGGATCTAACATACTTGGTCCAGAATTTTGTTTAGGCTGGACAGTTCGTCTCTGGCGCCTTTAGAGGGCGGCTTTTGCTGACTTGGCCGAGATCTTTTGAATCCGGCGTTTACTGTCGTGCTCTTCGTGCTGTCTTCTTTATTCCGGTGTTTGTTATTGTTGTTGCGCCGTGATTTCCCGTTTCCATCTCTAGCTTCGGATGTACTGGGGTCGCTGGTGCTGCATCTGGCTAGCCAGCTGTCCTCACCCGCGCAAAAGCGGGTCATGAGGCTTGTTAATGCTGCCATTGTTCTCAGTTCTTCTTGGCCGAGGTGTCTGGCAAGCCATTCGTCACGGACGCTATGCTTAAAAGCTGCCAAGGCTTCAGCGTCCGGACAGTCGACTATTTGGTTCTTTTTAGTAAGAAACCTATTCCAAAGCTTTCGGGCTGACTCTCCGGGCTGTTGAGTTATATGACTCAAATCGTCCGCGTCTGGAGGTCGGACATAAGTCCCTTGAAAATTTGCCCGAAAAGCGTCTTCGAGCTCTTCCCAGCTTCCAATGGAGCTTTCGGGGGGGCTTTTAAGCCAGTGCCGAGCTGGCCCTTTGAGTTTGAGGGGTAATTATTTAATGGCGTGGAGATCATCTCCTCGAGCCATATGGATGTGGAGGATATAGTCCTCAATCCAGACCCGAGGGTATGTTGTTCCGTCATATGCCTCTATGTTTACGGGTTTGAATCCCTCTGGAAATTCATGGTCCAGCACCTCATCGGTGAAACATAGGGGGTGTGCGGCGCCCCTGTATCTGGGCATGCCGTGGTGTTCGGATGTTTGGTGTGTTGCATCATGTGCTAGAGTGCGCTTGCACGGTCCATAGATGGATCTAGTTGCTCCTTCCTTTTGATGCGAGCACTTGCGTGGATCGCGTATTGGCTTCTGTGCGGCGTTGCTTGCCGCTCCATGTTGGCCGTGAGGTCGTCTATCCAGCCAGGTGGCCATTTTAATTTTTGGTTGCGGGGGATCTAAGGCCTCCTCATCGAATTCAGGTAGCAACTTCCGCTTCGGGTAGCTCTTGGTGAGGCGATTACCGCCATACTTCGCTGCTGTGTTGAGTACTTTACTCCATCTGATTTGGAGTGTGTCTTGCGCCGCCTTGAGCCTTTGCTTCTGCCTTTTTAGACTCCTCGCGGTGGCAACAAGCCTTTGATGGGCATTTTGTTGCTCCGGGCGTCTGTCGGGTGTTATGTCCTCTGGACTATTATCCTTGACAGAGTTGGTTTGTTCGGTTCGATTCTCCGTGTTGCCGTGGTCCGGCAGTGGTTCGCCCTGCTCTAACCCTGGGTCTATATGATCATTATTTCTGTCAAGGCGGGATTTGGGGCGGCGCTTATGCCGTCGCTTTGACTGCTTCTTGAGGGGACAGCCCTTCGTTGCGTCCTTCCGTTCCTCGTCGTCGTTTTCCTTTGGTGTGTCCACCATGCATACGTCATGTGATGAGGTGGACGTCTAGTGCCCTATGGGCAGTGGTTCCTCTTTGTCTCTCGCATCGTCGTCCATACCATCGATGTCTTCGGAGTCGAAATCGAGCATGTCCGCGGAAGGCACAACTGGCTCCGAATTGAAGGTCGGAGCGGCTGCCGGTGCGATCTCCTTAACACTGTCCGATGGGAGAGCTAAGTCATACTCATCGTGACCGCGTGGCGCACAAGGCAGAGGCTCGAATCCGTCGAAGATCAAATCTCCACGGATATCGTCCATGTAGTTTAAGCTTCCAAACCTGACCTGGTGGCCAGGGGCGTAACTTTCAATGTGCTCCAGATGGCCAAGCGAATTGGCCCGCAGTGCAAAGCCACCGAACACGAAGATCTGTCCGGGGAGAAAAGTCTCACCCTGGACTGCACCGCTATCGATGATAGTAGGAGCCATCAAGCCTAATGGCGATGACACAGAGGAACTCTCAATGAAAGCACCAATGTCGGTGTCAAAACCGGCGGATCTCGGGTAGGGGGTCCCGAACTGTGCGTCTAGGCCGAATGGTAACAGGAGGCAGGGGACACAATGTTTTACCCAGGTTCGGGCCCTCTTGATGGAGGTAAAACCCTACGTCATGCTTGATTAATATTGATGATATGGGTAGTACAAGAGTAGATCTACCACGAGATCAGAGAGGCTAAACCCTAGAAGCTAGCCTATGGTATGATTGTTGTTCGTCCTATGGACTAAAACCCTCCGGTTTATATAGACACCGGAGAGGGCTAGGGTTACACAGAGTCGGTTACAATGGGAGGAGATCTACATATCCGTATTGCCAAGCTTGCCTTCCACGCCAAGGAAAGTCCCATCCGGACACGGGACGAAGTCTTCAATCTTGTATCTTCATAGTCCGAGAGTCCGGCCAAAGGTTATAGTCCGGCTATCCGGACACCCCCTAATCCAGGACTCCCTCAGTGGCTCTCATGTTGCTGTTTTTTCAAAAGAAAATGAGGGTCCAAATAAGCCAAAGGGTGCGAAAACCTTACTTTCCGGGTTACCAGTCGAAGTTTCTGTCTTGGCAAATGGGCTGAGTCAGAGGAAATAGTTACCTCCTCTTCTACGGCCCGACTGGCCCCCGTGACGTCCTAGCAATAGTCAGTGTCAATAAGGTTATTAAAAAACTGGCCAAGGGAGTCAAGGGCTACCTTCGACTCAGAATCATCGTCAAGCTTTAACAGGTCCTAAGCAGTGCTCCTTTTCTTCTTGGACCTCCAGTTCGTCTTCCTGGCGGCTATGGCGGCGGCTCTAGCCTTCTTGGCAGCTTCATGGTCATACTTGGCTTTCCAGAAGTCGGATTTGGCCTGTAAACAAATAAACAGGATAAAAGGTCATGCAAGTATTTAAAACTACCGAGGAAAAACACAAAAAGAGGAGTTCAGGGTTTTCTCACCTATGGTGCCGGGTTGAGTTTATAGAAGGGGTTTAACCCAACCTTAATGTAGTCCTCATACTTGCCGTTCACAAGGATGGTTGACATTGAAATAGTATCTTGTTCAGTTAGTTGTACAGAGTTGTAACGCAGAGAGTCATCTGGTCCTCCGCCATGTTCATACATCAATTTGGATCAGCGGCTTAGAGGAATGAACCGCCACGAGATCTAGCAGCGGATCAAGTCAACGCCGGTTAAGCCATTCCCCAGTAAGGCATTGATCCTTTTAATAGATGGAATAAGCTTCTTGCATTCAGCAGCAGTAAGCTTATCAGGGAGCACAAACTTGGAGTTCAGACGCTCCGCGTGGTAACCCGACAGTGGTTTTTCATTGGCTGGAGACGTATCTTGGCAATGGAACCAGGTCTGATTCCAATCTTTGGGATGACTCAGTAAGACTATTAGGGGAAAGACGGCGCCCTGTCGGCGCTGAATTGAGATTCCACCAAGTTCCAAGCTAGGTCCATTGGTACACTCATTCTAGCGGTTCAGATAAAAGTACTCTCTAAAGAGTTCCACAGTCAGCTCTTCTTGAAGATACACCTCACAGAGAACTTGAAAATTGCAGATGTTGGATATGGAATTGGGTCCAATATCTTGAGGGTGAAGTTTGAAAAAAATGAAGAACGTCTCTGAAGAACTTTGAGCCGGGTGGTGTAAAACCTCGATTCATGTGGTCAAAGAAGACAATAACTTCACCGTCTTTGGGATTAGGCCGTTCCTCGTCCGGGTCAGGTGCACGATAAGACATAACATTTTTCCCTGACAAAAATCCTATGGTGAAGAATTCCTTCAAGGTATCTTCAGTGACTATGGAAGGGACCCAGTTGCAGATAGTCGGTTCTTTTGACGGCATGATGATCAAAGGACAAACTGAAAAGAAAGTAACATGTCGGTTCAATTCAATGGTGAAGTTAAATGATGATGGTGCAAATGAGTAATGGCGGCTTAAGTAAGGTTTAATGTCATATAAGGGAAAAGTGAGCCGGCGTAATAAGCCGCCATGACTACAGATATTTGAGAAATGCCAGAAACAGAATTGGCCAAGTGTTGAGGCAAACAAGTTTCCTAATTTCTTGATATTATTCTGGATCAAATGGACGTTCAAAATGGAAAATTTTCTAGACCTAAAAATCTAGCACAGATGAGTTCGTGAGTTCTAATGAGGTCTTTGTACTAGAAAAAGGGATCTATTGGTATCAAGAATGGGTACAAAACAACTATCACACGAGTATATGCTCTTTTTCGATCAAGAAGAAGCTGCAGTGGAAGAACTACGAAGAAACTGTGATGAACTATGAAGAACATGCAGAAACCTAGAAACCCTAATGCGGATCTGAGGAGCAGGAAGGTAAAACACTTACAGCCACGGATCTTCTACGAAGGGTCGCCACCGTTCTCTGGACCGATTCAGGTTGATGCAGCGGCCAAGGTTGACGAAGACGAGGTGCTCTGCGATGGCAGCAGAGCTCGGGCAGTAGTAGGGTTGCGAGAGGAAGAAGACGAAGAGAGGGAAGAATGAGAAAAGACCAGGTCGTGCCTATTTATAAGGGGATAAACGAACAGGCAGGCGCAAAAATCAAGGAAGACCAAAATAATGATTATCCAACTAAACGGACGCCTCGATTTAAGGATAAAGATCCGTCGAAGATGACGTCATAGCAGGCTTTCGTGTTTTCAGAAGATGACGTCATGGCGGGTTACAGAGTTTTTACAAAGAGAGGAAGATGGATTTCGTTTAAGTATTGAAGATTGACAAAGAACAAAGTTCAAGTCAACCTGGGACCTAATGTTGGGAATATAGCTACCAGGTAAGACCCGCCTAGGAGGGGCCGGGTCAACCCCCATGGCGGGTTACAAAAGAAGCCCAGTAATATTCAAGGTGATAGTTTATTAAGACTTATAGAAGGCCTAAGCCCAGAGGCGGCTTAAGGCCCAATTTGTAAACCGCCCTATGTAAAGAAAGACATGTAAAGAAAGGCATATAAAAGAAGTCACCGAGCCGGACACGTTTTATGAGCCGGCCGGGACTCTGTAGGCCGCCAGGCGTCAACCCATGTATATAAGGGGACGACCCAACGACGGCTTAGGACAAGAAACAAGAGATCGATAGCCAAGCTAGCGGATTAGCTCCTTGGTCATCGAAACCCCAGCAATTCCAATAGAACTAGACGTAGACTTTTACCTTCATCGTAAGGGGCCGAACTAGTATAAACCTCTCGTGTCCTTTGTCCCGATTAACCCCTTTAAGCTTCCTAGTTGCGATGGACCTACGACTAAGTCCTTTTGCTAGGACATCTGTCGTGACAATTCCACGACAGTTATTGTTGACATTACCCTTGAGGTAAAAGGTTGGGAGGCAAAACTATAAGCCCCTATCTTTCTCTGTGTCTGATTAAAACTTCATAACCATAAATATTGCATGAGTGTTAGCAATTATGAAAGACTAAATGATGGTTGAGTATGTGGACTTGCTGAAAAGCTCTTATATTGACTCTTTCTGATGTTCTGATAAATTGCAATTGCTTCAATGACTGAGATTATAGTTTGTTCATCCTCAATAAAGTTTCTGGTTCATACTTGAAATTGTGATTAAGTTGTTACTTTAGCATAAAAGATCATATGACAATACATGTATATGTTGTTGTTCTAAGAATGATCATGATGCCCTCATGTTCGTATTTTATTTTTATCGACACCTCTATCTCTAAACATGTGGACATATTTATCGATATCGGCTTTCGCTTGAGGACAAGCGAGGTCTAAGCTTGGGGGAGTTGATACGTCAATTTTGCATCATGTGTTTATATCGATATTTATTGCATTATGGGTTGTTATTACTCATTATGTCACAATACTTATGCCTATTCTCTCTTATTTTACAAGGTTTGCATGAAGAGGGAGAATGCCGGGAGGTGGAATTCTGGGCTGGAAAAGGAGCAAATATTAGAGACCTATTCTGCACAACTCCAAAGTCCTGAAACTTCACGGGAGCAAGTTTCAGAATATATAAAAAATATTGGGCGAAAGAAGTAACAAAGGGGGGCCACCCACCTTCCACGAGGGTGGGGCGCCTGCCCTACCCCCCTGGGCGCGCCCCCTGCCTTGTGGGCCCCCTGGCAGCCTTCTGATGCCCATCTTTGGCTATATGGAGTCTTTTGTAGAGGACAAAAATCATAAGCTAGCTCACGGGACGAACCTCCGCCGCCACGAGGCAGAACCTTGGCGGAACCAATCTAGGGCTCCGGCGGAGATGTTCTGCCGGGAAAACTTCCCTCTGGGAGGGGGAAATCATCACCATCATCATCACCATCGATCCTCTCATCGGGAGGGGGTCAATCTCCATCATCATCTTCACCAGCACCATCTCATCCAAACCCTAGTTCATCTCTTGTATCCAATGTTTGTCCCAAAGCCTCAGATTGGTACCTGTGGGTTGCTAGTAGTGATGATTACTCCTTGTAGTTGATGCTAGTTAGTTTACTTGGTGGAAGATCATATGTTCAGATCCATTATGCATATTAATACCCCTCTGATTATGGACATGAATATGATTTGTGAGTAGGTACATTTGTTCCTGAGGACATGGGAGAAGTCTTGCTATAAGTAGTCATGTGAATTTGGTATTCGTTCTATATTTTGATGAGATGTATGTTGTCTTTCCTCTAGTGGTGTCATGTGAACGTCGACTACATGAAACTTCACCATTGTTTGGCCCTAGAGGAATGCATTGGGAAGTAATAAGTAGATGATGGGTTGCTAGAGTGACAGAAGCTTAAACCCTAGTTTATGTGTTGCTTCGTAAGGGGCTGATTTGGATCCATATGTTTCATGACATGGTTAGGTTTACATTAATACTTCTTTTGTAGTTGCGGATGCTTGCGATAGGGGTTAATTGGGATGCTTGTCCAAGGAAAGACAGTACCCAAGCACCGGTCCACCCACATATCAAATTATCAAAGTACCAAACGCGAATCATATGAACGTGATGAAAACTAGCTTGATGATAATTCCCATGTGTCCTCGGGAGCGCTTTCCTTTATATAAGAGTTTCTATAGGCTTGTCCTTTGATGCAAAAAGGATTGGTCCATTTTGTTGCACCTTATTTACTTTTATTACTTGTTACCCGTTACAAATTACCTTATCACAAAACTATCTGTTACCGATAATTTCAGTGCTTGCAGAGAATACCTTGGTGAACACCGCTTATCATTTCCTGCTGCTCCTTGTTGGGTTCGACACTCTTACTTATCGAAAAGGCTACGATAGATCCCCTACACTTGTGGGTCATCAATGCCTTCTCCGGGTTCCTATGCCTTGGTGCTGGATGCCACCTTTTCAACAGATAGGCGAGCTGCTCGTTTCTCCTGAGTCCTGATAGATGGCGGTAGCAGCATCAACATCCTTTACCGTGACACCATGGAGAAACTACACATCAAAGAGAGACAACTCCAGCCCAGTCGGACTGTCTTCCATTGCATTGTACCTGGCCTTTCCTGCTCACCAATCGGCAAGATCAAGATAGATGTCCTCTTCAGAGACAAAGATCACTTCCGCTGTCAGCTAATTTGGTTTGAGGTGTTTGGCCTGGAGAGCACTTACCATGCGCTCCTAGGCCGGCCGGCTCTAGCCAAGTTCATGGCGGTGCCGCACTATGCCTACCTCAAGATGAAGATGCCGGGAACCAAGGGCATTATCACTATAGCCGGCGACTACAAGAAGTCGGCCGCCTGTGCTACTGCTAGTAGCAGGCTAGCCGAGTCCCTCGTGATTGCTGCCGAAAAGAAGCTCCTTGACCGGGTTGTGGCAATGGCCAGCAAGCAGCCGGACCTGTCGCCAGACCCTAAGGAGTCGGAAGCTCAGGGTTCTTTCCAGCCAGCCAAAGAAACAAAGAGGATCCCATTGGACCCCGACCACCCCGAGAGGCACGCTATCGTAGGGACCAACCTCGATAGGTAATAGGAAAGGGAGCTCGTCGATTTCCTCCATAAGAATCGGGACATCTTCGCATGGTCTCCCAAGGACATGCCGGGTGATCCGATGGATATCGCCGAGCACAAGCTACATGTCAAATCAGATGCAGAACCAGTCAAGCAGCCCCTACGCCGCCTGTCAGAAGAAAAAAGAAGAATTGTTGGTGAAGAGATTGCCCGACTCCTAGCAGCCAGCTTCATTATGGAGGTGTTCTTTCCAGAATGGCTTGCCAACCCAGTCCTCGTACTGAAGAAAAATAACAAGTGGCGCATGTGTATTGACTACACCGGCCTCAACAAAGCCTGCCCCAAAGATCCATTTGCTCTGCCCCGGATTGATCAAGTGATAGACTCCACAGCCCGATGCGAGCTGTTGTCTTTCCTTGGTGCCTACTTTGGCTACCACCAGATCAAGCTGAACCCGGCCGATCGGCTAAAGACCGCCTTCATCACACCATTCGGAGCCTTCTGCTACCTGACCATGACATTCGGCCTGAGAAATGTCGGTGCCACCTTTCAGCGTTGCATGCAGAAGTGCCTCCTCAAGCAACTCAGCAGAAATGCCCATGTCTACATAGACGATATTTTGGTGAAGACGGAGAAGCGTGGCACCCTCTTGGAAGATCTCAAGGAGACTTTTGACAATCTACGCCATTTTCAAATCAATCTCAACCCAGAGAAGTGTGTCATTGGAGTCCCAGCCGGCCATCTCCTTGGCTTCCTTGTCTCAGAATGCGGCATCAAATGCAACCCTATGAAGATCAAGGCCATTGAGCGGATGGAGATACCCACCCGACTGCAGACGTCCAGAAGTTCACCGGCTGCTTGGAGTCCATCACCCGCTTCATCAGTCAGCTGGGTGAGATGACTCTTCCACTGTACTAGTTAATGAAGAAAATCACTCACTTCGAGTGGAATGACAAGGCGGACGAGGCCTTCCTCCAGCTCAAGAAAATGCTGACTATGATGCTTGTCTTGGCGGCTCCGACTGCTAAGGAGCCCATGTTCCTCTACATCGCCACCACCAGCCAGGTGGTCAATACTGTCATTGTGGTAGAGCGGCCAGAAGACGGCAAAGCACAGCCGGTCCAGAGGTCCGTGTACTACCTGAGTGAGGTGTTGTCGGCCTCAAAGCAGAATTACCCCCACTACCAGAAGATGTGCTGCGACGTGTACTTTGCCGCCAAGAAGCTCAAGCAATATTTCCAAGAGTACTCCATCATGGTCGTTTGCACTGCCCTGCTTGCTGAGATCATGGGCAACAGAGATGCATCAGGCCGGGTGGCCAAATGGGCCATCGAGCAGGCCCCTACACCATCTTCTACCAACCACGTACCGCCATCAAGTCCCAAGCGCTGGCCGACTTCCTCGTCGACTGGGCCGAGACCCAGTGCCAGCTCTGGACTCCACTCATTGGCGGATGCACTTAGATGGCTCGAAGATGCGAGCCGGCATTGTCCTCACTTCTTCCAAGGGTGACAAGCTCAGATACATGCTGCAAATTCACTTTGCCGCGTCCAACAATGTGGACGAGTACGAGGCGCTCGTACACGGACTCCGCCTAGCCAAGGAGATTGACATCCGCCAAATTCTGTGCTACCACGACTTGAACTTGGTGGTCCAGCAGTCATCTGGAGACCGGGACGC
Source organism: Triticum aestivum (assembly GCF_018294505.1). Lineage (NCBI taxonomy): Eukaryota > Viridiplantae > Streptophyta > Magnoliopsida > Poales > Poaceae > Triticum > Triticum aestivum. Next base: position 159,553,875 of record NC_057797.1, on the reverse strand, counting down.
CGAGGATGTAAACACGGCAAGCTACCGCTTCCTCATCCAACAGATTAGCGGATACTTTGACGGGTGCGAGTTCCTTCACGTGCCACGGGCCGACAATGAGCAAGCTGATGCCCTGGCACGGATCGGCTCAACCTGCCAAGCGATACCAGCTGACGTCTCCCTCCAGTGCCTCTGCAAGCCATCTATCAAGCCTTCCCCAGAATCAGAGTCCATCTTCGTACCGGCTGCTCCCGGAACAGTTGGATCCGACTCGGGGGCTGCAGGAGCCGGCCTGGGGACTTCGGCAGGCATCTCGGGGACTTCAGCATTCGTACCCGGCCCAGGGACTTCAGAACCTAGCTTGGGGGCCGCAGCAGGCGGCACGAGGACTGCAGCAGTCGCACCTGGCTCGGGGATTTTAGAACCCGGCCTGGGGGCTGCAACAGTCGGCCGAGGAACTTCAACAACACAGCAAGTGGTGGCCAGCTCCAACCCGCCGCCTCCCAACCCAACCGCCCTGGTACCAGTGGCCGTAATGACAGTGGTCGAAGCACCATCACGGGCGCAGAGCATGCTCAACTTCCTCGTGAGCGGAGAGCTACCAGCCGACGAGATCCTGGCATGACAAGTGTAACGTGGGCAGCAGCATACACGATAGTAAACAGAAAGCTTGTCAGACGCAGCGTGACTGGCGTCTTCCAGTGCTGTGTTGAGCCAGAGAAAGGTGTAACGCCCTTGATGCGGCTATATCTCCCAGGTGTCGAAGCACGACTTAGAGGCATATCCGCATTGAAAGCAATGTCGCAAGTGAGGTAATCTTCAAACCACCCATGTAATACAATAGGGGAAAAAGATACATAGTTGGCTTACAATCGCCACTTCACACAAATACATGAATAAAGCATTACATCATCCAAATACAATCAAGGTCCGACTACGGAACCAAAATAAAAGAAGAACCCCAAATGCGACAAGGTCCCCGATCGACCCCAACTGGGCTCCACTACTGATCAACTGGAAGCGGAACAACATAAAGGACAAGATCTTCATCGAGCTCCTCCTGAGCTTGGTTGCGTCATCTGCACGGACTCATCGGCACCTGCAAGCTGGTTTTGGAAGTATCTGTGAGCCACGGGGACTCAGCAATCTCGCACCCTCGCGATCAAGACTATTTAAGCTTATGGTTAAGGTAAAGGTATGAGGTGGAGCTGCAGCAAGCGACTAGCATTTATGGTGGCTAACATACGCAAATGAGAGCGAGAAGAGAAGGCAAAGCACGGTCGAGAAACTACGATCAAGAAGTGATCCTAGAACAACCTACGTCAAGCATAACTCCAACACCGTGTTCACTTCCCGGACTCCGCCGGAAAGAGACCATCACGGTTACACACGCGGTTGGTGCATTTTAATTAAGGTCAACTTCAGGTTTTCTACAACCGGACATTAACAAATTCCCATCTGCCCATAACTGCTGGCACAACTTTCAAAAGTTCAAATCCCTGCAGGGGTGTCCCAACTTAGCCCAGCACAAGCTCTCACGGTCAACGAAGGATATTCCTTCTAGCGGGAAGACCCGATCAGACTCGGAATCCCGGTTACAATACATTTCGGCAATGGTAAAACAAGACCAGCAAAGCCACCCAGATGTGCCGACAAATCCCGATAGGAGCTGCACATATCTCGTTCTCAGGGCACACCGGATGAGCCAGACGTCGGGTGGGCCAGCCCAGAGTTGCCCCTGGTAGCTCCGGACATCGCTCAGTTTGGACCAACACTCAGAGGAGCACTGGCCCGGAGGTTTAAATAAAGATGACCCTTGAGTCAGCAGAACCCAAGGGAAAGAAAAGGTTAGGTGGCGAATGGTAAAACCAATGTTGGGCCATGCTGGAGGAGTTTTATTCAAGGCGAACTGTCAAGGGGTTCCCATTATAACCCAACCGCATAAGGAACGCAAAATCCGGGAACATAACACCGATATGACGGAAACTAGGGCGGCAAGAGTGGAACAAAACACCAGGCATAAGGCCGAGCCTTCCACCCTTTACCAAGTATATAGATGCATTAATTAAATAAGAGATATTGTGATATCCCAACAAAATATCCATGTTCCAAACATGAAACAAGCTTCAATCTTCACCTGCAACTAATAACGCTATAAGAGGGGCTGAGCAAAGCGGTAACATAGCCAAACAACGGTTTGCTAGGACAAGGTGGGTTAGAGGCTTGGTTCAACAATATGGGAGGCATGAAAGCAAGTGGTAGGTATTGTAGCATAGGCATAGCAAAAGAGCAAGCATCTAGCAAGCAAAGATAGAAGTGATTTCGAGGGTATGGTCATCTTGCCTGAGATCCCGCAAGGAAGAAGAACGAGTCCATGAAGAAGACAAACGGACGTAGACGAACGGGTCCTCACAAACGCGACGTTACCGGAACCAACCCAAAGAAGCAACACCAGAAAGAAAGCAAACAATATAGTAAAACAACCATCACATAATCATGGCACGATGCGCAAACAAGTATGATGCATGTCCGGTTTAATGAAGCATGGCATGGCAAAGTGCACAAACAAAACTACAAATTAAGTGGAGCTCAATATGCAACGGAGTTGCATATCGAAGAAAACACCACATGACTTATTTAGTTCACTCCCGGTTAGGTACTCAACAATATTAAATGTTGGTTAACTTGTTAAGAGGTGAAGCAAAGTAAAACTACCTATCTAGGCAAGTTTAAATGAGGCCAGAACAACAAAACAACAAGTCCGGAATATCCTCATGAGCATTTATCAATTTAAAGCAACAACAATTTAAACATTTTAGTTGTTGTTAACATGATGCGGATGACATGTTCAAGTTTATGCAATTTAAAATGTTGACATGATAAGATATAAGGCATTTGTCATCGTGGCGGAAACGAAGGGGGTGCCACGGCAACTATTCCGAAAATGATGCCCAGGCAACACAATGGTTCCGGTAGCTCATGGAGATATCGGTGCAAAGGAAGTGTGACGGGAGCGTGCAAAAGATGGTGGGGTGATCCCGGTTACCGGGTTCCCACGGGTCGACGACGATGACAAGGCAAAAGGGGGGCAACATGCACCGACAATTCAAGCACGGAGCAAGCATGAGCATCTCATACATCACACATGCATTCATTCACGGGCGGTCGTCTCGGGGTTATACCTTCGAAGCGTGCGTTATCGGAGCGATTCGAGTTCGATGCGGTGTAGGGGAAGTAGATGTTTTCGGGACGTTCGTAGTGGCAGTAGTCGTTCTCGCATGCTCTAGGGTCGACGGTAGAGGTTCTCATGATCTCGGCGACGGTAGTGGTACATGTTTATCGTCGCGCGAGTTTCCGTAGATGTTCGGGGTCACGGCGAGGAACTTGATGCATCGTTGAACTTGGCATCCGAGGAATCCCGCGTAGTCGTACACGAGTCATAGTCGAACTTGACGGTTCCGTTACACGGTTCTTCGGAGACGGTAGTTGTTCTTGTTTCATAGACGAACTTGACGTTTCCAAGGGGCTCCGGGTGTCGAGGTACTTGGCGACTCCGCATGGTCTCTGAAAAACTTGAAGGACCGGTTGCTCCGAGTCCTCAGTCCTCATGCTGCTTGCCGAAAACTCAAGAACAAGAAGGCCTTGGCGAGATCCAAAACAACACCAAAAAGGCCTCAGTTGATAGCGTTCAAAAGGACACGATGAACTGGTCGCCTCCGACGGCGGCAGGTTTCGTAGATGGGGTGCTCGCAGGAGTGGTAGAAGCATGGGGCAAGGGCAGCAGGAGGTTGCTGGCTGGCGCGGGCTCACCGGAGCATCTGGTGCTCGCGGTGTCAAGGCAAAGCAGGGCTGAGCAGCAGCAGGAGTAGAGGCGGAGGCGAGCTCACGCAAAGGAGGCGGCATCCATCGACCCACGCCCTAGCGGCTCGATGTAGGTGCACGGGGGCGCTCAAGGCAGTGCCGGAAACCTGCGGGTGGCGACGCGAGAGGACTCGGGTGGAGGAGACCCGAGTTGGCGGGGCGCTCCAGTGGGGTAGGCAGGACGGCGGCGGCAGCCATGGGAGGTGGAGCTCGCGGCAGGAGGGAGGCGCTGCAGCGACGCAGGAACGGCGGCACTTGGACGCGTGGCTATGCAGGCTCCAGGCGCGAGGCTAGGAGGAGAACCAGGGGGCGACAAGGTCATGGTGAGGGAGAGACGCGGGGATCGAGCACAACACCATGGGATCGGGCGCGGGGTTCTGGCGCTGCCCCTCTCTCTATGCGTGTGTGGCGGCGCCAGGAGGAAGGATGGGATCGAGAGGGAGAGAGGCTGAGCGAGGCTAGGGTTGATGAGGCGGCTGGGCCTAGGAGGCCGCGGGAGGCCTTGGGCCGAGAGGAGCAAATGGCCAGGGAGGTGCTCTCTCTCTCTCTGACTCTAAAGAAAAAAACAAAACAGAGATAAGAAAGAAAAGAAAGGGAGGATAGGGGAAGAAGTTGGACACGCGAATAATTTTCCCGGACTCACAAAAATATGCTCGGTCTGAGAAAAATAGGTAGGGAGCCCAATTAACAAAACGGAGATGTTTTATAGACGTTTGGGGATGATCCGGATAAAACGGTGACGACTGCCCGGGTCGAGTCCGGGACAACTTTCGGACGCGTGCGAGGGGGGCTGCAGGCTGACGAGAGAGGTTAGGTTGGACCTGGCGGTAGGTAGTAAGCTATGTAGACGGTCTCGATCTGAGAGAGGAGAAGAGAGGGAGGCCCGACGACTGTTTCCGGAGACCGAAAACGTCCGACGTTAGACCGGCTATAATGCCGCTAAAGTTTAACGGTTAGGCTATCAAACGAACTCCGAACGCGATGAAACTTGGTGGGTGGTCTACTGACAACACAACAACACCACACACCAACTTTCATCCCATTCCGAGAACATTTTCCGGACACTTATAAAATACTATTTCAGACATGCCGCGGGCGCGTGCAAGTGTGTCTGCGCTCAGAACGGAAAATGGAGAGAACAAGGAGGCCAGGACGGATGCAAGTTTCGAAAACATGATGATGCAATGCACATGATGACACGACAAGATGCAACACGCAAGCAAAGACAAGGCAACAACAGCGAAAAACTGGAGGACACCTGGCACATCGGTCTCGGGGCGTTACAAAAGGCAAGGCAATCCTCAAAGATATTCATCAAGGCGAGTGCGGTCACCACACGGCCTCCAAATCCCTTGTCGCCAAAGCTTTCCGCCATGGATTCTTCTGGCCAACTGCTTTGGTTGACGCCAAAGACTTGGTCAAGAAGTGCAACGAATGCAAACGCTTCAGCTCCAAGCAACACCTGCTGGATTCCGCACTCAAGAGCACCCCCTCACCTGGCCTTTCACCGTCTGGGGGCTGGACATGGTGGGCCCATTCAAGACAGCACGCGGCGGCATGACCCATCCGCTGGTCGCCTGGAGAAATTCACCAAGTGGATTGAAGCAAAGCCAATCAAGAAACTAAATGGTCTGACTGCTGTGACATTCATTGCAGATATCACCGTCTGGTACGGTGTGCCGCACAGCATCATCACCGACAACTACACAAACTTTGCCAAAGGCGCCTTGGCCTATTTCTGCGCAATGCAGGGCATCCGACTGGACGTAGTGTCTGTTGCTCATCCGCAGTCAAACAGCCAAGTCGAGCGAGCAAACGGCCTCATCCTGTCCGGCATCAAGACCCGACTACTCGATCCACTTGATTGCTTGGCCGGCTACTAGATCGACGAGTTGCCGGCCGTCCTCTGGAGTCTCCGAACCACGCCAAAAAAATCAACCGGCTTCACTCCTTTCTTCCTTGTGTATGGGGCCAAGGTCGTCATCCCAACTGACATTGAGTTACACTCACCTCATGTCACCATGTACACGGAGGCGGAAGCAAAGGAAGCACGAGAAGACGGCGTCGACCTGCTGGAAGAGGGCTGGCTATTAGCTCTCAGCCGGTCCGCCATCTATGAGCAGGAATTGCGCCGCTACCATAGCCGGAAGGTCGGGCCTCGATCTTTCCGAGAGGGAGACCTTGTTCTCCGACTGATCCAGCGAACAGCCAGCCAACACAAGCTCTCGGCCCCATGGGAGGGCCCTTATGTCATCAGCAAAGCCTTGGGCAATGACTCGTACTACCTCATTGATGCATAGAAGCCTAGGGCGCGCAAGAGGGACGATTTCGGCAAGGAGACGGAGCGTCCATGGAATGCAAATCTCCTTCGAAGATTTTACAGTTAATGCAGTATGTACCATGCTACCTTTTGTATTAAGAGAAAAGACATCGGGTGCCTCAAGGAGGACTCGGGGGCTACCCTTTTATCTGTATGATAAAATTATTCCTATGAATGCGTTATTTTTCCTTCCTTCCGCCTGGCACCGGGTCCGACCAGTTGGCCCGGGGGCTCGCCGCCTTGTCCTATGCTGATAAGACCTGCAGCAGGACAAGTAGTGTGCCGACATCTAAGCCCTCTCTTGCCATAAGCCGCAGCTCGCAGAATGACTGTCCGGCTGGCAAGAGCTAAAGGCGGGAAAAGGTCTCCACACGAAAAATGACTAAGGAAAAAATCGCCATAGGACAAGCCGGCTCCTTACCTAACCGTACGGCTGCTGAGCAGTCGGCTGGCCAGCTTCTCACTTTAATTGCTACATTCTAAGTGGCCAAAGTACTTGTCTATCCTGGTGAGTCCCAGCCTGGTCAGCATCTGTCGGATTTTGGGTTCCGGCAGACCCTTGAGGTTCGAACACTAGGGTGCGCATGGAGATTTCGCCTCCTACCTACCCGCGCCCCTCTGCCTCGCTAAGATCTAAGCTATGGAAAGAATAACACGAGGGACACAAGGTTTATACTGGTTCGGGCCACCGTTGTGGTGTAATACCCTACTCCAGTGTGTGGTGTGGTGGATTGACTCTTGGGCTGATGATGATGAACAATACAAGGAAGAACAACCTCGCGAGGGTCTATTCTTGGCTGGGGGGATGAACCGCTGGGAGGAGTTCAGTCACCCCCCCTCTCTCTCTCTCTCTCTCTTCTGATGATGCCTCTCTCAAAACCTCTCACCTCTCACCTCTTAACTCTTCACCCCTTTCACTCTTTCCCCTTCACCCTGCGGGTGGCTGGTCCTATTTATAGAGGCCCTGGTCCTCTTCCCAAATATCGAGCGGGAAGGGAGCCAATAATGGAGGGCTAATTTGAAAGGGGACAGCTAGTATCGGCTATCCTGACAAAAGTAGTCTTCGCCTGCACAAAGCTCCAGTGGTGACGCCGTCTTGGGCTCCACGATGACCTCTGTCTTGCAGTCCTCCCTGTCTTGGTCTTGTTGCACCGAAATGGCAACCTTTGCCTGATGCCTCGGTACTCCGCGGCTGTGCTTGCCCCCTTTGCACCAAAGAGGAAAGGAGGACACTGCGTGGGCTGGCACCCGCCTGGCGCCCTTGGTCGTCATGGATTGCATCACGGGCACCTTGTGAGGTACCCCGCCTTGGTCTCTCCGCCTCCTTGTGAGCCAGCCTAACGAGGCCGTGCCTGAGGAAGCTCCGTGTCGTCCGCCCCGCGAGGCTTGGCCCCTCGCGAGGGTCTTGGGTTTGTGTTGGTGAAGATGGGTCGCGCTGGGCCCCCCTTTGAGCCACGCCGCAGGCCGCAGGCAGGCAAGTCTGGGGACCCCCATTCCCAGAACGCCGACAGTAGCCCCCAGGCCCAAGGCGCGCCCGGACTTGGCCGTGCAGGGAGGTGGAAGGGCAAGAGCGAAGCGCCACGGGCCCTAACAGCCTGCGGCCTTGGGCGACGCGTGGCGGTTGATTGGACGTGGGCGCCTCCACTTCCCCATGGCGCCTCGGCAACGGCACGGACTGGACAAGTCCCTGCATGCAAAGTGGGTCATGATTACCTGCAATCGTGGAGGTCGGCGGTTGGCCTTCGCCGGCCATAAGTACGGAACAGCGCGCGCCCTTCCAGTCCATCCCTCCTTGCTTATCCTTCTTCCCGGTCCTTGCTCCGTCTTGATGCGATGGCTCCGATCCACCGGTTCTCGACGGCAGAGAAGGCAAAGTCTCCCCGAGAGGAACCAGACCCGCTCCCGCCGAAGAAATGGCTCGTCCTTCGTGGCCCGGACAAGGGGGCCCATCAGGTGGTGTCGAGGCCTTGGTGCGAGCGGGCGCCGCCAGGGTTCCCGCTTCCCTTGTACGCCCACATAGAGGGCCCTGAAGGAGCTGATGCTGATCGCCATGGGCGGCGCCGCCGTCGGCGCCGACGAGTCACGAAGGTGTGGGTCGTCCCCCCTGGGGTCCACACCGAGGGCTCCTCCCGAGAGTTCGTGCTCCACGTCGCCATGCCTCCTCAATCTTGGATTCGCCTTCCTCCCTTCTTCGCCTCCATCATCCCACAGGGAGAACTCCTGGAGTTTTGGCTGTAGCACGCTGGCTGCAGCACCCTCGCGACCGAGGCAGAGGTCGCGGTCGTTGCCCCCGGCGAGGTCTTCATGACTCGGGGCTGGAGCGAGATCGCCCGGGTTTGCAGGATAAGAGGCGTCCTCGCGATCCACTTGGAGTACGACAGTGCTTCAGTGATGTTCTTCAAGGTCTTTGATGCAAGCGGGCGCCGGCTGGAGTGCTGCCCCGGGGGAGGTGGCCAGGACCCTGCTGCGACGAGGACTGGGCCCGCCAACCGCTCCCTTGGCGGCTCCTCGGGCGGTGGAGGCGTCGGAGGTTCCAGTGACTCCAGCGAGCTCTTCGCGACTTCGGAGACGAGCGACAACAGCTACGAGCCCCCGAGCCGGCGCTGCTCCTGGAGCAGGGCGGGCTCGTCAGGCCGCCGCCGACTCTGATATGGATGGGGTTGGCGTCGGTGCTTGACGGCCCACTATTGATGATGGTGTCTTTTGCAGGGACGCGCGTAGTTTGTGTCCCTTTAGGATCTGTTCCCTGCGAGGAATCAAAGACGCGTCCCGTGGGGGTTTGTAAGGTGCCTGTGATCCTATTTTGTTAATATAACCCTTGTCATAGAATTGTGCGAGTTGCTCGTTCCATTTTAGCTCAGTCCTCCCTTTCGAACCTCACGAGGGCTTGGTGCTCTGCACCGACAGGTCCCAGTCCCAAGGCGGCTTCAGCCGTCGCTGGTATGCCAGGTCGCGATGCCGTGGTCAAGGCCAGGAGGTGAGCGACCCAGAGTCCGGTAAGAGCCCCTGAGTCGCGATGCTCAGGAGGTCCCCTTTGGCTCTCAAGCAGCCGTCGTTCGGTGAGAAAGGAGAGCGGCGTCGCTAACATGGGATTGCATTAGGTGCGGGGATGATGCTACGGTAGCTGGTGCTTCTGGATGGTGACTTATCTCGAGAGTCAGGGGCCGCTTTCTGGTGTGTCGCCGGGTCCGTGCATTGACAGGCATGAGGTTGCTTGGCGAGGTCCTCGCGTGTCCCTCCCTTCTCGCCTTTTCTGCCCTTTCTGCTCTATGTCCTCGGGTCCCGGCCCCGAGCGAGTCTCAGCCGTCGCTGGTATGCCAGGTCGCGATGCCGTGGACAAGGCCAGAGTGAGAGGGCTGGAGAGCCAGTAGGAGCCCTGAGTCGCGATGCTCAGGCACCCCCCTTTAACGTGCAAGCGGTTCGCGCGGACGAGAGTGAAGGAGACACCGCAAGGGCCTCGCCTGACGCAGCTCCTTCAGGAGGTTCTGTAGGTCCATCATAGAAAAAACAAGGGGGTTGCCATGACAATTGACAGTCAGCCGTTGGTTACTTCCGAGGGGTAATGAGGCACTGAAGGCTTTGACGAGGTGGCGCCATGCGGGGCTGCCGCGGCCAGAGCTCAGCCATTCAGGTTTGTCGGCGTTGCAGGGACGGACCCATGTGCAAGCGTCGTGCCATTTGGGAGCAGTTCCGTCAGTTGAGCGGGCAACTAGGTCAAGCACATTAGCCGCGGAGGGGTGGATTCATTTAAATAGAAGACGGGAAGGCAGACATCACTGGGTCTGGCCCGAGCGACTTGGGGATCATGCAGCCCGAGGGGCGCCCCCAACAAGGTAAGCTAACAACATGAAATAAAAAGGGATCCACGCGGCCTGGGAATAATGCAGCCCTGGGGGGCGCTCCCAGCTGGAAATGAAACTCAAAAGATGTCACCCGATGATGTTGAGGACAAAGGAGCATTGGTGTAGCAGACTCGGTGGGATGCGGAAGCCGATCCTCACGAGCCCCCAGGCCCAGGGGCCTCAGGAAGCTCCGGAGGCGCTGGCGGCTCCTCGCGGACCATCTCCATCCCCGCCAGGGCTGCGGAACGCCTGTCCTCTCGTGCCTCCGTGATGCCCCTCATGAGGCGCTGGTACGTGGCAGCCGCGTTCGGCAAGTCGTAAGGCATGCGAACGTAGCTGTGTGGTGGACCTCCGCAGCGCCCCACTCGCGAGGGCCAGAGGCGCTCCAGAGAGGCGACTCGATTGAGCCCTGGTATGTCGATGCAGACACGCAGCCCACCATCCTCGCCTGGATGGGGAGCCACTGCTGGTAGGCGGCGGCCGCCTTTCATGACTCTTGACTCCTGTAGCTCCTGAATGGCCTTGCTGACGAACTCCTGAGGGTCTGGCTCTCCTTGCCTTGCTCCTTCTTGAGGGAAACGTGCTTCGAAACACGCCTCCATGTGGTGCCCAAGCGCCTCCCTCGTGACCCTAGCTAGGTCGGTGGCCCTCCAGGGGAGAGCCCCCGAGCCCTGCCTGAGGAGGGTGCCAGGTGCGCTTTCCTATGCGATGGAAGGAGGTTCCCCCTGGGCAGGCACGGGCCCAGAGGGGCCTGCCTCCTGAGTGGTCGGGCCGGACGATGTCTTCTTCTTCTTAGGGGCGGTCTCGGGAGGCCTCCTGCTTCCGCGATCCAGGTCTTCCAGTGACGCGGCCTGAAAGGCTCGTTCCAGGGAACACACCGCGTCCTTCTCTTCACAGGGCACCGTGATGACTCTGCCACTTCCTGGCATCTTGAGAACATTGTAGCCGTGGTGAGTTACGGCCATGAACTTGGCCAGCGCTGGGTACCCAAGGTTGGCGTTGTACGGCAGGTGAATGTGAGTGACGTCGAAGTCGATGAGCTCGGTGCGGTAGTTGTCGCGTGTCCCGAAGGTGACAGGGAGGCGGACCTGCCCAATCGAGATCGTGGAGCCGTCGGTGATACCGGAGAAAGGCTTGGTTGGCTGAAGCTGTCTATAGGGCACTTGGAGATTGTTGAATGTTTCCACGGACAGGACGTTGCACCCTGCCCCGCCATCGATGAGGGTCTTGGTGACCACCACGTTGCTGACGATTGGGGAACAAAGCATCGGAAGAACTCCGGCTATAGCCGCACACTTGAGCTGATCTGCTAAGCTGAACGTGATGGCGCACGCCGACCACCTGAGAGGGCGCGTGGCTTCGAGCCTGGGGAGGACTGCGTTCACTTCGCGGGCGAACTGCTTGAAGATGCGTTAAGAGGCTGGGGCTTGAGCCCCGCCCAGGATGCAGGCGATCGCGCGTGGCTCCTAGAAGCCCCCATCCTCCTCGTCCTGGTGGTGATCCTCGTTTCTCCTTGGCTGCGGCGGCAGCGGAGGGAGGCCTGCGTTGCCTTGCGGGCGATCCTCGCGAGGCTGATCCCTCCAGTCTCCCTCGCGAGGCGGTTCTTGCCAACGATCCTCGCGAGGTTGATCGCGCCACCCTTGGCGCGGGCCACGGTCTTCCTAGCGTCCTGCGTTCCTTCCTCCTCCTCGACCGTAGCCCTGGTCACCGCGGTCAGGGCGACGGCCGATCCTTCCTTCTCGCACGGCTCGGAGCTCTTAACATTCGTTGGTGTTGTGGGTGTGGAGGTTGTGGTACACATAGTACTAGCTACCCTTGGAAGGTTCGGGCTGATCTCTGCCCCGCTTGGTGTCTGGTTCTGCCGCAAGCACGGCAGCCCCCTTGCGCTTCACATCCTTGGCCTTGGGCTTCTTCTCTTCTGGGTCTGCGGCAGGCAGCTCGAGGAGGGAGATACGCCCTTCCTCGGCCCTGGCACACTTGGTTGCCAGGTTGAACAGCTCCAAGGAAGTGCACAGGTCTTCATGCATCGCCAGCTCCTCCTTCATCTTGACGTCGCGCACGCCGTCAGAGAAGGCTGAGATGATGGCCTCCTCAGTCACCTTGGGAATCTTGAGGCGTGCGTTGTTGAAGCGCTGGATGTACTTCTGCAGGGTCTCCCCGGGCTGTTGCTTGATGCGGCGCATATCGCTCACGGCGGGTGGCCAGTCGCGAGTACCTTGGAAGTTGGCGATGAAGCGGGTGCGCATCTCGTCCCAGGAGGAGATCGTGCTTGGAGCCAGGTTCAGGAGCCAGGTGCGGGCCCCGTCCTTGAGCGCCATGGGGGAACCAGTTCGCCATGACCTTCTCGTCTCCGTTGGCAGCTTCGATGCCCAGCTCGTAAAGCTGGAGGAACTCCACAGGGTCAGTCGTGCCGTCGTAACGAGGAGGTAGGTCCGGCTTGAACTTGCCCGGCCACGCGACGCTACGTAGCTTGGTGGTGAAGGCGCGGCAGCCTGCTGTGGCCACGGGAGGCCTTGGGTGACGGAGAGCTTGGCCTTGCATGTCCCCACGCGCTACAGCTGGGAGCAGTGCAGGGTCTTGACGCACGGGAGCAGGAGCATGGTCGCGACGTGCTGGAGCAGGGAGCGCCCGGGCAGCTTCTTGCGGGCGAGGGACTTCTTGGCAGCTCTGCTCTTGCCGCGCTGGCACCTGACGGAGCGGGTTCCGCCCAGGGGCCACGCGCCTTGGAGCCATGGCGCCTTCCTGAGGAGGAGGCGGTCGGGGCGCCGCCGGAACTTCATCGCCCGCGCGGGGCAGGGTGCGGTGCAGCGGAACGGACAGCGCAGGAGAGCCCCCTGCGGCGCGGACAAGCTCGACGACGCGGTTGAGCCATTCTTCGTAGACGTCGTCAACGGGACGGTAGCACAGGAGCTCGTTTGCCGCGATGAGCGCAGCTCGAGCCTCCATGGGCGCGCAGAGCGCGCGGGACGAAGAACCAGCTGGGGTGAGCGAGGGAGTTGCGGTGCGGCCGTCTTGCCACACGGACGGATGCTGAGACGGTGCTTGCTGCTCGTCCCCCGCCGGGCCGGTGGCGGTATTGATGGCAAGTGACGGGGAATGGCAAGGACGCCCGCCGACAGGGGCCGTCTGGGCGACGCGGTAAGCGAGAGCGGCCCGGCGCTCGGTGCGGGCCCGACGAGCGTCAGACATGGGCGTGATGGTCGAAGGAGAACGGGGTGGTGGAAGACGAATCCTGGCGCACCCCTACCCGGCGCGCCAAATGTCGGATTTCGGGTTCCGGCAGACCCTTGAGGTTCGAACACTGGGGTGCGCATGGAGATTTCGCCTCCTACCTACCCGCGCCCCTCCGCCTCGCTAAGACCTGAGCTATGGAAAGAATAACACGAGGGACACAAGGTTTATGCTGGTTCGGGCCACCGTTGTGGTGTAATACCCTACTCCAGTGTGTGGTGTGGTGGATTGCCTCTTGGGCTGATGATGATGAACAATACAAGGAAGAATAGCCTCGCGAGGGTCTGTTCTTGGCTGGGAGGATGAAACGCTGGGAGGAGTTCAGTCACCCCTCTCTCTCTCTCTCTTCTGATGATGCCTCTCTCAAAACCTCTCACCTCTCACCTCTAAACTCTTCACCCCTTTCACTCTTTCCCCTTCACCCTGCGGGTGGCTGGTCCTCTTCCCAAATATCGAGCGAGAAGGGAGCCAACAATGGCGGGCTAATTTGAAAGGGGATAGCTAGTATCGGCTATCCTGTCAAAAGTAGTCTTCGCCTGCACAAAGCTCTGGTGGTGACGCCGTCTTGGGCTCCACGATGACCTCCGTCTTGCAGTCCTCCTGGTCTTGGTCTTGTTGCACCGAAACGGCAACCTTTGCCTGATGCCTTGGTACTCCGCGGCTGCGCTTGCCCCCTTTGCACCAAAGAGGAAAGGAGGACACTGCGCGGGCTGGCACCCGCCTGGCGCCCTTGGTCGTCATGGCTTGCGTCACGGGCACCTCGTGAGGTATCCCGCCTTGGTCTCTCCGCCTCCTCGTGAGCCAGCCTGGCAAGGCCATGCCTGAGGAAGCTCCGTGTCGTCGGCCCCACGAGGCTTGGCCCCTCGCGAGGGTCTTGGGTTTGTGTTGGTGAAGATGGGCCGCGCTGGGCCCCACTTTGAGCCACACCGCAGGTCGTAGGCAGGCAAGTCTGGGGACCCCCATTCCCAGAACACCGACAGCATCAGCAGCAGTCACACGTGGCTCGTTGCTTGAGGCTCGATCAAGCTGAGGCTGGTCGTCCGCTCCGTCCTCCGGCATGTCGTCTTCGCCATCCTCGCCCTCCTCGTCCTCGCCCTTGTTACTGGAGGCGATCTCTTCCGCCGAGTCATCCTCATCGTCCGGGTTCAGGCCGAACCAGTCAGGCGGCACCGCGGCGCCCCACTCATCCAGCTCAGGAACGAAGACATTGGTGTTGGCATACTCGGCAAGTGCCGCCACGCGTTGAGAAAGCTCGCGGTCCACCGCTGCCAGCTCCAGTCTGGCCTCACCCCGGAAAGTAGCCAGCTGGTCCAGGTTCAGCCCGGGATACCACACCTTAGCGAACTCCAAGGCCATCCGCCACTCGCCCGAGTAGTAGCGCCCTTCCAAGCCTCGAAGCAGTCGACTGCTACCTCCAACCAGTCGGCAGTCCGACTGGGAGTGCGCGGCACTTGGGCATTCGACCAGAGGGCGGTCAGCACCTGGGATCCGGCGTGCTGAAGGTCACGTAGCATGCGGTGGGCCGGCTGGAGACGCGTCCTGACAGCGAGAAGCTGCTCGTTGAGGTTTCGAGGCGCGTTGGGCGGAATCTCCACTCCAACCCTCCTACGCCGCTCGCGCCACACCTCGATGGCCTGGCTCATGGCGACGACGTAACCAGGGAAGAACTTTGCACAAGAAAAAGATCAAAACTTAGAAGCCGGAAGCTGACTCCCGCTGTGGTTGGCGACTGTTCAAAGCGAGAAAGGGACTTACCATCGATCCTGTCCTCGATCTCGCCATAGCCGTTGGCGAGGATTTTCTCCTTCTCGGCCCAGTTTGAGCGTTGAGTCTCGAACTCGACCGTGAGGGATTCTTCTGCCTCCTTCAGCTTTTGGAGCTCCGCCTTGTGTCTCTCCACCTGATCCGCCAATTCCTTAGTCAGGCGGTTGCACTCCTGGGCCGCCTTGCTATGCTCCTCCTCCTTGGTGCGCAGCTCGGTCTGGGCCTCGCCCAGGCGCTGCTGCAGGTCGATGGCTGCCCCCTGTAAAGATAAGAAAACAAAGACATCAACAATCAACAAAGAATACAAGTAGTTGCTAGGAGATCCGACTCAACTGCTCAGCAGTCGGCCCGAATCTAGGGAGCTACACCCCGCGGGTGCGCAAGAGCGCCCCCGCGAGAAAAAAGGCGGAGTACTTACTCCAACTCTCAGCCAAGTCAGTGGTTCGCTTGGCCAGCTCCTGGACATGGGAGTTGAAGGCGGATCCATGGATGTTGTGGTAATCCCGCAACAAAGACAGTGGAAAAACAAGTCGGCACTCGCAACTTACCTTGAAGTTCCGAGCCGCCTGCTCAGCAGCCGGCCCGGAACTCGGGGGCTACACCGAGTGGATGCACTGGCGCGCCCCCATTGTTGCAAATAGGAATTATGTGCCCGTAGATTTCATTATTCTTGATATAGATTGCAATCCTTCTTGCCCTATTATTCTTGGTAGACATTTCCTTATAACGGTTGGTGCGATTATTCATATGAAGGAAGGGAATATTAGATTTCAATTTCCATTAAAAAAGGGCATGGAACACTTTCCAAGAAAGTAAATAAAATTACCATATGAAACTATCATGAGAGCCACTTATGGATTGCCTACCAAAGATGGCAATACCTAGATCTATTCTTGCTCGTTATGCCTAGCTAGGGGCGTTAAACGATAACGCTTGTTGGGAGGCAGCCCAATTTTATTTTTATTCCTTGATTTTTGCGCCTGTTTAGTAATAAATAAATTATTTAGCCTATGTTTTGGTTGTGTTTTTTGTGTTTAATTAGTGTTTGTGCCAGGTAGAACCGTTGGGAAGACTTGGGGAAAGTCTTGTTGAACTTTCTGTAAAAAACAGAAACTTTAGCGCTCACGAGAACTGCTGCCATTTTTATTTGAAGAGGGATATTTAGTTAATTCTTTTTGAATATGATTAAAAGATAAATTCCTCACGTCCATAAATTTATTTTAGAATTTTTGGGGTTCGAGATCTTGCGCTAGCTACAGATTACTACAGACTGTTCTGTTTTTGACAGATTCTGTTTTTCGTGTGTTGTTTGCTTATTTTGATGAATCTATGGCTAGTAAAATAGTTTATAATCCATAGAGAAGTTGGAATACAGTAGTTTTAGCACCAATATAAATAAATAATAAGTTCATTACAGTACCTTGAAGTGGCCTTTTGTTTTCTTTCGCTAACGGAGCTCACGAGTTTTCTATTTTGAGTTTTGTGTTGTGAAGTTTTCAAGTTTTGGGTGAATTCTTTTGATGGATCATGGAACAAGGAGTGGCAAGAGCCTAATATAGGGGATGCCCATGGCACCCCCAAGATAATCCAAGGACACCAAAAAGTCAAAGCTTGGGGATGCCCCAGAAGGCATCCCCTCTTTTCGTCCACTTCCATCGGTAATTTACTTGGAGCTATATTTCTATTTACCAACATGATATGTGTTTTGCTTGGAGCGTCTTGTATTATTTGTGTATTGGTTTGTTAGTATGCCACAATCATCCTTGATATACACACCTTTTGAGAGAGCCATACATGAATTAAAATTTGATAGAATACTCTATGTGCTTCACTTATATCCTTTGAGCTAGATAATTTTACTCTGTGTGCTTCACTTATATCTTTTGAGCTAGATAATTTTGCTCTATGTGCTTCACTTAGATCTTTTAGAGCACGGTGGTGGATTCGTTTTAAAGAAACTATTAATCTCTCATGCTTCACTTAAATTAATTTGAGAGTCTCTTATTAGCATGGTAATTTGCCTAATAATAATATGCTTGGTATTCAAGATTTGTGAAACTTTCTTTTGAGTGTGTTGAATACTAAGAAAAGATTGAAGCATGATAATTGTTTTGAGATATGGAGGTGATAATATTAAAGTCATGCTAGTTGAGTAGTTGTGAATTTACAGAATACTTGTGTTCAAGTTTGTGATTCCCGTAGCATGCACGTATGGTGAACCGTTATGTGATGAAGTCGGAGCATGATTTATTTATTGATTGTCCTCCTTATGAGTGGCGGTCGGGGACGAGAGATGGTCTTTTCCTACCAATCTATCCCCCTAGGAGCATGCACGTAATACTTTGCTTTGATAACTTCTAAATTTTTGCAATAAGTATATGAGTTCTTTATGACTAATGTTGAGTCCATGGATTATACGCACTCTCACCCTTCCACCTTTGATAGCCTCTCTCATACCGCGTAACTTTCGCCGGTATCATACACCTACCATATACCTTCCTCAAAACAGCCACCATACCTACCTATTAGGGCATTTCCATGGCCATTCCGAGATATATTGTCATGCAACTTTCCACCATCTAGTTCATCATGACATATCCATCATTGTCATATTGCTTAGCATGATCATGTAGTTGACATAGTATTTGTGGCAAAGCCACCATTCATAATTCTTTCATACTTGTCACTCGTGATTCATTGCATATCCCGGTACACCGCCGGAGGCATTCATATAGAGTCATACTTTGTTTTAGTATCGAGTTGTAATCATTGAGTTGTAAATAAATAGAAGTGTGATGATCATCATTCAATAGAGCATTGTCCCAAAAAAAGCCAAAGAAAAAGGAAGAAGGCCCAAAAAAATATAAATAAATAAATAAATAATGGACAATGCTACTATCCTTTTTTCCACACTTGTGCTTCAAAGTAGCACCATGATATAGCGAGTCTCATATATTGTGCTTCAAAGTAGCACCATGTTCTTCATATAGAGAGTCTCATATGTTGTCACTTTCATATACTAGTGGGAATTTTACGTTATAGAACCTGGCTTGTATATTCCAATGATGGGCTTCCTCAAATTGCCCTAGGTCTTCGTGAGCAAGCAAGTTGGATGCACACGCACTAGTTTCTTTTGTTGAGCTTTCATACATTTATAGCTCTAGTGCATCTGTTACATTGCAATCCCTACTCACTCACATTGATATCTATTGATGGGCATCTCCATAGCCCGTTGATATGCCTAGTTGATGTGAGACTATCTTATCCTTTTTGTCTTCTCCAGAACCACCATTCCATTCCACCTATAGTGCTATATCCATGGCTCACCCTCATGTATTGCGTGAAGATTGAAAAAGTTTTGAAAAAGTTAGAGTATGAAACAATTTCTTGGCTTGTCATCGGGGTTGTGCATGATTTAAATACTTTGTGTGGGGAAGATGGAGCATAGCCAGAATATATGATTTTGTAGGGATAACTTTCTTTGGCCATGTTATTTTCAGAAGACATAATTGCTTTTTAGTATGCTTGAAGTATTATTATTTTCTATGTCAATATAAACTTTTGTCTACCACAATTAAGAAGATTTGCATTGAAAGTATGCCAAGTAGAACTCCGCATAAAAAATTCTCTTTTTATCATTTACCTACTCGAGGACGAGCAGGAATTAAGCTTGGGGATGCCTGATACGTTTCCAACGTATCTATAATTTTTGATTGCTCCATTCTATATTATCTACTGTTTTGGACTATATTGGGCTTTATTTTCCACTTTTATATTATTTTTGGGACTAACCTATTAATCGGAGGCCCAGCCCAGAATTGTTGTTTTTTGCCTATTTCAGTGTTTCGGATAAACAGAATATCAAACGGAGTCCAAACGAAATAAAATCTACGAAAACGTGATTTTCTCACCAAACGTGATCCAGGAGACTTGGACCCTACTGCAAGGGATCAAAGAGGTGGTCACGAGGGTGGGGGCACCCCCCCTAGGGCGCGCCCCCTGCCTCGTGGGCCCCTCGGTGCTCCACCGACATACTCCTTCCTCCTATATATACACACGTACCCCCAAACGATCAGAACAGGAGCCAAAAACCTAATTCCACTGCCCCAACTTTCTGTATCCATGAGATCAAATCTTGGGGCCTGTTCCGGAGCTCCGCCGGAAGAGGGCCGTCATCACGGAGGGCTTCTACATCATCCTAGCCCCTCCGATGAACTGTGAGTAGTTTACCTCAGACCTTCGGGTCCATAGTTAGTAGCTAGATGGCTTCTTCTCTCTCTTTGAATCTCAATACAAAGTTCTCCCCCTCTCTTGTGGAGATCTATTCAATGTAATCTTCTTTTTGCAGTGTGTTTGTTGAGACTGATGATTTGTGGGTTTATGATCAAGTTTATCTATGAATAATATTTGAATCTTCTCTGAATTCTTTTATGCGTGATTGGTTATCTTTGCAAGTCTCTTCGAATTATCCATTTGGTTTGGCCAACTAGATTGGTAGTTCTTGCCATGGGAGAAGTGCTTAGCTTTGGGTTCGACCTTGCGGTGTCCTTACCAAGTGACAGAAGGGGCAGGAAGGCACGTATTGTATCGTTGCCATTGAGGATAACAAGATGGGGTTTATTTCAGATTGCATGAATTTATCTCTCTACATCATGTCATCTTGCTTAAGGCGTTACTCTATTTTTAACTTAATACTCTAGATGCATGCTGGATAGCGGTCGATGAGTGGAGTAATAGTAGTAGATGCAGAATCGTTTTGATCTACTTTTCACGGACGCGATGCCTATATACATGATCATGCCTAGATATTATCATAATTATGCTCAATTCTATCAATTGCTCAACAGTAATTTGTTCACCCACCGTAGAATACTTATGCTCTTGAGAGAAGCCACTAGTGAAACCTATGGCCCCCGGGTCTATTCTCATCATATCAATCTCCATCACTTTTATATTGTTTTGCTATTTACTTTTCTTTTACTTTTTACTTTGCATCTTTATATCAAAAATACCAAAAAATATTCTATCTATCAGATCTCACTCTCGTAAGTGACCGTGAAGGGCTTGACAACCCCTAATCGCGTTGGTTGCGAGTAGCTATCGCTTTGTGCAGGTATGAGGGACTTGAGCGTGGGCTCCTACTGGATTGATACCTTGGTTCTCAAAAACTGAGGGAAATACTTACGCTACTCTGCTGCATCATCCCTTCCTCTTCGAGGAAAACCAACACAAACTCAAGACGTAGCAGCGGACACCCCACACGCGGCGAGGTACTGTAGCCATGCTGCCCATGACATCACCTACTAACTAGGGAGCTATGCTTCCACGATGGCCTGTTAGTACGGCCCACGGGCGGCGGGCCCTACTTGTCGGCAAGCCCCAGAAGGCGGCAAAATCCAAGCAGGTGGCAACGGGGGCGGGATGCCTCCCACCAGGCGGCCCCCCTCCCCCCTCAAAGTTTGTGCGTTATTAACAAGAGGACATGGGGAATGGCCATAGTGAACGCCCACCAGGCGGCGGTATTGTAGCCATGCTTCCCCCGATAAAGCGTCCATCATCAGTAGCAAGGCTACAGTGCGGAGTGCTCAACCAGACCCGCAAGCGGCGGGCACGGCCTATCGGCCGAGTACATGACAGCCGGCGGGACCCACCAAGCGGCGGGCCCCAGCAGCCGGTGGAGAAGCCGACGTCTAGAGAGACTGACGACCGGGTCCTACACCCGGCCGGATTACCATTGTACCCCTGCGGGGTAGGCTTATATAAACCCACAGGCCACCCATGCAAAGGGTTCAGAACCTTAGTAAACACACACATAGAGAAAGGGAAGTAGGGCTAGCCTTGTTCTTCTTCCTCCTCTAGCCAAACAGCTCAAGGAGGAAGCTCGTAGCTACCTTGCTGAGATAGTGATCATGCGGAGACCCTACAAAGCAGGACTAGGGGTGTTATCTCCTAGGAGAGCCTCGAACTTGGGTAAGATTCACAGGTGTATGCGATCTCACTCACTCCCGCTTCTAGAGCCCGACGACGTACTCGTGTCCCTCTCCATGATTAGCCATCCCTTGGCATATGTCGCTCCACAACCCCGACAGGCTCGCCTTGTCATCAATGAAAAAATCGCCTCTGGATGGGCCCTAGTTCCTGGGCAGATCCTCCAGCTCCGCAGTTTTACCATGGGTGCCCGCTCGGCCGTTAAGCCAAAGGCGGTCCCCCAAATTGTGAAAAGTCATATCTACATCAGCCTCGAACACTCCGACAAGATGGATCCGGCAGATATTTCGTCTTTGAATGAACTGCTAGATCACATCGCCGCCCTGGGGGTCGCAACAGACTATGACCGGATTAGGCTTAAACCCGATCAAAGGGAAATCAGGTCCCCACTGATCACCCATATGATGGCGGTTGTGGAGGAACAAGCCAAGGATACCTCTCCCCCTATGCTGAGAACAAGCTATGTTCGGATTTCTGAGCCTTGCGAGCCGGATACCCATCTTCGGGAAGAGACCTCCTATAGTCCGAACATAGAACCATGCATTGAGCTTGAAAACTCCCAGGACACTTCGGATCCCGGGCAAGTAACCTCAGAAATTCTTCAATCTCTGGATTCCACAGTGGGTCAGGGTTCGGATTTAAGCCCACCCACCCACCACAGGGAATACTCCCCAAGCAATTCTGGTCCTTCGGACATATGCGACCTAATGTACGTACAGCAGCAACCTCAGGAAATAGTCCATCACTTTTGGGCCAGATTCCTCCTTGTTAAAAACAAGATCAAAGATTGTCGCGACGACGACGCGGTTTCAGTATTCTGCCGCAACCGTACGGATGAGGGGATCCTCAATGCCCTCAACCGACGCTGCATACTGCACTTTGCAGAATTGGCGCACATAGTACGGAAATATTGCACAATGGAAAGCGCCTAGAAAGCCCAAACAGCCCGGTGGGAACCACCCGCCTTTAAGCCACCCACCGGACGGGCAAAAATGATGCACCCTTGCGGGGCACCCGATCATCATCCCGTGGACAAGAAAATTAAGCCCTTAACGGGGCACAGAACTATCATTGATGAAAGGCTCGACAAGCCCTATCAGATACACACGATGCCGAATTTCGAACCAACGCACAACCTTCGGGCATGTTAGGTACTCCGGTAGGTGGCTAAGAGCGGTGAGGCTATCCTCACCAATACAACCTCAGAGAAATACTCTCCGGAGGACGATGATCTCAATGTCTTTATGGTCTTCGAGACCTTTTCTTCAAATAATCAACGTAAAAGGGCACTCCGCGACCTTGCCGAAATCAACCAAATAGCCGCAGTAAATCCTTGGAACGATACGGTGATAACTTTTGCCGCCAATGATGAACCAAGGGCTCGATCAGTCCGCACACCAGCTGCTTTGTTCTTAAACCCAATCGTCGATGGCTTTCAGCTTACTAAACTGCTCATGGACGGCGGCAGCGGACTGAAACTCATCTACAAAGACACGCTCGATAAAATGCAAATAGACAATAGCCGCATCGAGCAAAGCAGTACAACATTTTGAGGCATTATCTCCAGTCGAGAAGTGCGATGCTCGGGGAAAATCAAACTTGATGTGGTATTCGGCACACTGGTGAACTACAGGTCCGAAGAGTTAATCTTCCATGTGGTAGCTTTCAACAGCGGACATCACACCCTGTTGGGACGATATGCATTCACACGCTTTCAAGCCATACCCCATTATAGGTACATGAAGCTCAAAATGCCCGGGCCCAATGGAGTTATCACTATCACCAGTGATTCGAACATAGCACTCCGCGCCGAAAACAAAACTGCATCCTTGGCCCTCGAGGCATTATCCAAGGCCCTTGCTACCGAGGAGCTCACCACTTTGCATTCCATAGTGGATAGAGATGGCATAATCCACGATAAAAGGCCTAAGTCCACATCTTTCAAGCCAGCAGACGAAATAGTCAAATTCCAAGTTCACCCAACGGATCATAATAAAACAGCAGCCATTGGAGCACAGCTAGATCCGATGGTTGACGCCGCTCTAAGAGCTTTCTTGCGCGAGAATTAGGACATCTTTGCCTGGCATCCTTCGGATATGCTAGGAATCCCACACAGATTGGCCGAACACAGCCTCAACATAATAAAGGGGTTCAAGCCAGTCAAGCAAATTCTGCAGCGATTTTCCGAACCCAAGCGACAAGCTATGGGGGAGGAGCTAGCCAAACTACTTTAAGCCGGGTTCATTAGAGAGATCAAACACCCGGATTGGCTAGCAAATCTGGTCCTGGTGCCAAATAAGGACAAATCTTGGCGCCTTTGTGTCGATTTCAAAGACCTCAACAAGGCCTGCCCTAAGGACCCCTTCCCACTGCCCCGCATTGACCAAATAATTGATGCAACTACAGGACACGATTCACTATGTTTCCTCGACGCATACTCTGGATACCATCAGATTAAGATGAAGGAATCCGATCAGGCCGTAACGACATTCATTACTCCGTATGGGCCTTTCTGCTCAACACTATGCCTTTCGGACTCAAAAACGCCGGTGCCACTTATCAACGCATGATTCAAACTTGCCTGGAAAAAACAAATTGGCAAGACGGTGGAGGCATATGTGGACGACGTCATCATCAAGACTAAGCCTTTCGAATCTTTGGTGGACGATCTGCGACTCACATTTGACAACCTCCGGACATACGATATCCGACTCAATCCATGTCGGGGGGATGAACCCCAGGCGGGCAACAGAACCCACATCCATTTCAAAAACAACGGGGCCAGCAACGCCCCTCAAGCCGGCTCGCGCTTGGCCGGGTCACTCGACCCGGCCAAAGCTCCTCAACTCGGCCGAATTCCTCAACCCGGCCCCAATGGCCAGCGCAAGGCAGCCGAACCCGGCACACCAAGACTTCTTAAACAAGCTAGCTCCCCCTTAGCGTGTTCCCCAACCCCGCCGCAGGTCAACTCCAGTCCCATCCCACCCGTACGATGGGACAAGTCTTCATTCAGAGATGAGCAAGGCAACAGTGCCCCTTCCATGCCTTTGGTCAGCCATGGCAATAGTGCCCCACCTACCCGCTGACCAGGGTTGGCGTGGCTACAGTGCACCCGTCGTCACTGCTGATGCCGGCAAGCGGCGACGTGACAGAGTGCCACTGTAGCGGACTCAACCTGGCCACTCTCTAATGACCGACAAGACGGCAAACAATGCCCCTACACCCGGCGGGTCCCACGCCCGGAGAAGCCGGCAAGCCCTGACACCCGGCGGGTCCTAGCACCGGCTTCTCGGGCGATGAAAACCCAGCCCCACGGCCTTGTAACATTACCATTGTACCCCTGGGGGCTTGACCTATAAAACCCCCTAGGAGCCCTCATGCATACGGGCACGCACTCTAGCACGAGGGCCACCAGACTAGCCACACACACACCAGGAGAGGGAGCATCCTAAGCCTTGGCCTGCCTTCCTTCTTCCTCCATACAGCTCTAGGAGCAACTCTGTACTATTACATATAAACCACACTCGGCAGGACTAGGGGTGTTATCTCTACGGAGAGCCCCGAACCTGGGTACGTCTTGCATCCCGCGCTCGCTCATGCCGACCTCGCCTCTGGAGCCCACCAGTGCCCTCGAGCCTCCTCCTCTCTTCTGCCATCCCTTGGCATGTGCCGTGCACCCACCATGATAGTTGGAGCCCACCGTGGGGCAGTTCAAGGTCATGGCCGGAAGCATGCTCCAGACGGAGCTCCCCTCCGACTTCGACGAGCCCGTCACGCTGGCAGACGACGTCATCGACGCACTCGCCGCTTCCTTCGCAGCGCTACGCATCTCCGATGCACCTGCGGCCGACGAGTACCCCAGCGAGGTACTTGATTTCCCCGACTCCCCCCTCTCCCTCGGCGGCAGCGCTCCCGACAGAAGGATGGACCTCTGTGTGGACGTCTTCGTCACCGACACCGGCGCCTCTTACTCATCCAGCGCGCCAAGGAAGGCCGCGGAAGCCAGGGCCGCAGCGGGGTGGCCCAGCTCTCCCAACCCGCTGCGCGCCATGATGTAGAGCCTTCGCATTCCCATCGCCACTAACGTTAACGCCTCCAACATCGCCGAGGCCCGGACTCAGCTCGATGAGGACCGCCAGCGCCTGCTGGACCTGACCGAGAGGCTCGCCGCTATGTAGCATCGCCTGGACTCCGCTCAGCTGGTGCGCAATGCCACCTACGGCTTCACACCCCCTGCGGCTGAGCCAAGCCGGGTCGCCGACGTGCGAGCCCGGGGTGGCGCGATCGGTCGAGCCTTCGGTGCCATCCCGCCCATTTACGAGATGCCCGTGAAAAACACGCGCGCCGCCCAGGTGGCCGCGGTCAGCCTGGATCAGCTCACGGGCGAGGAGCTGAAGGATCGCCTCAAGCGGGTGAACGACCTCCTCGATGCGGCCAACGCGCAGCGGGACCGCCTCATCCAACTCGCTAAGCCGACGGGGTCCGGCTCCCTCCGCGCCGACGGACCCGGCGATCATCAGAACACGACGTCTTTGCCACCCGACGAGGCGCACTCCAGCCGAACCCGGACCCGGAGCAACCCCGCTCCGACGACTGCTGGCAGCTTGGGCGACGAGACGGCCCTGGAAGACTGACGCCGGCCTGATCCTCCTATCCAACCCGGCCGATGTCCGGCTTCGGTCGACCCGCCCCCCCGCGGCGTGGTCGGCTATTGGCTGGGCCCGCATGCTATCAACGACACAGACGCCCGCCACCACCTCGACCGACTCGCCCTCTCCCAGGAGCTGGAGGAGAGCGGCCCCATCGAGCTGGCGTGCTTCGGACCACGCATTCAGGACGAGCCCTTTACTAAAGGGTTCACGCTCCCCCGCGACACCCCCAAATACAACGGCACCATGAAGCCGGAGGACTAGCTCACCAACTACACCGCCGCCATCGGCATCGCCGGCAGCAACCACCGTCTCACCATGCGTTACGCTCCACTCGTGCTCCAGGGGTCGGCTCGCACGTGGCTGAACAGCCTACCGGTGGGCAGCATCAACATGTGGGTCGATTTCGAGCAAGCCTTCGTGTGCAACTTCCCCGGGACCTACCGGCGACCTGGCCGTCCCAGCCAGCTCACCAAGTGCGTGTAGGGGCTGGCGGAAACTGGCCGCGAGTACCTCGCACGCTGGATCGAGCTCCGGAACAGCTGGGAGGGTGT
Source organism: Triticum aestivum (assembly GCF_018294505.1). Classification (NCBI taxonomy): domain Eukaryota; kingdom Viridiplantae; phylum Streptophyta; class Magnoliopsida; order Poales; family Poaceae; genus Triticum; species Triticum aestivum. The sequence goes on along the minus strand of NC_057797.1, from coordinate 159,527,687 downwards.
CCACAAAGTCCAAGCAATCCAGTACTTCGTCAACGGTTGCCGAGACGACAGCCTCCTCAAGCACAAACTCTTGCGCTCTGAGCCGGCCACCATGTCCTTGCTCATGGTGACGGCGGACAAGTACGCCAACGCCGACTCCGCCATGAAGATCTAGGTGGCACTGAACGAAGCCGGCAAGGCAAAGCCGGTTCCTCCTCCGAAGCCGGCCGGCGAAGGAGGCCGGCAGCAGCACAACCAGCAAAACAACAAGCACAAGGCCGACCAGCCGACCCAGCACTACGACAACCGACTCGTCGCGGCCAACGACTAGGCGCCAGCGACCGACCCGGCTGCCAAGCGCAGGCAGACCAGCAAGACGGTGTGGCAGCCCACCATGAGTTTCGAGGAGATGTTCGACGCTCCCTGCAAGCACCACAGCGGCGCGAGGCCATCCACGCACACGCTTCGGTAGTGCGCCATAATGGGCGACATCCCGCCTCCTCCGGCCCCGGCTCCAGGAGCGGGGCAGCCGCCTCTGCCTCCTCCGCCCCCGGTAGGCGGCGCGATGCGCGCTGACGTCTACCCGGCCTAGAACGCGACCTATGTTGGCTTCAACAGCCTCGGCGACGACAAGCGTAGCGAGAGCCTGCTCCAGCAAGAAGTAAACACCGTCATCCCGGCCAAGCCGGAGTACATGCACTGGTCAGACCACCCGGTCACCTAGACTCGGGAAGACCACCCGACAGTCATGCCGAACCCGGGTGGCTACGCTCTTGTCCTTGACCCTACCCTCGTCACGCCTCGACGCACGTGCAAGTTCTCCCGGGTCCTCATAGACGGCGGCAGCACCATCAACATCCTCTACCACGAAACCATGACCAAGCTCGGGCTCGAGGCCAAGAACCTGGAGCCAACCCAGAGGATCTTCCACGACATCGTTCCCGGCCTCTCCAGCTCTCGGATCGGCTGTGTCCAGCTCGACGTCCTGTTCGGCGACAGCAACCACTTCCGATGCGAGCCCCTCTGGTTTGAGGTGGTGGACCTGTCCAGCGCGTACCATCTGTTGGGCCGGCCCGCGCTCGCCAAGTTCATGGTGGTCCCCCACTACGCCTACCTGAAAATGAAGATGTCGGGTCCGAAGGGCCTCATCACCATCACTGGACACTACCGCAGGTCCCTGGAGTGCGCCCGAGACGGTGCCAAGCTAGCTGAGTCGCTGGTCATAGACGAGGAGCGGCACCAGCCCGACCAGATCGTCGCCTTGGCCAACGAAATGTCGGCCACAGCGGTTTCGGCTAAGGAGCCAGATGACGAGGCCTGATACGTCTCCAACGTATCTATAATTTTTGATTGTTCCATGCTATTATATTATCAATCTTAGATGTTTTATATGCATTTATGTGATATTTTATATGATTTTTGGGACTAACCTATTAACCTAGAGCTAAGTGCCAGTTTCTGTTTTTTCCTTGTTTTTGAGTATCGCAGAAAAGGAAAACCAAACGGAGTCCAATTGACCTGAAATTTCATGGAGATCATTTTTGGGCCAGGAGAAGCCCACGGAGTACCGGAGATGGGCCAGAAGAGTCTCGAGGCCACCACGAGGGTGGGGGCGCGCCCTACCCCCCTGGGCGCGCCCCCCTACCTCGTGGCCGCCTCGGGGACCCCCCTGACTTGTTCCCGACTCCAACACCTCTTATATAACCCCAAACTTCTAGAAATAAACCTAGATCTGGAGTTTCGCCACCGCAAGCCTCTATAGCCACCGAAAACCAATCTAGACCTGTTCTGGCACCCTGCCGGAGGGGGGGATCCCTCTTCGGTGGCCATCTTCATCATCCCGGCGCTCTCCATGACGAGAAGGGAGTAGTTCACCCTCGGGGCTGAGGGTATGTACCAGTAGCTATATGTTTGATCTCCCTCTCTCGTGTTCTTGATTTGGAACGATCTTGATATATCGCGAGCTTTGCTATTATAGTTGGATCTTATGATGTTTCTCCCCCTCTACTCTCTTGTAATGGATTGAGTTTTCCCTTTGAAGTTATCTTATCAGATTGAGTCTTTAAGGATTTGAGAACACTTTATGTATGTCTTGCGTGTGCTTATCTAAGGTGACAATGGGATATCACGTGACCCACTTGATGTATGTTTTGGTGATCAACTTGCGGGTTCCGTGACGTTGTGAACTTATGCATAGGGGTTGGCACACGTTTTCATCTTGACTCTCCGGTAGAAACTTTGGGGCACTCTTTGAAGTTCTTTGTGTTGGTTGAATAGATGAATCTGAGATTGTGTGATGCATATCGTATAATCATACCCACAGATAATTGAGGTGACATTGGAGTATCTAGGAGACATTAGGGTTTTGATTGATTTGTGTCTTAAGGTGTTATTCTAGTACAAACTCTAGGATAGATTGAACGGAAAGAATAGCTTCAGGTTATTTTACCACGACTCCTGAATAGATCGTTTAGAAAGGATAACTTTGAGATGGTTTCGTACCCTACAATAATCTCTTCATTTTTTCTCTGTTATTAGTGACTTTAGAGTGACTCTTTGTTGCATGTTGAGGGATAGTTATATGATCCAATTATGTTATTATTGTTGAGAGAACTTGCACTATTGAAAGTATGAACCCTAGGCTTTGTTTCAACGCATTGCAATACCGTTTGTGCTCACTTTTATCATTAGTTACCTTGCTATTTTTATATTTTCAGATTACAAAAACCTTTATCTACCATCCATATTGCACATTCATCACCATCTCTTCGCCGAACTAGTGCACCTATACAATTTACCATTGTATTGGGTGTGTTGGGGACAAAAGAGACTCTTTGTTATTTGGTTGCGGGGTTGTTTGAGAGAGACCATCTTCATCCTATGCCTCCCATGGATTGATAAACCTTAGGTCATCCACTTCAAGGAAATTTGCTACTGTCCTACAAACCTCTGCACTTGGAGGCCCAACAACGTCTACAAGAAGAAGGTTGTGTAGTAGACATCAAGCTCTTTTCTGGCGCCATTGTCGGGGAGGTTAGCGCTTGAAGGTATATCTTTAGATCTTGCAATCGTATCTTTTTGTTTCTTGTTTTATCACCAGTTTAGTTTATAAAAGAAAGTAAAAAATGGAATTGAGGATACCTCATATGCTTCATCTTTTTAATGTCTTTCGTGAAAATAAGGATTCCGATAATTGTGCCAAAGTGTTAGAAAAGAATGCATTAGAATGTTTGGCACTAAATCTTTGTATGATGAGCATGGTTGCAATGTTGTTAGTATGAATTCCTTGGATACCTATGATGCTAATGATATGCTAAGCCACAAGCTTGGTGATGCTATGTTTGATGAAGATGATATTTTTTGTCCCCCAAGTTTTGATGAGTAAATTTATTTTGATGATAGCATGCCTCCTATGTATGATAATTATATTGATGAAAGTGGGTTTGGAAGAGTGTCAACTTTAGGAAGTAATGATCCCACTATTTTGGAGGGTGTTGAATCTTATTGTGGTAATTATGAAAGTGGGTTTGGAGAGGTCATGACTTTAGTTAATGTTAATCCCACTATTTTGGAAGAGTGTCAACTTTGCATACTTGTAGATCATAAAAGAATGCTTTATGTGATGGTTATATTGTTGAATTCATTCATGATGCTACTGAAAATTATTATGAGGGAGGAATATATGCTCGTTGGAATTGCAATAATATCAAGTTTCCTCTGTATGTGCTTAAAATATTGAAGTTATGCTTGTTTTGCTTTCCTGTGCAAGTTGATTCTTATTCCCACAAGTTGTTTGCTCACAAAATCCCTATGCATAGGAAGTGCGTTAGACTTAAATGTGCTAGTCATATTCTTCATGATGCTCTCTTTATGTTTGAGTTCTTATCTTTTATGTGAGCATCATTGAAATCATCATGCCTAGCTAGGGGCGTTAAACGTTAGCGCTTGTTGGGAGGCAACCCAATTTTATTTTTGTTCTTTGCTTTTTGCTCCTATGTAGTACTAAATAATTCATATAGCCTCTGTTTAGATGTGGTTTATGTTTTAATTAGTGTTTGTGCCAAGTAGAACCTTTGAGAAGACTTGGGTGAAGTATTTGCGATCTTGCTGTGAAAAACAGAAACTTTGGCGCTCACAAGATTAGCTGCCATTTTTACAGGATAGTGAGATTAGGTTGATTCTTTTTGCAGATCATTAATAGATAAATTCCTCAGGTCCACCAATTTATTTCAGAATTTTTGGAGTGACAGAACTATTCATTGTGTTGACAGATTTTGTTTTCATTGTGTTGTTTGCTTATTTTGATGAATCTATGAGTAGTATCGAAGGGTATGAAATATAGAGAAGTTGGAATACAGTAGATATTACACCAATATGAATTTAGAATGATTTCACAACAGTACGTAAGTGGTGATTTATTTTCTTATACTAACGGAGCTTACGAGTTTTCTGTTGAGTTTTGTGTTGTGAAGTTTTCAAGTTTTGGGTAAAGATTCGATGGACTATGGAATAAGGAGTGGCAAGAGCCTAAGCTTGGGGATTCCCAAGGCACCCCAAGGTAACATTCAAGGACAACTGTCGGTGTCAAAACCGGCGGATCTCGGGTAGGGGGTCCCAAACTGTGCGTCTAGGCGGATGGTAACAGGAGGCAGGGGACACGAAGTTTTACCCAGGTTCGGGCCCTCTTGATGGAGGTAAAACCCTACGTCTTGCCCGATTAATATTGATGATATGGGTAGTACCAGAGTAGATCTACCACGAGATCAGAGAGGCTAAACCCTAGAAGCTAGCCTATGGTATGATTGTATGTTGTTGTTTTGTCCTACGGACTAAAACCCTCCGGTTTATATAGACACCGGAGAGGGTTAGGGTCACACAAGGTCGGTTACAAAGGAGGAGATATCCATATCCGTACTGCCTAGCTTGCCTTCCACGCAAGTAGAGTCCCATTCGGACACGAGACGAAGTCTTCAATCTTGTATCTTCATAGTCTAACAGTCCGACCAAAGGATATAGTCCGACTGTCCGGAGACCCCCTAATCCAGGATTCCCTCAGTAGCCCCTGAACCAGGCTTTCAATGACGATGAGTCCGGTGCGCAGTATTGTCTTCGACATTGCAAGGCAGGTTCCTCCTCCGAATACATCACGGAAGAATTTGAATACAAGGATAGTGTCCGACCCTGCAAAATAAGTTCCACATACCACCGTAGAGAGAATAATATTTTCGCAAATCTAATTTGCTGAATTGTTTCGTCACCACGACATTATGTCATGGCCCAGTGATTATTCGAGCCGTTTCCTTTAACTAGTCCCGCACATAACGCGAGGCAGTTTTTTGACACGTCTTGTCAAAGCAGAGATCGTGTCCCCTTATCATGGGATTCTCATTAATACGGGCGTGGGTAACCCAACCGTGTCTAGGACTCCTAGATTATAGGCAAGTCCCAAACGGCTACGGAGAGGACGCTTGATATTCACCCTCTTTATAAAGGGACAAGGCTTTTACTTTTTTCCCTCCCGTGCTTCATCGAATCCTTCCCCCGCCTCGAGTTCTAACACCCAAAGCCTAGGTTAGGTGCTCCGGACCTTCAATCATGTCCGGATCTAGCCTTCAAGGCCGGTGGATGCCCTCCTCCGTTACAGAAGAAGATATCAAGAAGTTGAGGGAGGCCAGATACCTGACCGCCGAGGTTTCGCATCGGCTGCCTGCCCGAGGGCAGGTCTTCCCTACTCTTGAACCCAACGAAGACATCGTGTTCATCTCCCACTTCCTCCGAGGTCTAGGCCTCACTCTGGATCCCTTCGTTAGGGGGCTGATTTTTTATTACGGGCTAGATTTCCACGATCTATCTCGGACTCCTTTCTCCACATCTCATCATTTATTGTTGTATGTGAGGCTTTCCTCCGCATTATCCCTCACTTCGGCCTATGGCTCAAGACCTTTGACGTGAGGCCGAAGATGGTCGAGGGGCAGCATGTAGCGTGCGGAGGCGCATTAATAAGCAGGATTGCCGGAGCTCCATGGCCAAAGGGTTCTATTCCAGAGGTGTCCGGATTATGGCAACGGGAGTGGTTTTACATCACAGCTCCCAGAAGTGCCAAGTGGGCCGCTGCCCCTGCTTTCCGCTCAAGCCCTCCACCACAACTGATGTCATGGATTAGCAGAGGGCTGAGCTGGGGTCCCGCCAAGGACATGCCTGTACTGCAAAGCCGCATTCAAAATCTCTTCGAAGGAGATTTTAGTTTGATTATGGTAATGCAAGTCATGTTGGTTCGACGAATCCAGCCATGCAAACGCCAGCCTCTTCGCATGTGGGAGTTCAACCCAGAAGGACCGCGCGCTATTCAGAATTTCCTCGGCCTGACGCACGAGGAGATGTATAGATCATTCTTCGGACCCCAGATACAGTGTCTTGGATACTACCGAGGACGTGGGCCTGAGCAACAATCGCACCTCCGACCAAGTAAGTTATCCTCTAGCCGAACACACCGTCTTTCATTTATCATGACGTTATTCTGAGAAATCGCTCTTTGACTAGGACTGGATAACAAAGGCCAAGATGATTCGGTGTTCGGCCCCCCTTCCTGAGGGTTTGGAAAATCCGGTACTGGAAAAGATGCTCGAGCTAGCACCTTGCCCGGAGCCCTCAAAGGAAGACAAAGGGGGGAATAATGAGGGCGAAAGCGGGCCTCCACCGCTACCTATTCCGACCGAGGGAATGAGCGCCTCTGTGAGGGAGGATAACCGAGGGAAGGAATCTGACATTCTCTCACCCCGGGGAAGGAAGAGGACTACCTTTGAATACCCAGAAACCAAGGTTTCCAAGCGAGAGAAGAAATCTCCACCAGAGGGTCCTGCCTTGGAGGGTGCTCTTGCCGCACAAAGTCCGCGCGGGGATCAGCCCTCTAACGAGCTGTAAGGAATTAAAAAGTACTTTAATAGTGAAGATATATTACCTTACCTCTGAGGAAAATAACTGAAATATTTATCTTGTAGTTCGGATCTTAGCCCTTCTCAGCAGAGCTCGTCTTCGGGGGATCTTCTTCCAGAGATGATGGAGAGCGAAATGCCTCCCCCGGACCCCTCCGCTCAAGAAGCGGGAGACCTTGAAATGTCGTCACGGAGGGCCTCTCCGGATCCGGTGAGGCCAGAAGATAATCCTATAGTCACCCGAAGTCCCCAGTGTCCGGCTCTCGAAGAGAGCAAACAGAAGAGTCCAACACCGTCTGGTATGCGGTTAGACGTACTAAGGGAGCTGTTGGAGCGAGCGGCCATCTCAGAAGAACATCGTACATTGATGGGTACAGTGATGGAAAGGATTTCATCCGCCAAAAGCGGGTTGCATGATGCCTTTATGAGTCTACTGACGGGCTTTGAGGTATGTAAAATGATGTACATTTGTGATGGTACCGCACATTCTAGGTGTGCCCTGTGTAGATAGTAGCCCCTGAGACTCTGGTTGTCGCCGAGAACAGCGGCAAACAGAGGATCGTAGTCCCAAGCAATAACCATACCGCTTTAATGTGCAGGTAGTGGGAGCTCCGGTGGCTAGACGGACTCATGAGTTTGCCGAACTGAAGCGGCAACTGGATGCGACGGATGCTGACATCGAGCTTGTTAACAAGAGGCTTGACGAGGCACAGGGTAAGTGGTATTTTTTGGTGAATGCCACATAGTAAGAGCAGCATGATGCCAGTATCTTTAATATGTTGTGAATATGGATGGAGCTGCCACTGTGGAAACCCTGCGGGCGGAGCTTGCCCGAGCCAAAGAACAAGCAAGGATTAGTAATGCGGCCGCTTTGAAGGTGGACAAAGAGTTGAAAGCCGAGAAGGCCGCGCATTGCGGGAGCAAAGAGAAGATGGCCAAGATGGCCGTAAAGTTAAAAGACACTGCCGACCGTTGCCAGTTCCTTGAAAAAGAAAACCGAGCAAAGGCAACGGACCTTGAAAAGGCCATGATGGCGAACGAAGACACCCGCTCTGCTATGAGAGTGAAGAAGGAGGAGCTGCATAAAGCCGGGATATTGCGGCTGGGAAGCCCTTTATGCTGCGAAGGAAGTTCGGAGATCCGCGGTATGCCCCTTTGGATCGGCTGTGGAGTTCGGCAGACACATATATGGACTTGGCGGCGAGCGTTGTCGATGCGGCCAAATACTTCAGAGATCAAACAGATCGTGAAGTGGACAAGCCGTTCTGGTCGCAATTTAATGTTCCAGAGAGTCTGCTTCCATTGACTGATCAGCTAGCCGAATGGGCCGAACTCAATAGGTTGTCCGGACTCGCCATGAGGTCTGTCGTGGACCAGCTATGGGCGGAAAAGCCGAAGACGAACAGCTATTTCAGCTTAGTGCAGCAGTTCCTTGGTGCGGTGCCGCGCATCAATGCGATGAAGAGGTCGGCGTGCATAGAAGGCTCGCGGATGGCCCTTGCCCGTGTTAAAGCATACTGAGCAGAGATGGATGTTACCACTGTTGCGGCGCAGGGTTCGGCCATAGGCCGAGTGGCTACCGAGTAGTATTTCGAAGAGGTTCTCGAGGGTGCTCGTTTGATAGAGGCCCAGTGCTCGAAGAATATTATGTTTGAGTGACATGTATTCCCATTGTAAACACAATGTTTTTATGAAATCTATTAAGGTTGTGTTTATACTTTTGCCTGAAAGTAATATGATGCCTCCTGTGCGGCCGTTTATGTATACATGTGTATAACCTGAAAGATTGCAGTCGTCGGCTTCAGCCCCCACGCATATAATGCGGAGGTGTTCGCAGAAGACGCGTGTTCACACTTAATCCAACGTCTTGGTCCTATTAAGGAGGTGATAGCGCAGCAAACGAGGCAACCGGACTATAATGCTTTAACACTTTCACTTAGCCATAGGAGTTTGACGGTGGGGCTACTATATAGCCCCTGGTGGCTCTGCACTCTCCCGAATTCGGGGTGCGTACATGCCTGGCCGGGAAATGGCCCTTCGTTAAGGCGGAGGAATTCTAACATTCCGATAGGTCATCGAGTGGTTGACCAGTCTCATGCTATATCATGACAGTCAGTTTTCGGCTTTCTCTACTGAGGTGCTCGTCCGGATGACCCAGGGCACAATCGTAGTAGTTCTCCTAGTGCTACCTTAGCCGATAGAGCGGAATGTAAGGTACCAAAACATAGGAGCCGGGCAAACCCAACATTTGACCAAATACATGATTCGAAGCTGATGCATATAGGGCCAAACTCGCGACGCCGAACACTCCCTAAGGTATTCGGTCTTTATGGTATGAACCAGGCCTAATCAGTGCCCTTTGTAAGAAGCCCCTGGTGTTCAGGTACGTGCATTATTCTAACGTGGCCACATGAAAAGACGCTAGCATCCTTCTCAATTGTACTGAGAATCCGAGGGATGTGTATCAACAAGAGACAGTAAAAAGGTTGACGCAGGGTCTTAATCTAAAAAGAATCCTTGGAACGGGTCCCTGCTGCACGTTTGCGCCTGTGTCTACATTGTGCCGTATCCTGGACGTGAAGGAAATATGCCCTAGAGGCAATAATAAAGTTATTATTTATTTCCTTATAATCATGGTAAATGTTTATTATTCATGCTAGAATTGTATTTACCGGAAACATAATACATGTGTGAATACATAGACAAACAAAGTGTCACTAGTATGCCTCTACTTGACTAGCTCGTTAATCAAAGATGGTTATGTTTCCTAACCATGAACAATGAGTTGTTATTTGATTAACAAGGTCACATCATTAGTAGAATGATCTGATTGACATGACCCATTCCATTAGCTTAGCACCCGATCGTTTAATATGTTGCTATTGCTTTCTTCATGACTTATACATGTTCCTATGACTATGAGATTATGCAACTCCCGTTTACCGGAGGAACACTTTGGGTACTACCAAACGTCACAACGTAACTGGGTGATTATAAAGGAGTACTACAGGTGTCTCCAATGGTCGATGTTGGGTTGGCGTATTTCGAGATTATGATTTGTCACTCCGATTGTCGGAGAGGTATCTCTGGGCCCTCTCGGTAATACACATCACATAAGCCTTGCAAGCATTACAACTAATATGTTAGTTGTGAAATGATGTATTACGGAATGAGTAAAGAGACTTGCCGGTAACAAGATTGAACTAGGTATTGGATACCGACGATCGAATCTCGGGCAAGTAACATACCGATGACAAAGGGAACAACGTATGTTGTTATGCGGTCTAACCGATAAAGATCTTCGTAGAATATGTAGGAGCCAATATGGGCATCTAGGTCCCGCTATTGGTTATTGACCGGAGACGTGTCTCGGTCATGTCTACATTGTTCTTGAACCCGTAGGGTCCGCACGCTTAAGGTTTCGATGACAGTTATATTATGAGTTTATGAGTTTTGATGTACCGAAGGAGTTCGGAGTCCCGGATGAGATCGGGGACATGACGAGGAGTCTCGAAATGGTCGAGACGTAAAGATCGATATATTGGACGACTATATTCGGACATCGGAAAGGTTCCGAATGATTCGGGTATTTTTCGGAGTACCGGGTAGTTACGGGAGAAGTAATGGGCCTTGATGGGCTTTAGTGGGAAGAGGAAAAAGGCTGCTGCGCCCCCCCTCCCCTTTGGTCCGAATTGGACTAGGGAAAAGGGGGCCGGCCACCTCTCCTTCTCCTCCTATTCCTTCTCCCTTCCTCCCCTCTTGGTGGACTCCTACTAGGACTTGGAGTCCTAGTAGGACTCCCTATCCTGGCCGCACCTTTGCCTTGGCCGGCCTCCTCCTCCTCCATCCTTTATATACGGAGGCAGGGGGCACCTCTAGACACACAAGTTGACACAAGTTGATCCGCGTGATCTATTCCTTAGCCGTGTGCGGTGTCCCCTGCCACCATATTCCTCGATAATACTGTAGCGGAGTTTAGGTGAAGCCCTGCTGCTGTAGTTCATCAAGATCGTCACCACGCCGTCGTGCTGACGGAACTCTTCCCCGACACTTTGCTGGATCGGAGTCCGGGGATCGTCATCGAGCTGAACGTGTGCTCGAACTCGGAGGTGCCGTAGTTTCGGTGCTTGATCGGTTGGATCGAGAAGACGTACGACTACTTCCTCTACGTCGTGTCATCGCTTCCGCAGTCGGTCTGCGTTGGGTACGTAGACAATACTCTCCCCCTCGTTGCTATGCATCAGATGATCTTGCGTGTGCGTAGGAAATTTTTTGAAATTACTACGAAACCCAACAGTGGCATCCGAGCCTAGGTTATTTATGTTGATGTTATATGCACGAGTAGAACACAAGTGAGTTGTGGACGATACAAGTCATACTGCCTACCAGCATGTCATACTTTGGTTCAGCGGTATTGTTGGACGAGACGACCCGGACCAACCTTACGCGTACGCTTACGCGAGACCGGTTCCCTCGACGTGCTTTGCACAGAGATGGCTTGCGGGCGACTGCCTCTCCAAGTTTAGTTGAACCAAGTATGGCTACGCCCGGTCCTTGCGAAGGTTAAAATGGAGTCTATTTGACAAACTATCGTTGTGGTTTTGATGCGTAGGTGAGATTTGTTCTTGCTTAAGCCCATAGCAGCCACGTAAAACATGCAACAACAAAGTAGAGGACGTCTAACTTGTTTTTGCAGGGCATGTTGTGATGTGATATGGTCAAGGCATGATGCTGACTTTTATTGTATGAGATGATCATGTTTTGTAACCGAGTTATCGGCAACTGGCAGGAGCCATATGGTTGTCGCTTTATTGTATGCAATGCAATCGCGATGTAATGCTTTACTTTATTACTAAACGGTAGTGATAGTCGTGGAAGCATAAGATTGGCGAGACGACAATGATGCTACGATGGAGATCAAGGTGTCACGCCGGTGACTATGGTGATCATGACGGTGCTTCGGAGATGGAGATCACAAGCACAAGATGATGATGGCCATATCATATCACTTATATTGATTGCATGTGATGTTTATCTTTTTATGCATCTTATCTTACTTTGATTGACGGTAGCATTATAAGATGATCTCTCACTAAATTATCAAGAAGTGTTCTCCCTGAGTATGCACCGTTGTGAAAGTTCTTCGTGCTGAGACACCACGCGATGATCGGGTGTGATAGGCTCTACGTTCAAATACAACGGGTGCAAAACAGTTGCACACGCGGAATACTCAGGTTATACTTGACGAGCCTAGCATATACAGATATGGCCTCGGAACACGGAGACCGAAAGATCGAGCGTGAATCATATAGTAGATATGATCAACATAGTGATGTTCACCATTGAAACTACTCCATCTCACGTGATGATCGGACATGGTTTAGTTGATTTGGATCACGTGATCACTTAGAGGATTAGAGGGATGTCTGTCTAAGTGGGAGTTCTTAAGTAATATGATTAATTGAACTTAAATTTATCATGAACTTAGTCCTGGTAGTATTTTGCAAATTATGTTGTAAAATCAATAGCTTGCGTTGTTGCTTTCATATGCTTATTTTGATATGTTCCTAGAGAAAATTGTGTTGAAAAATGTTAGTAGCAATGATGCGGATTTGATCCGCGATCTGAGGTTTATCCTCATTGCTGCACAGAAGAATTATGTCCTTAATGCACCGCTAGGTGACAGACCTATTGCAGGAGCAGATGCAGACGTTATGAACGTTTGGCTAGCTCAATATGATGACTACTTGATAGTTATGTGCACCATGCTTTATGGCTTAGAATCGGGACTTCAAAGATGTTTTGAACATCATGGACCATATGAGATGTTCCAGTAATTGAAGTTAATATTTCAAGCAAATACCCGAGTTGAGAGATATGAAGTCTCCAACAAGTTCTATAGCTAAAAGATGGAGGAGAATCGCTCAACTAGTGAGCATGTGCTCAGATTGTCTGGGTACTTCAATCGCTTGAATCAAGTGGGAGTTAATCTTCCAGATAAGATAGTGATTGACAGAATTCTGTAGTCACCATCACTAAGTTACTGAACTTCGTGATGAACTATAGTATGCAAGGGATGACGAAAATGATTCCCGAGCTCTTCGTGATATTGAAATCGACGAAGGTAGAAATCAAGAAAGAGCATCAAGTGTTGATGATTGACAAGACCACTAGTTTCAAGAAAAGGGCAAAGGGAGAGAAAGGGAACTTCAAGAAGAATAGCAAGCAAGTTGCTGCTCAAGTGAAGAAGCCCAAGTCTGGTCCTAAGCCTGAGACTAAGTGCTTCTACTGCAAAGGGACTGGTCCCTGGAAGCAGATCTACCCCAAGTGATTGGCGGAAAAGAAGGATGGCAAAGTGAACATAAGTATATTTGATATACATGTTATTGATGTGTACTTTACTAGTGTTTATAGCAACCCCTCAGTATTTGATACTAGTTCAGTTGCTAAGATTAGTAACTCGAAACGGGAGTTGCAGAATAAACAGAGACTAGTTAAGGGTGAAGTGACGATGTATGTTGGAAGTGGTTCCAAGATTGATATGATCATCGTCGCACACTCCCTATACTTTCGGGATTAGTGTTGAACCTGAATAAGTGTTATTTGGTGTTGGCGTTGAGCATGAATATGATTTGATCATGTTTATTGTAATACGGTTATTCATTTAAGTAAGAGAATAAATTGTTGTTCTGTTTACATGAATGAAACCTTATATGGTAACACACCCAATGAAAATAGTTCGTTGGATCTCGATCATAGTGATACACATAATCATAATATTGAAACCAAAAGATGCAAAGTTAATAATGATAAGTGCAACTTGTTTGTAGCACTGCCGTTTAGGTCATATTGGTGTAAAGCGCATGAAGAAACTCCATACTGATGGGCTTTTGGAATCACTTGATTATGAATCAGTTGATGCTTGCGAACCATGCCTCATGGGCAAGATGACTAAGACTCTGTTCTTCGGAACAATGAAGCGAGCAATAGATTTGTTGAAAATCATACATACTGATGTATGTGGTCCGATGAATATTGAGGCTCACGACAGGTATCATTATTTTCTGATCTTCACAGATGATTTGAGCAGATATGAGTATATCTACTTGATGAAACATAAGTCTGAAACATTTGAAAAGTTCAAAGAATTTCAGAGTGAAGTGAAAAATCATCGTAACAAGAAAATAAAGTTTCTACGATCTGATCGTAGAGAAGAGTATTTGAGTTACGAGTTTGGCCTTCAGTTAAAAACAATGTGAAATAGTTTCACTACTCATGCCACCTAGAACACCACAATGTAATGGTGTGTTCGAACATCATAACCGTACTTTATTAGATATGGTGCGATCTATGATGTGTCTTACCGATCTACCACTATCGTTTTGGGGTTATGCATTAGAGACAGCTGCATTCACGTTAAATAGGGCACCATCTAAATCCGTTGAGACGACACCATGTGAACTATGGTTTGGCAAGAAACCTAAGCTGTCGTTTCTTAAATTTGGGGTTGCGATGCTTATATGAAAAAGTTTCATCCTGATAAGCTCAAACTCAAATCGGAGAAGTGCGTCTTCATAGGATATCCAAAGGAAACTATTGGATACACCTTCTATCACAGATCCGAAGGCAAGACTTTTGTTGCTAAATTCGGAAACTTTCTGGAGAAGGAGTTTCTCTCGAAAGAAGTGAGTGGGAGGAAAGTAGAACTTGACAAGGTAACTGTACCTGCTCCCTTATTGGAAAGTAGTACATCACAGAAAACTATTTCTGTGACACCTACACCAGTTAGTGAGGAAGCTAATGATGATGATCATGAAACTTCAGAACAAGATACTACTGAACCTCGTAGATCAACCAGAGTAAGATCCGCGCCAGAGTGGTACGATAATCCTTTTCTGGAAGTCATGCTACTAGATCATGATGAACCTACGAACTATGAAGAAGCGATGGTGAGCCCAGATTCCGCAAAGTGGCTTGAAGCCATGAAATCTGAGATGGGATCCATGTATGAGAACAAAGTTTGGACTTTGGTTGACTTGCCCGATGATCGGCAAGAAATTGAGAATAAATGGATCTTCAAGAGGAAGACGGACGCTGATAGTAGTGTTACTATCTACAAAGCTAGAATTGTCGCAAAAGGTTTTTCGACAAGTTCAAGGTGTTGACTACGATGAGAGCTTCTCACTCGTATCTATGCTTGAGTCTGTCTGAATCATGTTAGTAATTGCCGCATTTTATGAAATCTGGCAAATGGATAAACAAAACTGCATTCCTTAATGGATTTATTAAAGAAGAGTTGTATATGATGCAACAGAAGGTTTTGTCAATCCGAAAGGTACTAACAAAATGTGCAAGCTCCAGCGATCCATCTATGGACTGGTGCAAGAATCTCGGAGTTGGAATATACGCTTTGATGAGTTGATCAAAGCATATAGTTTTATACAGACTTACGGTGAAGCCTGTATTTACAAGAAAGTGAGTGGGAGCACTACAGCATTTCTAATAAGTATATGTGAATGACATATTGTTGATCGGAAATAATGTAGAATTATTCTGCAAAGCATAAAGGAGTGTTTGAAAGGAGTTTTTCAAAGAAAGACTTTGGTGAAGCTGCTTACATATTGAGCTTCAAGATCTATAGAGATAGATCAAGACGCTTGATAAGTTTTTTCAATGAGTACATACCTTGACAAGATTTTGAAGTAGTTCAAAATGGAGCAGTCAAAGAAAGAGTTCTTGCCTGTATTACAAGGTGTGAAGTTGAGTAAGACTCAAAGCCCGACCACGGCAGATGAGAGAATGAAAGTCATTCCCTATGCCTCAGTCATAGGTTCTATAAAGTATGCCATGCTGTATACCAGATCTATTGTATGCCCTACTACTGAATTTGGCAAGGGAGTACGATAGTGATCTAGGAGTAGATCACTGGACAGCGGTCAAAATTATCCTTAGTGGAATAAGGATATGTTTCTCGATTATGGAAGTGAAAAAAAGGTTCGTCGTAAAAGTTACAACGATGCAAGCTTTTACACCAATCCAGATGACTATAAGTCTCAATCTGGATACATATTAAAAGTGGGAGCAATTAGCTAGAGTAGCTCCGTGCAGAGCATTGTGGACATAGAATATTTGCGAAATACATATGGCTCTGTATATGACAGACCCGTTGACTAAGATTCTCTCACAAGCAAAACATGATCACACCTTAGTACTCCTTGGGTGTTAATCACATAGCGATGTGAACTAGATTACTGAATCTAGTAAACCCTTTGGGTGTTGGTCACATGGCGATGTGAACTATGGGTGTTAATCACATGATGATGTGAACTATCGATGTTAATCACAAGGTGATGTGCTCTAGATTATTGACTCTAGTGAAAGTGGGAGACTGAAGGAAATATGCCCTAGAGGCAATAATAAAGTTATTATTTATTTCCTTATAATCATGATAAATATTTATTATTCATGCTAGAATTGTATTTACCGGAAACATAATACATGTGTGAATACATAGACAAACAAAGTGTCACTAGTATGCCTCTACTTGACTAGCTCGTTAATCAAAGATGGTTATGTTTCCTAACCATGAACAATGAGTTGTTATTTGATTAACAAGGTCACATCATTAGTAGAATGATCTGATTGACATGACCCATTCCATTAGCTTAGCACCTGATCGTTTAGTATGTTGCTATTGCTTTCTTCATGACTTATACATGTTCCTATGACTATGAGATTATGCAACTCCCGTTTACCGGAGGAACACTTTGGGTACTACCAAACGTCACAACGTAACTGGGTGATTATAAAGGAGTACTACAGGTGTCTCCAATGGTCGATGTTGGGTTGGCGTATTTCGAGATTAGGATTTGTCACTCCGATTGTCGGAGAGGTATCTCTGGGCCCTCTCGGTAATACACATCACATAAGCCTTGCAAGCATTACAACTAATATGTTAGTTGTGAAATGATGTATTACGAAACGAGTAAAGAGACTTGCCGGTAACGAGATTGAACTAGGTATTGGATACCGACGATCGAATCTCGGGCAAGTAACATACCGATGACAAAGGGAACAACGTATGTTGTTATGCGGTCTGACCGATAAAGATCTTCGTAGAATATGTAGGAGCCAATATGGGCATCCAGGTCCCGCTATTGGTTATTGACCGGAGACGTGTCTCGGTCATGTCTACATTGTTCTCGAACCCGTAGGGTCCGCACGCTTAAGGTTTCGATGACAGTTATATTATGAGTTTATGAGTTTTGATGTACCGAAGGAATTCGGAGTCCCGGATGAGATCGGGGACATGACGAGGAGTCTCGAAATGGTCGAGACGTAAAGATCGATATATTGGACGACTATATTCGGACATCGGAAAGGTTCCGAATGATTCGGGTATTTTTCGGAGTACCGGGTAGTTACGGGAGAAGTAATGGGCCTTGATGGGCTTTAGTGGGAAGAGGAAAAAGGCTGCTGCGCCCCCCCTCCCCTTTGGTCCGAATTGGACTAGGGAAAAGGGGGCCGGCCACCTCTCCTTCTCCTCCTATTCCTTCTCCCTTCCTCCCCTCTTGGTGGACTCCTACTAGGACTTGGAGTCCTAGTAGGACTCCCTATCCTGGCCGCACCTTTGCCTTGGCCGGCCTCCTCCTCCTCCATCCTTTATATACGGAGGCAGGGGGCACCTCTAGACACACAAGTTGACACAAGTTGATCCACGTGATCTATTCCTTAGCCGTGTGCGGTGTCCCCTGCCACCATATTCCTCGATAATACTGTAGCGGAGTTTAGGTGAAGCCCTGCTGCTGTAGTTCATCAAGATCGTCACCACGCCGTCGTGCTGACGGAACTCTTCCCCGACACTTTGCTGGATCGGAGTCCGGGGATCGTCATCGAGCTGAACGTGTGCTCAAACTCGGAGGTGCCGTAGTTTCGGTGCTTGATCGGTTGGATCGAGAAGACGTACGACTACTTCCTCTACGTCGTGTCATCGCTTCCGCAGTCGGTCTGCGTTGGGTACGTAGACAATACTCTCCCCCTCGTTGCTATGCATCACATGATCTTGCGTGTGCGTAGGAAATTTTTTGAAATTACTACGAAACCCAACAGGACGGGTGTAGCACGGTGGTCATCTGTAAAAGAGAGGAACTTAGGTGAAAAGTTGTCGTGCAAAAAGGTAGGTTTTTTGAAAAAAACCATGTATAATTCAAGATGAGTAAAAATTGCCACTTGTCTGTGCGTGTTGAGCCCCTTGTATTTGTGATAGGGGTGTGGCCATCAAACCTGTACGAATTACATACAGCTGCGCCGGACTCGTCTAACCGTGTCCGTGGTCTTGACGACCTATTGAATACTTTAGTTGGTGAGGCCATTTTAGTGTGCGGCTGCCCAGGCAGCCGCATTCTCTTTGGCGCGTAGGGATTGCTCCATATTTCCATTTACTGTAATGATGCCACGTGGGCCGGGCGTCTTAAGTGTGAGGGAAGCATAGTGCGGTATTGCGTTAAAGCGAGCGAAAGCTTCGCGTCTAAGTAGTGCTTGATAGCCACTTTGGAACGGAGCAATGTGGAAGGTTAAATTTTCACTATGGAAGTTATCGGGGAAGCCGAATATAACTTCTAGTAGCAGGGAGCCCGTGTAGTGAGCCCCTGGGCATGGCATTACTCCTTTAAAGGTAGTATTGTTGTGGCAAATTTTCGTTGGGTCTATCCCCATTTTGCGGATTGTGTCATGATATATCAGGTTTAGACTTCTGCCACCGTCCATCCGGACTCGTGTGAAATGGTATCCGTCAATTATTGGGCCTAATACCAAGGCAGCCCATCCTGCATGCCGAATATTTGCTGAGTAATCCCGATGGTCGAAAGTGATCGGTTGAGCCGACCAGTGGCAGGACTCCACGGTGATAGGCCCTTGGGCATATTTCTCTGGGAGTGCCGCTTTATTTCTCCCCTTGATCACATGTAACACATTTACTGTTTTGACTTCTGGTGGAAATTTATTTTGCTCCCTAGTGTCTTGCTTGAGAGGCTCATCCTCGTCTTCGCTTGGTGTATCCTCCCCCTTGTGTACGGCATTCAGCTTGCCGGACTGCTTGAAGACCCAACATTCTCTGTGGGTATGATTGGCGGGTTTACCGGGGGTGCTATGGATCTGACATATTTGGTCCAGAATTTTGTTCAGGCTGGATAGTTCATCTCTGGCGCCTTTAGGGGGCGGCTTTTGCTGACCTGGCCGAGAGCTTCTAAATCCGGCGTTTACTGCCGTGCTCTTCGGGCTGTCTTCTTTATTCCGGCGCTTATTATTTTTGCTGCCTCGTGATTCCCGTTTTCATCTATAACTTCAGATGTACTTGGGTTGCTAGTGCTGCATCTGGCCAGCCAGCTGTCCTCACCCACGCAAAAGCGGGTCATGAGGCTTGTTAATGCTGCCATTGTTCTCGGCTTTTCTTGGCCGAGGTGTCTGGCAAGCCATTCGTCGCGGACGCTATGCTTAAAAGCTACTAAGGCTTCAGCGCCCGGACAGTCGACTATTTGGTTCTTTTTAGTAAGAAACATGTTCCAAAGCTTTCGGGCTGACTCTCCGGGCTGTTGAGTTATATGACTCAAATCATCCGCATCCGGAGGTCGGACATAAGTCCCTTGAAAATTTGCCCAGAAAGCATCTTCTAGCTCTTCCCAGCTTCCAATGGAGTTTTCGGGGAGGCTTTTAAGCCAGTGCCGAGCTGGCCCTTTGAGCTTGAGGGGTAAGTACTTAATGGCGTGGAGATCATCTCCTCGAGCCATATGGATATGGAGGATATAGTCCTCAATCAAGACCCTAGGGTCTGTTGTTCCGTCGTATGCCTCTATGTTTACGGGTTTGAATCCCTCTGGAAATTCATGGTCCAGCACCTCATCGGTGAAACATAGGGGGTGTGCGGCACCCCTGTATCTGGGTTTACCGTGTTGTTCGGATGTTTGTTGTGTTGCATCATATGCTGGATCGCGCTTGCGTGGTCCATAGATGGATTTGGTTGCGCCGTCCTTTTGATGCGAGCCCTCGCATGGATCGCGTATTGGCTTATGTGCGGCGTTGTTTGCCACTCTATGTTAGCCGTGAGGTCGTCTATCCGGCCAGGTGGCCGTTTTAATTTTTGGTTGCGGGGATCTAAGGCCTCCTCGTCGAATTCAGGTAGCAACTTCCGCTTCGGGTAGCTCTTGGTGGGGCAATTACCGCCGTACTTCGCTGCTGCATTGAGTACTTTACTCCATCTGATTTTAAGTGTGTCTTGCGCAGCCTTGAGCCTTTGTTTCTGCTTTTTTAGACTCCTCGCGGTGGCAACGAGCCTTTGACGGGCACTCTGTTGCTCCGGGTGTCTGTCAGGTGTGATGTCATCCGGACTGTTATCTTTGACAGAATCGGGTTGTTCAGTTTGATTCTCCGTGTTGCCGTGGTCCGGCGATGGTTCACCCTGCTCTAACACTGGGTCTGTATGATCATTGTTTCTGCCGAGGCGGGATTTGGAGCGGCGCTTACGCCGCCGCTTTGACTGCTTCTCAAGGGGACAACCCTTCATTGCGTCCTTCTGTTCCTCGTGGTCATTTTCTTTTGGTGTGTCCACCATGTATACGTCATGTGATGAAGTGGGTGTCCAGTGCCCTGTGGGCAGTGGTTCCTATTCGTCTCCTGCATCGTTGTCCATACCGCCGATGTCTTCAGAGTCGAAGTCGAGCATGTCGGTTAGGTCATCGATAGTGACTACTAAGTGAGTGGTGGGTGGGCGGTGAATTTTGATGCCATCCGCATCCCAATCCTGCCGGACACAGTTCGGCCAGGATTCTCCTGACAAGGAGAGAGACCTTAATGAGTTCAGTATGTCGCCAAGGGGCGAGTGCTGAAAAATATCCGCGGAGGTAAACTCCATGGTCGGTGCCCAATTGGATTCGCTAGGAACGGGCGCAGGCGGTTCGGAGTCCGTGGCCGGAGAGAGATCCTGCAGTTTGTCAACACGGCTCTTATGCAGAGTAAGGTCGATGTTAGGCTCGATCGCCGATGGGGGTAAGGCCTCCGTGGCGGGGTCCATCCACCCGTCCATGGACGGTGCAACTGGCTCCGAATTGAGGGTCGGTTCGGCTGCCGGTGCGATCTCCTGAACACTGTCGGATGGTAGAGCTAAATCGTACTCATCATGACCGCGTGACGCACAAGGCAGAGGCTCGAATCCGTCGAAGATCAAGTCTCCGCGGATATCGTCCATGTATCTTAAGCTTCCAAACCTGACATGATGGCCAGGGGCGTAGCTTTCAATCTGCTCCAGATGGCTAAGCGAATTGGCCCGCAGTGCAAAGCCGCCGAATACAAAAATCTGTCCGGGGAGAAAAGTCTCACCCTAGACTGCATCGCTAACGATGATAGAAGGAGCCATCAAGCCTAACGGCGACGACACAGTGGAACTCTCAATGAAAGCACCAATGTCGGTGTCAAAACCGGCGGATCTCGGGTAGGGGGTCCCGAACTGTGCGTCTAGGCGGATGGTAACAGGAGGCAGGGACACGAAGTTTTACCCAGGTTCAGGCCCTCTTGATGGAGGTAAAACCCTACGTCCTGCTCGATTAATATTGATGATATGGGTAGTACAAGAGTAGATCTACCACGAGATCAGAGAGGCTAAACCCTAGAAGCTAGCCTATGGTATGATTGTATCTTCTTGTTCTGTCCTACGGACTAAAACCCTCCGGTTTATATAGACACTGGAGAGGGTTAGGGTTACACAAGGTCGGTTACAAAGGAGGAGATATCCATATCCGTACTGCCTAGCTTGCCTTCCACGCCAAGTAGAGTCCCATCCGGACACGAGATGAAGTCTTCAATCTTGTATCTTCATAGTCTAACAGTCCGGCCAAAGGATATAGTCCGGCTGTACGGAGACCCCCTAATCCAGGCCTCCCTCAACAACCAAGAGCCTAAGCTTGGGGATGCCCCGGATGGCATCCCCTCTTTTATCTTCATTCATCGGTAACTTTACTTGGAGCTATATTTTTATTCACCACATGATATGTGTTTTGCTTGTAGCATCATTTTATTTTCTTTTGTTTTGCTTGCTGTTTGAATAAAATACCAAGATCTGAAGTTCTTAAATGTTAGAGAGTCTTCACATAGTTGCATAATTATTTGACTACTCATTGATCTTCACTTATATCTTTTGGAGTAGTTTGTCATTTGCTCTAGTGCTTCAATTATATCTTTCTAGAGCACGGTGGTGGTTTTATTTTATAGAAAGAGATGAACTCTCATGCTTCACTTATATTATTTTGAGAGTCTTTTAGAACAGCATGGTAATTTGCTTTAGTTATGAAATTAGTCCTAATATGATAGGCATCCAAGATGGGTATAATAAAAACTTTCATATATATAAGTGCATTGAATACTATGAGAAGTTTGATACTTGATAAATTTTTTGAGATATGAAGATGGTAATATTAGAGTCATGCTAGTTGAGTAATTGTGAATTTGATAAATACTTGTGTTCAGGTTTGCAAGTCCCGTAGCATGCACGTATGGTAACCGTTGTGTGGCAAATTTGAAGCATGAGGTGTTTCTTTGATTGCCTTCCTTATGAGCGGCGGTCGGGGATGAGCGATGGTCTTTTCCTACCAATCTATCCCCGTAGGATCATGCGGGTATTTCTTGGTTTTTGATGACTTGTAGATTTTTTCAATAAGTATGTGAGTTCTTTATGACTAATGTTGAGTCCATGGATTATACGCACTCTCACCCTTCCATCATTACTAGCCTCTTCGGTACCGTGCATTGCCCTTTCTCACCTCGCGAGTTGGTGCAAACTTCGCCGGTGCATCCTGATACGTCTCCAACGTATCTATAATTTTTGATTGCTTGATGCTATATTATCTACTGTTTTGGATGTTTATGGGCTTTATTATACACTTTTATATCATTTTTGGGACTAACCTATTAACCCAGAGCCCAGTGCCAGTTTCTGTTTTTACCTTGTTTTAGGGTTTCAAAGAAAAGGAAAACCAAACGGAGTCCAATTGACCTGAAACATCACGGAACCCATTTTTGGAAGGAAAGAAGCCCAGAAGACTTGAAGTGCATGTAAGGGAAGCTTCGAGGAGGCCATGAGGTAGGGGGGCACCCACCCCCTGGGCGCGCCCACCACCCTCGTGGGCCCCTCGTGGCCCCCCTGACGTACTTCTTCCGCCTATATATCTCCATATACCCTAAAAACATCAGAGAGCACAATAGATCGGGAGTTCCGCCTCCACAAGCCTCTGTAGCCACCAAAAACCAATCTAGACCCATTCCGGCACCCTGTCGGAGGGGGGAATCCCTCTCCGGTGGACATCTTCATCATCCCAGCACTCTCCATGACAAGGAGGGAGTAGGTCTCCCTCGGGGCTGAGGGTATGTACCAGTAGCTATGTGTTTGATCTCTCTCTCTCTCTCTCTCTCTCTCTCTCTCTCTCGTGTTCTTGATTCGGAACGATCTTGATGTATCGTGACCTTTGCTATTATAGTTGGATCTTATGATGTTTCTCCCCCTCTACTCTCTTGTAATGGATTGTGTTTTCCCTTTGAAGTTATCTTATCGGATTGAGTCTTTAAGGATTTGAGAACACTTGATGTATGTCTTGCATGTGCTTATCTGTGGTGACAATGGGATATCACGTGATTCACTTGATGTATGTTTTGGTGATCAACTTGCGGGTTCCGTGACGTCGTGAACTTATGCATAACGGTTGGCACATGTTTTCGTCTTGACTCTCCGGTAGAAACTTTGGGGCACTCTTTGAAGTTCTTTGTGTTGGTTGAATAGATGAATCTGAGATTGTGTGATGCATATCGTATAATCATACCCACAGATACTTGAGGTGACATTGGAGTATCTAGGTGACATTAGGGTTTTGGTTGATTTGTGTCTTAAGGTGTTATTCTAGTACGAACTCTAGGATAGATTGAACAGAAAGAATAGCTTCATGTTATTTTACTACGGACTCTTGAATAGATCGATCAGAAAGTATAACTTTGAGGTGGCTTCGTACCCTACAATAATCTCTTTGTTTGTTCTCCGCTATTAGTGACTTTGGAGTGACTATTTGTTGCATGTTGAGGGATAGTTATATGATCCAATTATGTTATTATTGTTGAGAGAACTTGCACTAGTGAAAGTATGAACCCTAGGCTTTGTTTCAACGTATTGCAATACCGTTTGTGCTCACTTTTATCATTAGTTACCTTGATGTTTTTATATTTTCAGTTTACAAAAACCTTTATCTACCATCCATATTGCACTTGTATCACCATCTCTTTGCCAAACTAGTGCACCTATAAAATTTACCATTGTATTGGGTATGTTGGGGACACAAGAGACTCTTGTTATTTGGTCGCAGGGTTGTTTGAGAGAGACCATCTTCATCCTACGCCTCCTACGGATTGATAAACCTTAGGTCATCTACTTGAGGGAAATTTGCTACTATCCTACAAACCTCTGCTCTTGGAGGCCCAACAATGTCTACAAGAAAAAGGTTGTGTAGTAGACATCAAGGTCTCGTTCAATCCCTCCGAGGAGACCAAGAAAGTGAAGTTGAACCCGGAAGACCCCGGCTGCAGCAAGTACGTTGTCGCGGGCACCCGCCTCAGCAGCAAATAGGAAGGCGAGCTCGCCGACTTCCTCCATGAGAATCGAAATATCTTTGCATGGACCCCAAAGGACATGCTTGGTATCCCGAGGAAGTACGCCGAGCACAAACTCCACGTCCGCAAGGATGCCAAGCCTGTCCACCTACCCCTATGACGTTTCTCTGACGAGAAGAGAAGGACCATCGGTGAAGAGGTCGCCAAGCTAGCGGGGTGCGTGGCAGCATTGAGCCGTTTCATCTCCAGACTATGAGTAAAGGCACTGCCACTTTATCACCTACTCTGATGCACCGACCACTTTCAGTGGATGGATGTGGCAACAACTGGATTGGAAGAAACAAAAACCATGTGAGCAAACAACCCAATCCTTGCCACACCAAATGTTGATGAGCCTATGTTGCTGTACATATCAGCAACTCACCAGGTGGTGAGCATTGTGCTTGTCGTTGAACGAGAGGAAGAGGGACACAAATTCCCACTCCAAAAACCAGTATACTATGTATCGGCAGTCCTCACACCATGCAAATCCCGATAGCCGCACTATCAAAAGATAGCATATGCGGTTTTCATGGCATCTGAGAAGCTACGACACTACTTTCAAGAGTGCTCGATCATAGTAGCCTCCGAGGTACCACTCAATGACATTATAAACAATCGAGATGCCACCGCCGCATTGCAAAATGGGCTATCGAGCTCTTACCATTTGAAATAACATACAAGCCACGCCGAGCTATTAAATCTCAGGTGTTGGCCGACTTTGTCACCGAATGGACAGAAGTCGAACTCCCTAAAGAGTATAGCACATATTCCAACTAGGTGATGTACTTTGACGGCTCTAAAATGTTAGCCGAATTGGGGGCCGGTGTCATCCTAACATCCCCTACAGGGGACATAGTTCGTTATGTATTACAAATCATATATACGGACTCCAATAAAGTGGCAGAATATGAAGCACTACTGCATGGACTTCGGATGGCCGTTTCTATGGGCATGCAACGCCTTGAGGTGCGTGGGGATTCAAACCTCGTGATATCTCAAATTAATGGAGAATTCGATGCAAAAGATCTGAAGAGGGCGACCTACTACAATGTTGTACTCAAAATATCAGCTCAGTTTGAAGGGCTTGAATTCCACCATGTGGCCCGAGACAGTAATCAAGCAGCAGACATCCTTGCTCGACTAGGAGCTAAACGCGACCGCGTCCCGCCTAACACCTTTGTGGAAAGACTTTTCAAGCCATCCATGGTATGGCAGGACAAGAGCGTAAATACCAGTCCGGCGCCGCTCACACCCTCGGATGCCAAAGACGACTTGGATATCACCGGGGGCTCGGGCACCGAGCCAACACCTTCCGCCCATGCAATCATGGTGGTAATCGCTCGATGGACCGAACCCTTCCTAGCCTACCTTAATAGGCAGGAGCTCCCTGATGACCCAAACGAGGCCCGTTGCATAGTTGGATGCTCCAAAGCCTACAAAGTTCATGAAGGAGAACTCTACAAGAAAAGCACTACTGGAGTTCTTCAAAGATGTATCTTCAAAGAGGAGGGGCGGCAGCTCTTGGACGAAATACATGCTGGCCTCATCGGCCATCACGCTGCAGCTCGGGCCCTCATAAGCAAGGCCTTCCGTATAGGTTTCTTTTGGCCCACTGCCCGAGCAGATGCATAGGACTGAGGGAGTCCTGGATTAGGGGGTCTCCGGACAGCCGGACTATCTCCATTGGCCGGACTGTTATACTATGAAGATACAAGATTGAAGACTTCGTCTCATGTCTGGATGGGACTCTACTTGGCGTGGAAGGCAAGCTAGGCAATACGTATATGGATATCTCCTCCTTTGTAACCGACCTTGTGTAACCCTAACCCTCTCAGATGTCTATAAAAACCAAAGGGTTTTAGTCCGTAGGACAACAATCACAACATACAATCATACCATAGGCTAGCTTCTAGGGTTTAGCCTCTCTGATCTCGTGGTAGATCTACTCTTGTAACACCCATATCATCAATATTAATCAAGCGGGACGTAGGGTTTTACCTACATCAAGAGGGCCCGAACCTGGGTAAAACTTCGTGTCCCTTGCCTCCTGTTACCATCCGGCCTAGACGCATAGTTTGGGACCCCCTACCCAAGATCCGCCGGTTTTGACACCAACATTGGTGCTTTCATTGAGAGTTCCTCTGTGTCGTCGTCGTTAGGCTTGATGGCTCCTACTATCATCGATAGCGATGCGGTCCAGGGTGAGACTTTTCTCCCCGAACAGATCCTCGTATTCGGCGGCTTTGCACTGTGGGCTAATTCACTTGGCCATCTGGAGCAGATTGAAAGCTACGCCCCTGGCCATCAGGTCAGATTTGGAAGTTTGAATTACACGGCCAACATCCATGGGGACTTGATCTTCGACGGATTCGAGCCACAGCCGGGCGCGCCGCCCTATCGCGATGGGTATGTCCTAGCTCTACCACCGGACGGTATCCCAGAGGCCGCGCCCACATCAGCTCTGACCCTTAGCTCGGAGCCAGCTGCGCCAATCGAGGACGGGTGGCTAGACACCGCCTCAGGGGCTGCAGTCTCGACGGTGATCGAGCCAAACACTAGCATAATCCTCTGCGCAGCCCGTGACTCCAAGGTGCCGGACTCTCTTCTGGACCCCGAACCATCCGCGCCCCTGCCAATCAAATCCGATTGGGCGCCGATCATGGAATTCACCGCCGCGGATATCTTTCAGCACTCGCCCTTCGGCGACATTCTGAATTCACTAAGGTCTCTCTCTTTGTCAGGAGAGCCCTGGCCGGATTATGGCCAACATGATTGGGATGCGGACGACGAAGAAATTCGACACCCACCCACCACCCACTTTGTAGCCACTATTGATGATTTAACCGACATGCTCGACTTCGACTCTGAAGACATCGACGGTATGGACGACGATGTAGGAGACGAACATGAACCAGCACCTATAGGGCACTGGAAAGCCACCTCGTCGTATGACATATACATGGTGGATACACCCAATGAAGGCAATGGCGACGAGATAGCAGAGGATGACCCCTCCAAGAAGCAACCCAAGCGCCGACGTCAGCGGTGCCGCTCTAAGTCCCACCAAAGCAAAAGTGGTGATACTGGCACAGGAGATAATAACACTCCGGATAGCGCCGAAGACAACAACAATCCCCTCCGGCAAGATTTAGAGCAGGAGGATGAAGGAGCCAGCTCTCCTGAGAGAGCGGCTGGCGGAGAGGAGGAGGATGACAATTACATGCCCCCCTCCGAAGACGAGGCAAGCCTCGGCGATGATGAATTCGCCGTACCAGAGGATCCCGTCGAACAAGAGCGCTCCAAGCGCAGGCTTATGGCCACGGCAAATAGCCTGAAGAAAAAGCAGCAGCAGCAGCTTCAAGCTAATCAAGATCTGCTAGCTGACAAATGGACTGAAGTCCTCGTGGCCGAGGAATATAAACTCGAGCGTCCCTCCAAGAGTTACCCAAGGCGCAGGTTACTACCCCGACTGGAGGAAGAAGCGTATGACATGGCTGATCGGCCACCTCGTGGCCGCGATAGAGAGGCATTCCAGCCAAAAGCTCCGCCTCCACCCCAACACCATCCAAATAAAAAGGCATGGGGAGATACGCCAGACCTGCGAGACATATTAGAGGACAAAGCAAAGCATTCAAGATCGATCTACGGATCACGAGGGCGCACCACTCTATGAGACGGTAAACGTCATGCCGGATACAGTAAAAGCAAATTCGGCCGGGCCGAACACAGCGGGCAGGACCCATTCGAGCTGCGTCGTGATATAGCCCAATACAGAGGCGCCGCACACCCCTTATGCTTCACAGACAAAGTAATGGAACATCAATTCCCAGAAGGTTTCAAACCTGTAAACATTGAATCATACGACCGCACAACAGATCCCGCAGTATGGATTGAGGACTTCCTCCTCCACATCCACATGGCCCACGGTGATGACTTACATGCCATCAAGTACCTCCCACTAAAACTCAAAGGACCAGCGTGACATTGGCTTAATAGCTTGCCAACAGACTCCATTAGCTGTTGGGAAGATCTGGAAGCCACATTCCTCGACAACTTTCAGGGCACTTATGTGCGACCACCAGACGCCGATGACTTGAGCCACATAATTCAGCAGCCACAAGAGTCGGCCAGGCAATTCTGGACTTGGTTCCTTACAAAGAAAAATCAAATCATCGACTGTCCGGATGCGGAGGCCTTAGCGGCTTTCAAGCACAACATCCGAGACGAGTGGCTAGCCGGGCACCTTGGTCAGGAAAAGCCGAAATCTATGGCAGCTCTCACGACGCTCATGACCCGCTTTTGTGCGGGAGAAGACAGTTGGTTGGCTCGCAGTAATAACATATCAAAGAACCATGGTACCTCAGATACCAAGGACGGCAATAGCTGGTCACGTCGCAACAAGCATAAGCGCCGCATTAACAGCGAAAGTACTAAGGATACGGCAGTCAATGCCGGATTCAAAGGCTCTAAACCCGGTTAACGGAAAAATCCATTCAAACAAAGTATGTCGGGTCCGTCCAGCTTGGACCATATACTCGATCGCTCGTGTCAAATACACGGCACCCCAGACAAGCCAGCCAATCACACCAACAGGGATTGTTGGGTGTTCAAGCAGGCCGGCAAGTTAATTGCCGAAAACAAGGACAAGGGGCCGCATGGCGATGACGAGGAAGAACCCCGGCAGCCGCACACTGGAGGACAGAAGAGGTTTCCCCCGCAAGTGCGGACGGTGAACATGATATACACAACCCACATACCCAAGAGGGAGCGAAAGCGTGCGCTCAGGGATGTATATGCATTGGAGCCAGTCGCCCCAAAGTTCAACCCTTGGTCCTCCTATCCGATCACCTTCGATCGCAGGGACCACCCCACTAGTATCCGTCATGGCGGATTCTCCGCACTGGTCCTAGACCCAATCATCGACGGATTTCACCTCACTCGAGTCCTTATGGATGGCGGCAATAGCCTGAACCTGCTTTATCAGGACACAGTGCGCAAAATGGGTATAGACCCCTCAAGGATCAAACCCACAAAAACGACCTTTAAAGGCGTCGTTCCAGGCGTAGAGGCCCACTGCATAGGCTCAATTACACTAGAAGTGGTCTTCGGATCCCCGGATAACTTTCGGAGCGAAGAGTTAATCTTCGATATAGTCCCGTTCCGTAGTGGTTATCACGCGCTGCTCGGACGAACCGCATTTGCTAGATTCAATGCGGTACCACATTATGCATACCTCAAGCTCAAGATGCCATGACCTTGCGAAGTTATTACAGTCAATGGAAACACAGAGCGCTCTCTCCGAACAGAGGAGCACACCGCGGCCCTTGTAGCAGAAGCGCAAAGCAGCCTCTCAAGGCAATCTACCAGTTCGGCGTTTCAAACCCCGAACACCTTCAAGCGCGCTCGGGGCAATCGGTATACAGACCGCCTGGCGCGATCTGAGCTCGCGTAGCAATACGGCGGCCACCCCAATCCCAGCCCAACGGCGTTATTCGTGCCACGCGTACATAATTACACATTAAAAATACCATGGGCACAGGTGGGGAGGGGAGGGCACAACTGTGGCACGCCCCAAAACGCAGCCTAAACCGCACTAGGGGCTTCCCGTTTGGTTATTTTTCTTTTTCTTTCAGGACTTTAATCTCTGGAAACACCGTCTGGCAGCTCTATTGCCGAACACATGATACAGCAACCAAGGAGGCAGACAACTACGTTATACAACGAAATTCCCAGGTTGATTACAGATTTCATATCATTCCTCAGCTCGCCCTTGGAAGGGACATAGTCCTACTCTTTTGCTTATTGCACTATCTGTATCACTCTGCTTTAATGCAAATTTTTAATATACAATGCATGACATTACGACTATTATTGCATTTTTGTTATATATATATATATAGAGAGAGAGAGTAGCACTATTCTAATCCCAGGATTAGAATAACTATTTGGATCACGGCGCGCCCTATATAGGGCCCGAAGAGGCATTCCCGAACTCCTGAGAAAACCCACCCGACCGGTCAAAGGAAAAAACCCACCCCACCCACTTCCCACGACTCCCTCCACTACCCTCTCCTGATCCCATCTGCACACTCCTCACGGCATCGCGCCGCCGCCGATGAACTTCTCCCGATCCACCACCGCCACCCTACATCCTGCCGGCGCGCCTAACTCCGGCCACCTACCGCCGCCGCCGACGAGCGGATCCAGCGCCGCGCCAGGTTCGGCCGCCCCTTCTTCCCAGCGCGCTCCCGCCACCAGAGCGCCCCCCCGGCCCATGGGTCCCGCCGGCGGTCTCCTCCTACAACCCCGCCGTCACCGTCCCCCGGATCCAGCTGCAACTCCGCCACACGCCTCAGATCCGGCTGCGGTGCCGCCCCCACCGCAGGATCCAGCTGCCGTCCCAACCGCGAGATCCGTCCGTCGCCCCCATCCGGCCGCCGCGATGTCACCGTCCATCGCCCGGTGGTGCAGTGCGGCGCGCCCTTCCCTCCCGTCCGGCGCGAACTTCCCTTTACGCCACCTTGACCTTCCCTCCCCTTCGGTGCAGCCTACCCTCTGCTCCGGCGCGCCCTCCTACTCCTCCTCCATGTGCGGCATGAACCTGGTCTTCGACCGCGAGCTCATCGGCCCGCCCATATACTTCGGCCTCATGGGCGACGGCCAGCCCATCGGACGCTACGATGACATGTGGCCGACTGGTGCATCAAGGCAACTATAACTAAACTAAACACACACATCGTCTTTGAGTTTGGTCCGGCTGTACTGAACTTTTACTAAATAATTTGTGTATGTGTGCAGGTGATCTGCGACCACCTTGGGCTAGGAGTCAAGACGGGGCTGCCCTACATCTAGCATAGCAAGGCCAGCAACCCGTTCGTGAACCTCAAGGAGTACAAGGGCATCGAGGACATCATCCCCTTCTTCTAGGTCGTGAAGCTGACAAGGAATGCGACACCATGCAGAAGTGCTACATCTCGCTCTCGCAGCAGGTCAAGGAGAAGCTCGGCAAGATCAACCCCTACTTCATCAAGCTCGCCGATGCCATGGTGATCTGGATCGAGGCCCGGGACATGCTCAACTCCAAGGACTCCAAGGAGGCCGACGCCAACGGCAAGCTCAAGGGGAAGTAGATCGAGATCGAGGGAGAGAACCTTTTTTTGCATTAGCATACTAAGCAGGCGGTGAGCCGGCGTATACCGGTTTCTTCAGTTCGTAGGTTCAATGCGTGCATCAGGTATTCAGGTTCAGGCTGTTGTGTACTACAAAACATTAGCTGCCTGTATGTGAGAAAAGCATGATGTTTCTTATTTTGTTTATGTGAGAAAACAAAAATGTATTTTAGAAGTTCATTTATTATTTCCCCAAAAGTTCATATATTACTACCTGTATGTATTTTGACATTTCACAACAACTGGCAAGAATTGCGACTGGATAGAGCGGCAAAACGATGGTACGCCACTCAAGCAGTGCATCACCGGCAGCCGCATCGTCTCCTCGGCAGCAAAAAGCAGCTTAACTGAAGTTCAATTCGTACGCTACTAGTAGGTCAACTACAGCAGCAGCAGAGTTCTTAGCGTCTTCTTCCTAATTTCCCCATGTGAAATTCTATAAAAAGGAAGGAACAGTCTCCTTCTGGCTCAGCCATCGGTGATCACCTTCGTGCTTCTCCTAAAGACCAAGTCGAACTTCACCAAAAACTAGAAAAAAGATGAGCACGTTCGTGCTTCTGCTGCGGACCAAGTCAAACTTCACCAAAAACTAGAAAAAAGATGAGCACGTTCGTGCTTCTCCTGCAGACTAAGTCGAACTTCACCAAAAACTAGAAAAAAGATGAGCACGGATGCCTGTCGATGTCCATTGTGTCATCCTGCTGACCAAGCAATTCAAAAGGAGCAGGTGGTTTTGTTTGCCTAAAGTACAAACATAAAAACATTCAGTTTTGATTCTCTGTAGTTATTCCTCCTAACTCGAGGTAGCACTAACCATCCAAACATGTGCTCTTATACCTTTTTCTGTTCGAAGTGTGGTGAGGAATGAGAGGTACAGTATGTCTTTTTTATATGAAAAATGTTCGTATAGCAACAAGCAGGAAAGAATTGAAACTATGTCCTTCTTTTGTTTGATTGTTTCTGTATTTGGCTTATGGAAAAATTTACTTGAGTTCCGTCTAGAAAATTTTGAAAATTTCAAACTGTAAAAAAGTTAAAACTTCAAATAGTTAAAAAAATCATATTTCCATGTTTCTAAAAAAATAAACGAAGACGTTGTAATAAAAAAGAGTTTGATGTTCACGCGCGAGGCCCGGCCGCGGCGTCGTCCTGCTCCGCCGTCGCGGTCGTGGAAGATGACCATAGTATTGTGTGTAATGCCTGCACATAGTGTACCAGCACATAGTGTTGTGTGTAATATGAATTGGTGTTGTACTGTGCATGTATATTCTTGTGTAATTTTTTGCTTTTCGAACATGAAGTTCATGTTTTAGAAAAAACTAAGTTCAGAGGTATCACATAACAAAAACTTTCATCCAAAAAAACCCAAAGGTCATTAGAAAAAGCATCTCAAACAATTTTGTAAAAAAGATTTCTCTGTTAAAATAAACCTAGAAGTTCAAATTTAAAAACGGAGTGGTTCGATGTCTATTAGAAAGTAGGATTTTTTCCATTACTAAAATAAATAAAACTAGGAAGTCCATATTAAAAAGATGGAGAAGTTCAATGATTATAGGAAACTCAGATTTTCCTCGTTAGTAAAGAATGGAAACAAGAAGTTCAAAAATAAAATAACAAGAATTTCAACTTTAAAAACTAGAGCGCTTCAAAATTTTATAAAAAAGATTAAGAAAAAAAAACAGGAAGTCCATATTAAAAAGACGGAGAAGTTCGATGATTATAGAAAAATCTCATATTTCCCTCGTTATTAAAGAATGGAAACAAGAAGTTCAAAAATAAAATAACAAGAAGTTCAAAAATAAATTAACAAGAAGTCCAACTTTAAAAAAATAGAGCGCTTCAAAATTTCATAAAAAAGGATTAAGAAATAAAACAAGGAAGTCCATATTAAAAAGATGGAGAAGTTCGATGATTATAGAAAACTCAGATTTTCCTTGTTATTAAAGAATGGAAACAAGAAGTTCAAAAATAAAATAACAAGAAGTTCAACTATTAAAAATAGAGCGCTTCAAAATTCATAAAAAAAGATTAAGAAAAAATAAGATTAAAAATTCATAAAAAAACTCAAATATTTTCATGTAACCGAGAGAAGTTCAGGTTGATAACTGCTAGAAGTTCATGTAATACACGGTGTGCATTTTGTATTAAAAAGAACAAAAAAGAAAAGGCAAAAAGTTTTGTTGTTATAAGTTCAAGTCCTTCGTCGAAGAAAGTCAAAAAAAATATTGTGAGACAGATTTGTATAAAAGGAAATAACATTTGTGTAACACTGACGAATGGATGAGAAAATTACAAACGAAAATACGTCACAGAAGTTCAACTGAAAACAGCAGGAAGTTCGGCTACTACATTGAATGAATTTCAGATGAAAAACTTTTAAAATCGTCGCGAGTATGAAAAAACGATCAACACGGGAAAGTTAAGTGCTTACAGCAGCTTTCCACCGGTATATCACTTGCTCAATTTCGATGAGTGGATGGAGAGCTACGAGCAGTGGATGGAGACCTACGAGCAAAAAAATCACGTGAAAAATAGAATGAAGTTCAGGTACACGCGCCGAGAAGTCCAGGTTCTTCACGCGGTGCATTTTCGAAGAATCTGTTTCGCGATAAAGGCAGAACGCATGATCCCGCCGTTTTCGAAATTACTTGAAAACGGCTAGGAATCAGAGAAAACCATCAACATGAAAAAGTTTCGCATTTTCCGTAGCTTTTCAACGGTATATTATTTGCTCCATTCCGATAAAGTTTGTAGAAATTACGGCAAAAATAGGTTTTTAACCATTTTCAAAACTGACATAAAACCGTAGTGAATTAGGAGAAACAATATATACAAAAAAGTTTCACATTTCTTCAAGCTTTCCAACGCCATATCATTTGCTGCATTTGGACGTACAGTTAAAAAATTAGCTCAAAAATACGAACTCGGTGGAACTTATACCATTTTCTAAGTTACTTTTAAACCATTCAAAATTAGAAAAAACTTTTAACATAAAAAAGTAGCGCATTTTCATAAGCTTTCCAACGCCATATTATTTGCCTCAATTGGATTAGCCGTTTAGAAATGGCGTCAAAAATACGAACTCGGGTGTTCGGTTTACGAAATTTTACGATTTTATGAATTACTCTTTAACCGTAGGGAATTAGAGAAAACTTTCAACATGTGGAAGGAGAGGTTTTGCAATAGATTTCCAACGCCATATTATTTGCCTCATTCCGATAAACGGTTTTAAAATGCGATCAAAAATACGATTCACGTTTTTTGTATGAAGAAAAAACGGTTTTCAAAACTGCTCTTAAACCGCTTACATTTTGCCAAAATTTTCACTTGGGTCATGATACTGATGTACATAGCTATCCAACGGTATATCGCAAGCCCCATTTGGACACCTTTTAGCTGAAGTTCAACCTAGTACTCGGGGAAGGTCAGGCGCGTTACTTGGGAAGTACATGTTGTGATCAGAATATTATTCTGATCCCGTAATCAGAATAGTGTTTATGTATGTATGTATATATATATATATATATATATATATGTGTGTGTGTGTGTGTGTGTGTGTGTGAACACTAATGACACCTTGCAACCGTACACTCTGGTACGACCAATACACCAGGGGCTTACGTACCCACAATATGGTGTGAAAAGTCCGAACACTTTCAGAAGTGCGGCACCCCGAACTTATAGCATTATATGCATCAGCTTCGAATCATGTCTTTGGTCAAATGTTAGGTTTGCCCGGATCCTATGTTTTGGTACCTTACGTTCCGCTCTATCGGCTAAGGTAGCACTAGGAGAACTACTGCGATTGTGCCCCGGTTCTGCCGGGCCGAGCACCTCAGTAGAGAAAGCTAAAACTGACTGTCATGATAAGGCGAGAGACTGGTCGCTGTTCGGCGAGGTTTTCCAAGTCCCTAAAGACTTATGCCGCTTAGGGCGAGGGGCCGGCTCCGTCTGGCTTACAGGCGTGTATCGTGCCCCGAATTCGGCCTTCCAAATACCAGGGGCTTCGCCAAAATTTGAAATTATAGAATTCTATGGCTAAGTGAGAGTGATAAAGCATTATTAGTCCGGTTGCCTTGTTCGTTGTGCTGAGCACCTCCCTCGAAGGACTCAAACATGGGAACAAGAGTGCTAATATTTTAAATTCTAACAAGCGTTGCATAGCGAACATGATACAAGTTTTCATACATACAGGACAACACGAGCAAGTCTCATTCAAATATTACATTTTGCGAACACTCATCCGCGATACGACGGGCACCCGGCAGAACACCCTTGTAGTACATCTCGGGGTGGCGGTGTTCCTTGCCCTCTGGTGGCCCCTCCTTGATTAGCTTCACGGCATCTAGCTTGACCCACTGCAGTTTTACACGGGCAAAAGCCCGGCGTGCACCTTCTATGCAGACGGATCGCTTGACGACCTCCAGCCGGGGGCAGGCATCCACAAGCCGCCTCACCAGGCCGAAGAAGCTGTTCGGAAGGGCGTCGCCAGGCCACAACCGGACTATTAAGCCGTCCATGGCCTGATCGGCCGCCTTATGTAGCTCGGCCATCTGCTTCAGCTGGTCGCTCAATGGCACCGGATGTTTGGCCTCAGCATACTGAGACCAGAACAGCTTCTTCGTCGAGCTTCCGTCCTTGGCCTGGTAGAATTGTGCGGCATCGGACACACTGCGGGGCAAATCTGCGAATGCTCCTGAAGAGCTCCGGATTCGGGTAAGTAAACGGTAATTCACTTTTACATGCTTGCTTTGCATATAGAAAGCCTTACCCGCCGCTAGCTTCTTCATCGCGTTGATCTCCTGAAGGGCCTTCTAGGCCTCGGCCTTGGCACTCTTCGTGCTCTCACGGGCCGCGGCAAGCTCAGACTCTCGCGTCTCCAAGTCAAGCTCCAACGCCTCGTGCTTCGTCACGAGAGCCTGGAGCTCTTGCTGTACCTCGCCCACCCGAGCCTCATGCCTCTCTCGCTCGGTGCGCTCCTTGGTCGCTGTATATTCGGCCTTGGTCAGCGCTTGCTTCAGGGTCGCCACCTCGGTCGTGGCCCCTGGCAAAACATACAATGATCCTGTCATGTTGCAATCGTGTCCTTTATATATATATATATATAGAGAGAGAGAGAGAGATGGGGTGCTACTTACCCTCGTTCTCCTCGAGCTGCCTCTTGACAAGGCCGAGCTCTTTCTTGGACCCATCGAGGTCCTGCTTCAGTACGGCGACCTCCGCAGTTAGTGCGGCGGACGCCAGCAGAGAAGCCTGCATATGCATAGTGACACACTTATATTAGACTCCTGCGATATTATTTGATCCTCTGTTCGGCTTTTCTTTGCGAACACCGAACAAAGCATCAGGGGCTACTATCTATGTGGTAATACTTCTACTACATTTTAAAACACTTACCTCGAAGCCTGTTAGAAGGCTAGTACAGGCTTCAGTCAATCCGCTCTTGGCGGACTGAACCTTCTGGATCACCGCACTCATTATAGTGCGGTGCTCCTCCTCGATGGAAGCGCTACAAAGCGCTTCCAATAGATTGTCCGGCACCTCTGGATGGACAGAGGTCACCGGCACAGGTGTCTCACCCCTCTTAGAAGGAGATAGCCTGCCCGAGCCCGGAACAGCTGGAGGTTCCGGCGCGGTGTTCGGCTGAGGGCCGAACTCGGAGCTCTCAGGGGGGCCATCCCCTCTGCTCCCGGAGTCCGGAAGGTCGCCTTGAGGCACCTCTGGGACTGTCTCCCCTCGATCCGGTGCCTCTTGAGACAACACCTCAGCGTCGTCGGCGGGATGAGGGGAGGTGGCAGTCGGGACTGGATTGCTATCCATGTCCGACGAACCCAGGGAGCCGTCCGATGATACCTCGATGTTGGCTCGTGGTGGCCTGCGTAATTATGTTCGGCGATTAGGGAAAGCAATGCGACTGTCGGGGAAACTGATCCACGAACACCTATGGGGCCGGCGGACCGAGCCCCTTTCGGTTCGGCGGGGGGCGGAGATCACACGAAGAGCAGATCGAGGCAAAGCACACGAGCAGTTTACCCAGCTTCGGAGCTCTCCGGAGAGATAACACTCCTACTGCTGCTTGTTTGATTATCTTGTGTTCTTGCTCCAGAGAGAGAGCATAGTGTTTTTCTGGGTTCTCAACCAGTCGAACCCCCTCTACGTTGCGCATGGGCCTCCTTTTATACGGTATAGGGGTCACCGACAGGTGGCAACGCAGAGAAGGGTACAAATGTAAAAAGTGAGGTGGTTGGTACAGTTACTTGTACAGTGCACCCTACCTAACCCTGACGGCAGGGGACAAGGGCATTAAATGCCCGTCTGAGTCGCCCAAATAGTGCAGAAAAGGACCGTTAGGGGCGCCACCGTTCACCACGATGGCGATCTTGTCAGCTTCGCATGCCACTGCGCACCGCTGGCTGCACAGCCTCCCGCCACGCGCGCCTGGAGAGGCCCCCAGAGCGACACGTTGGTGGATGCACTGGAGCGTGGGCACAGAGTGGTCGCCTGCCGCAGCAAGCGCCTTGCCGCTGCTGTTATCTTGTCGGGTTCGGAAGCTTGTCGCTCACCGGGCCTCGAGGTACCTTGGTTGGTCTTCCCGGCAAGCTCCTCTTGCCGGGGCCTTGTTGCCTTGCCGGAGCGCGTGGCGCGTCGCGGCAAGTTCCTTGAAGTGCCTTGGTTGGCCTTCCCGGCAAGCTCCTCTTGCCGGGGCCTTGTCTCCTGAGCTTAAATACTTTGTTCTTGAATGGCTCCAAGGGAACCACGGAGGATCTTGGCGTTCGCCCGGCAAGCCTTGCTGCGGGGTGCTGCAACTGCCCGTGCACAAGTTCGGGGTACTAGGGTATCCCTATTCTAGTACACCGACAGGAGCCCCCGGGCCTAGGCCAGACACGGTGCCGAGCGCTGTTGGGCCAGGCCCAAGATAGGGCACGGGCACACGCGGACTGGGCCACGCCGAATCTCGCTCCGTATCCACCGCGCTCTCCCCTAACGACACACGTTGAATGCGGCGTCGTGGGAGACATCGTGGGTGGTTCTTTATTCAAAAGGGCGAAACGTCCGCCCCGTCCCTCTTTATAAGCAGAGGAAACAGGGGCAGTTCGTTCCCCCTCACTGGTTGCTACTACTCCATCTTCACGAACCTCTACCGCTCCCCCCCTTCTTCTTGAAGCCGAGAGAGCAGCGCTCCGCCCCCCATTGCCACCAGCATCACCAACGCCGTCGACCTCCCCCACCACCTTCGCCATGGCTCCGAAAGCCGACAAGGGAAAGGGCGTGAAGTCGGCCGAGGCGCAGCGGCTCGCAGCGCTGCGGAAGGAGCGGGCGATCTTCTCCCCCCAGCTCGGCACGAAGGAGCTGAGGGAGTGCTTCTACCTCTTTTGGGCGACGGAGACGCGGGCGCATCCGCGCACGAGGGTACTCCCGGCCGCTGCTTCGGAACTGGCTCCAAACGGGTACCCATTCTTCGCGCTGTTCTTCTATTGCGGGCTCTGCCCGCCCTTCTCGGAGTTCTTCTGTGATATCATGAACACCTACGGCCTCCGCCTCCTTGATTTCACCCCCAACGCCGTTCTGACCATGGCAGTTTTCGCACATTTGTGCGAAAACTTTGTCGGAGTCCACCCCAATGTTGCCCTTTTCCTCCACTTCTTCATGCCTCGGGTAGAGAGAGGAGAGCCGCTTGCCGGAGGGATCACCTGGATCTCGAGAGTCGGCAAGAAGGAGACGTACTTGGAGGGTGAGCTCCGCAGCAAGTGGGAGGAGTGGAGAGCGGAGTGGTGCTGGATCGTCGAGGAGAATCCGTAGCCCTTCACCGCCATGCGCCAAGCTCCAATAGTGCGCGGCAATGACTGGAGCAACATGGCCTCGGAAGACGAGAGGCTAAAGATCGCCATTACTAGGATCCTTCGCCTCAGGCTTGCCGGGCTCACTGTAGGCACTGTAGGCGTAGATTTCCTCCGCCGCCGCATCGCCCCCTGCAGGAGAGGGGGAGGCCCGCCTGGGAATTCAAGAACTCGGCAGACATCATGAGGCTACGGCCGGGCCTCAACTACAACTTCACCGTCATGGAGCTGGATGCAATGCTCCTGGAGTTGTTCAAACGCGATCCCCAGCACCCATTCACGCTGGCGAGGGCGTCGTTCCATTGTGCAATAATTCTTCGCTTGACCGGATCCGCGCCATGATGCCGTTGTGCGATTCACACGGAATCGTTCCAACTTGGCAAGAGCCTGCGGATGACGTCGTGCAACCGTTCTTCGACAACTTGGAAGAAGTGCCGGTCCGCGCTGACGAGCAGAAGAGCCTCACCCATGACACCACCAGCGAGGAGCTGCAGCGCATCGCCACTAGGGCGGAAGAGGTTGCGGCCGCAGCTGCCGCGGGCGCGTTCGGGTTCACTGTGGAGGAGGCGGAGGCGGCAGAGGCGGCAAACCTCGCCGAGCACGCGGAACTCATTGGCGAGGAAGAGCATGCCGTCTCTGAAGCTGAGCCGAGCGAGGCCGGCGAGGAAGAGCCCGAGCCTTCAGAAAGCTTGCCGCAGGCGGAGCCCCCGGCCCTGCCAAGAAGGCGTCTTCGCAGGTCCGCGAACGTAGCGGGGCGGCAGCCGGGTCAACAGCCGCCGAGCCGTGCGACACGCTCTACCACGGCAAGCAATGTTTCCGCGGGAGCGCCTCACGCAGCAGCGGCAACTGGAGCGGGATCTTCCCGGGCCACCGCCACCGCCCCCGCCAAGCGGGCAAGGGATCCTACTCCTCCTCCTCGCCGCACCGGAAGGGAGCCGGACTTCGATCTTTCCGCGCTCAGCTCCGACGAGGAGGAAGAAGAGTAAGTTTCTTTGGTGCTCTTGTAGTTCTTCGATCTTGCTGTTTTTATCTTGTATCTGACTTGCTTCAATCTGAACTCCTTTCTTTTCAGGACGCTGGCCCAGAGAGCGGCGAAGAGGGCCAAGGCCGCGGTGATTGTCATTGAAGATGACCCCACCGTGTCAGCAGGGGGTGGGTCCGAGACCACCTTGACGGACCCGGCAACCACTCCTCAAAGCAGCCCCCAGTGCAGCCCCCAGCGTAAGTTCATAGTTAGCTTTCTGCTGTCAGGCGCGCATGAGTGCTTTTTCCTTTGTTGATATCTTGCTTGTTGATTTGTGTAGGAGCAGAGCAGCCATATCAGGAGCGCCCGGAAGCTGGTCCCGAAGTGCCATCTGCTTCGACTACGCCGCCAAGGGAGGAGTCCCCGGCAAGGGAGCGCTCTCCGGCAAGGGAGAACTCTCCGGCAAGGGGCAGTTCTCCAGCAAGGGACAGCACCGTCGATCCTGCGGCGGCCGAGACCGCAACTGCAGATCTTGGCACAGGTAATTCACTTGTCCAAAAACTTTCCCTTGGGTTCTTCTTCTTCTGATTTTCTTCTCTTGGATTTTTGATTGATTTTTCTCCCTTCTTCGTTCTTTAGACCCATCTGCTGCTGAGCCAATGGAGACAGAGGGCGCTGGCGAGGAAGGCGCGCATGGCAGCACTGATGACGCCGCCGCCAACGAAGAAGGGGCCGGTGCTGATGAGACCGCCGGCGAGGAGGCCGCCAAGGCTGCCGCCGCAGAAGCTGACGAGGGGTCGGGCGATCGCACTGACGACCCTGAGGCCGCAGGAGCGCCAGGCGCTGCGCCGACCGCCGATCCCTCTGCCGCTGCTGCGGAGCCGGGCTCCGAGGAGCCCCAGCCCGACGCCTACTTGAAGGCCGGCGACGATATCTTCATCAAGCTACCCTGGGCATCGAGCTCCAGGGCGCCGGTCGAGGGGGAAACTTTTGATGAGGAGGTGCTCGCCTCCGCTGGACTGTCGTTGGTCGACGCGCCCAGCAGCAGTAGTGGCGAGCCTGAGGAGGAGGAGCTGCTGCAGAAGCTGCTGTCACTCTACCGCGCACGGCAAGCCAAGCTGGCTTCTCGGGAAGCGCTTGTCGCGAAGGCGGGAGTTGATATGGAGAAGCGCGTGGAGGAGCTCCGGGGCCACAATCAAGAAGCTCTCCGGTCCCTGGCACAGGAGCGGGAGCGACTCACCGAGGAGCGCACGGCCTTCCTTCTCGAGAAGGCCGAAGCTGAGGAGGAACAAAGGCTGGCCGCCGAGAAGCAGTCCGCGCGGGAAGGCGAATTGGTGCAGCGGAAGGCCAACCTCGACAGCTACGAGGAGGAGCTCGCCGAGCGCGAGCAAGCACTTGGTGGGGCGCTCAAGGAAGCAAAGGACGCTGCCGCAATCGCAGAGGCCGCCAAGAAAGAGCTGGAGGAGAAGCTGGCGCAGCTGGAGGCCAACATCGGGAAGAGCGGCGAGGAGCTTGCCGCGCTCAAGCGTGAGCGTGAGAAGGATGATGCCGCCCACGGTGAGCTGCAAGGTCTTCTCGCTGAGAGGGGCAAGGAGCTCAGCGCCGCCAAGGATTCCAATGCAGACCTGAAGTTGAAGCTGGCCACGCTGACGCAGACGCTGGACAACGGCAAGGAGCGGGAGAAGACCTTGTCGGAGAAGGTCAAGGCTGACAAGGCGCTGCTGGAGAGCATCGCAGTTACCCAGAACTCATTCAGAGATACTGTGGAGCACTGGACCGAGGGTCTGGTGAATATTGCCGCAGTCATCGACGAGGAGCTGGCGCAGCTGGGGATGGAGGACTTTGGGTATCCCTCCGACGAGAATCTCTAACCCAGCGCCAAGCTCAGCCTGTTCTTCAAGGGCGTGGTGACGGCACTCCAGCGGCTCCGGGAGAGGATCCCAAAGCAGCTGGACGACGAGTCGCGCAGAATCTGCGCCGGGGTTCTCCATAAGGTGCTGATGAAGGTGGCCTTCCGCAATCCAGGCCTCAGCTTCACCAACGTCCTCAAGTCCTTGCCGCCAGACGCCGATCGGGACGCACTCAAGGCCCTTGTCACACCCATTGTGGACAAGGTGAGCGAGATCAAGAGGGTTGAGGGCGATCGCATAGATTAGGCCGCCCATTTCTTCTTTTCCCTTGTCGCTGCTAATTATGTTATGAAAAACAGTCTGTTAGAGCTGCGACAAATTATCTTGTAATATAACTTTATTTCTGTTATCAATTGCTATGTTATTTCCTCTACTAGATTCCTTCCTTTGTATGTTTTTACCCTACGCTTCTAGGGAACTTGTCGGCGCAGGCACCCGAGCTGCGAGCACTGAGTGCGGAACGTCAGCAGCCTGCTGGCGGCGCTGCTTCCGACAAGAAACCTTGTCGCGACTAGATGCAGCACACTTAAGTTGTTGAGCGGACTCGAAACAAAGTAAGGGTGCAACCAGCCACGAGTTGGTTCCTCCGCGCATAGGTTTTCCATACAAAGTAGGTCGTTCGAGGAAGATAACTCAAAAATTTAAAAACTGATTGCTCAAACTTTGGCAACTTAGCTTTTCTGTCGTTTGCTTCCCGGCAAGGCAAAACTTTGCTTGAACGACGCCTGGTCCATACCACAATCTTCTCCTTCCCCCCCGGCAAACTTGTGTGCGAGGGAACCTTCTTTTCCTTTGTTGAGAGAAAAAGATAGAAGAGAAAATAATGATATGGAACCCTTCGGCTCGTTATTGCTTACCGGATGTAGGTGCTGCACAAAGTGTCAGATAACGCATGCAAGAAAGAAACTAATGCATGAAATGGACAAGTTGTGCGGAGCACATGGGGTTCTATTTATGCACGGGATCTGCACCCGGCTTTGTATAAAGGATTACATGCAACAGCGGCAAGACTTGTACAAAAGGTGGTTGCTGGAACGGGTTCCGGCAACCGCGCCCTACGGAAAAAACTTACGAAGATGTTCTATGTTCCAGGAGTTGCTCACTGGAATGCCATCTTCGGTCTCAAGGCGGACAGCGCTGGGCCTTGTGACTCGTTTCACCCGATAAGGGCCTTCCCACTTCGGCGTCACCTTGTTGGAATTCTTGGCGGACTGAACGCGCCGAAGAACAAGGTCGCCTTCCTTGAAGCTTCTGGCCTTAACTTTGCGGCTATGGTAGCGGCGCAAAGCTTGCTGGTATCGAGCAGCTCGTACAGCAGCCTGAAGACGATCTTCGTCAAGGAGCAGCGCATCGTCTTGTCGCAGCTGTTCTTGCTCAAGCTCATCATAAGCGAGCACTCGAGGCGATCCGTATACGAGTTCCGTGGGGAGAACTGCCTTTGCTCCATAGACTAGAGCGAAAGGCGTCTGGCCAGTGGCTCGATTTGGCGTCGTTCTGATCGACCAAAGAACCACCGGCAGCTCCTCGATCCAGTTTCTTCCGCACTTGCGCAGCCTGTCAAAAGTTCTGGTCTTGAGCCCGCGTAGCACTTCAGCATTTGCCCTCTCTGCTTGACCGTTGCTTCTCAGATGAGCAACAGAAGCGAAGCAGACCTTGGCGCCAAGGTCTTGGACGTACTGCATGAAGGTGCGGCTCGTGAATTGCGTGCCGTTGTCGGTGATGATCCTGTTAGGGATCCCAAAATGGCAAACAATTGACCTGAAGAACTTGACTGCTGACAGTGCTGTCACCTTCCTCACTGGCTGCACTTCCGGCCACTTTGTGAACTTGTCGATTGCGACGTACAAGTACTCAAAGCCCCCGAAAGCTCGGGGGAAAGGGCCGAGGATATCGAGCCCCCAGACCAAAAATGGCCAAGATAAAGGGATCGTCTGAAGAGCTTGAGCTGGCTGGTGTATCTGTTTGGAGTGGAACTGGCACGCTTCACACTTGGTTACGTGTGCAGTTGCATCCTGGAGGGCTGTCGGCCAAAAGAAACCTTGTCGGAAAGCTTTGCCGGCAAGTGCTCTTGCGCCAATGTGGTGGCCACATATGCCTCCATGTATCTCTGCCAACAGCTTTTGTCCATCTTCCCGGCAAATACACTTCAATTTCACACCGTTGAGTCTTCTTCTGTACAGTATGCTATCGACAAACTGGTACATACTTTACTGCCGGGCTACTTTTTCCGCTTCTTCTTGCTCCTCGGGAAGTTCTCCTGTCTGAAGGAAATGGACAATCTGCTGTCCCCATGCTGGAGCTTGTGACTCGACAACAAAGACTAAAGGCACATCTGCTGCTGCGGGAACATTCGCTTCTACGGCAAGGACTTGCGGCCCTGCCGGA
Organism: Triticum aestivum; assembly: GCF_018294505.1. NCBI lineage: Eukaryota > Viridiplantae > Streptophyta > Magnoliopsida > Poales > Poaceae > Triticum > Triticum aestivum. Next base: position 159,482,831 of record NC_057797.1, on the reverse strand, counting down.
GCTTGATGTTCCCCGGCAAGCTTGCCGGAGCAAAACTTGTCGGGAGCATCTGCTTCAACGGAACAAACCATAAGGCTTGCCGGAGCAGACTGCCCCTCAGCATCCTTGGTGTTGATTTTGGGGACTTTCTTGGCGACGGCTTCGGGGAGCTCTGCCGGAAAGTAGTCACCAGAAACCAACTTCCTCTTTTTGCTTTGTCTAGTTGATGGTGTTACGGATGGTTGAGTCAATTTGAGCACAAAGATCCCTGGTTCCACAGGTAACTTTAGTGCGGCGTACTTTGACGGGCCATCAGCAATGTCATTCTGAGCTCTTGGGATATGCTCCATCTGTAGGCCGTCAAAGTGCTCTTCTAGCTTCCTCACTTCATCAACATATGCTTCCATCAATGGACTCTGGTAGTTCTTGTTCACTTGGCGAACGACAAGCTGTGAGTCACCCCTGACAATGAGCTTCTTGATCCCAAGGTCTGCTGCGATCCTGAGACCGGCAAGCAATCCTTCATATTCTGCAGTATTGTTGGTTGCTTGCTCCTTGGGAAAGTGCATCTGGACTACGTACTTGAGGTGCTCTCCAGTGGGTGCGACAAGCAGCACGCCCGCACCGGCGCCTTGCAGCGAGAAGGCACCATCAAAGTACATCAGCCACTCTTTGCTTGCCTCTTTGACGGGGATGCTCGTCTCTAGAATTTCTTCATCTGGCGTTGGCGTCCATTCTGCTATGAACTCTGCCAATGCTCTGCTTTGGCTAGTTGAGGTGCTCTCAAACTTGAGGCCAAAGCTTGACAGTTCCAGCGCCCACTCGACAATCCTGCCTATCGCTTCTGGATTTTGCAGTATCCTCATCAGGGGAAAGCGAGTGACGACTGTGATCTCATGTGCTTGGAAGTAATGGCGCAGCTTTCTCGAGGCCATGAGGAGGCCGAAAATCAACTTCTGCACACCAGAGTACCTTGATCTAGCCCCCTGTAGAAGGGAACTGACAAAGTAAACTGGACGCTGCACCATTCTCTTCTGCATCTTATCATGCTCCTGCGCAGATCCATCTCTGTCGGGACCAGAGCTTGTCGGCGAAGCCCCCTGCTTGTCGCTGGATGCATCTGCCGTGGTTGCTGGCTCATCATCTGCCTCCCTCTCCACCACTAACGCAGCACTAACCACTTGATTGGTTGCCGCTATATACAGGAGCAACTTCTCTTGCGGCTTAGGTGCGACAAGCGTTGGAGTGGAGGACAGGTATCTCTTCAAGTCCTGCAGCGCGGCCTCCGCCTCTAGAGTCCATTTTATTGGACCTGCCTTTTTCAAAATTTTGAAAAATGGCAGGGCGTGCTCAGCAGATCTAGAGATAAACCTGCTGAGAGCAGCCACGCAACCGGCAAGCCTTCGTACATCCTTGACGCGCTTTGGTGCTTCAATCTGCTCAATGGCCTTGATCTTGTCAGGATTGGCTTCAATTCCCCGCTGAGACACGAAGAACCCGAGAAGCTTGCCGGAAGGGACTCCAAACACACACTTCTCGGGGTTAAGCTTGAGGTTGATCTTGCACAGATTTGCAAATGTCTCGTCTAAATCTTGAATCAGGGTCGCCCTATTCTTGCTCTTGACCACTATGTCATCCATGTATGCTTCCACATTTCTGTGCATCTGCGGCTCAAAATCGTGGTGGACTACCCTTGCGAATGTTGAACCAGCATTCTTCAAACCGAAAGGCATCCGTACGAAGCAGTACGTGCCACACGGGGTGATAAATGCGGTTTTCTCTTCATCCTCTTCTGCCATGAAGGTCTGATGGTATCCTGAGTATGCATCAAGAAATGAAAGCAAATCACATCCGGCTGTGGAGTCAACAATCTGGTCAATGCATGGCAAGGGAAATGGGTCTTTGGGACAAGCTTTATTAACATCAGTGAAGTCAATACAAAGCCTCCATTTCCCGTTAGCTTTGCGCACGACAACAGGATTGGCCAACCACGTGGGATAGAGTACTCCTCTGACAAGGCCTGCTGCTTCCAACTTCTTGATTTCTTCTGCGATGAATTCTTGGCGCTCCACTGCCTGTTTCCTGACTTTCTGCTTGATGGGCCGTGCATGAGGACAGACGGCAAGGTGGTGCTCAATTACTTTCCTGGGAACACCGGGGATATCAGACGGTTGCCACGCAAACACGTCGACATTCGCCCGCAGGAAAGCAACGAGCGCGCTTTCCTATTTGGGGTCAAGAGTGGCGCTGATGGTGCAGGTACCACCAGTGCCGTCCTCCTTGGCGGACACCTTCTTGGTCTCAGGTGGAGCTGTCATTGCCTTCTTACACTTGCCGGTGGAGCTCGATGGTGCGTCCTCGACGGTAGCGCAGCACTCCGAAGAGGTGCGCTTGCCGGAGTGGGCATCAGAGCTCTTGCCGGACTTGGTCTTCTTCTTCCCCCGGGAGCTTCAGCGGCAAGTATCTTGCGTTCTGCTGCGGCTGCTGCTTCTCGGTAGATCTTGTCGGCACAGATAAGAGCATCCTTCTTGTCGCCAGGGACAGAGATGACACTTATCGGGCCTGGCATTTTCAGTATGGTGTACGCATAGTGAGAGGCTGCCATGAACTTGGCGAGTGCCGGACGGCCAAGGATTCCATTGTAAGGTAATGGAAAGTCAGCAACATCAAACGTGACCCTCTCAGTCCTGAAGTTCAGCTCGCTGCCAAATGTTATCGGCAACGTGATCTTTCCCTTCGGCTTGCTCCTTCCCGGGTTGATTCCTTGAAATGTACCGGTCTCTTCGAGCTCGCTGTCAGGGATCTGGAGTTTCTGGAGCACCACGGAGGAGATCAGGTTCAAGCCGGCCCCGCCGTCAACTAGCATCTTAGTGACCTTGAGGTTGTGGATTGTTGGTGAAACCAACATCGGCAAGCACCCGACCGCAGTTATGCGATCAGGGTGGTCCTCAATGTCAAAGATGATAGGCGTGCTAGACCATTTCAGAGGCTTGCGTGACTCGACGGGTGGTTCTGCTGCATTAACTTCCCGCACCCACTGCTTGAGCTGACGGTGCGAGGTATGCAGAGAAGCACCACCGTCAATGCACAGGACCTCTGTGGCTTTCTGGAACTCCTTCTCATCAGTCTCCTCATCATCCATGTCTTCATCGTTGTCGTCACCTTCATCCTTGTCGCGGCCGCGAGGAGGTCTGTCTCCTTGCCGCTGCTTGGCCTTGCCGCGGCGTCCTCCTCGGTCGGGACGTTTCTTGCCGGATCCCCCAGCACCATCCGGGGCCTTCTCCTTGTCGCGCCGCTCGTATTCAGCTTTCTGTTGCTCAACAAGCTGCTCGACTTTTTTGCAGCTCTGGAGATCATGGCCCTTGGTGCGGTGGATCTTGCAATACTGCTTGTTGGTGCCGTCCTGCTTGTCGGCGACCGCCACCTCCGCGGCAACCTCCTTGCCGGAGTCACCAGCTTTGGCTTTCTTGGCGCCACCACCGTTGCCGGACTGCTCAACAACTAGCACCTCTTTGCCTTTCCTCTTCCTGTTGTTCCGCCGCCGGTTTTTCCTTGCCGGGGCAGCATCTTCACTGTCAGATCCTCCCGCTCCTACATTCTCTCCGGGGAGTCTCCTCCCTTCCTCAGCACGTGCACACTTGTCGGCCAGTGCATATAACTCACTGACATCCTTGATCTTGCACATCACCATTTCCTCTCGCATCCTGCGGTTTCGCACGTTCTGATGGAACGCGCTGATCACCGCGGCAGGGTGGACGTCTGGGATGTTGTGCTGCACACTACTGAATCTCTGAATGTACTTACGCAGGGGCTCTCCTTCCTTCTGGGCGAGCAGATGAAGATCACTCTCCTGGCCATGAGGCTTGTGTCCGCCTGTGAAGGCGCCGACAAACTGATGGCACAGATCAGCCCAAGAGGATATGGAGTTGTCCGGCAAGTGCATGAGCCAGGATCTGACGTTGGGCTTGAGCACCAGCGGGAAGTAGTTGGCAAGGATCTTGTCATCCCGTCCCCCGGCAGCCTGCACCGCAATGGTGTAGATGCTGAGGAACTCCGACGGATGCGTCTTGCCGTCGTACTTCTCCGATACGTCTGGCTTGAAGTTCTTCATGCTGGGCCACTGGACTTGCCGCAGCTCACGAGTGAACACAGGGCAACCTACCGCGTACGGAAGATCGCCTGGTTCCCCTGGCGCATGCATGTCAACAGAGGGCCCAGCGCGCATGTCGGATTGACATCGCGCTTCTCTTTGGTGCTCGATGCGAGTTCGAGCGTCATCTTGTTGTCGATCATGAAGAACTTGGCGCTGATCGCGATGAGCTCGTGGATCCGACGATGCGGTGGAGTCGCTGTCGAGGTGGATCCGGCGAGTCGGCGATCTTGGCCTTCGGGGTGGTGATTGCATGGTAGTTGCACCTCCACCCGTTTCCTCGCCACTGGCTCACACCCGGCAACCCTGCCATGGCGGCGACGCGCTCGGCCGCCGTGGAGTGTCGCCGTTGGCATAGCCGATGAGACTCGGAATGGTGGCCCTCCATTCGTCGATCTTGTCCAACGTCGGAGGGTAATCTAGGAGCAGTTGAGCTCGCGCCAAAGCTTCTGCTGGAGTGGTGGGTGGTAGTGGCGGACGGCGCGAGGAGCGGGATGTGCTCGGACTTCTAACTATGTTAGAAGGAGCAGTATCCCGTCCAGGCGACCGTGCCCCGCTCGTGCCAGCACGCTGGCGTGCATGCTGGTCTTGAGCGCCCCGAGATCCACCAGCTTGGTCTTGGCCTATCATGCGTATGGCACTGCAAGTGCCATGACGCTGTTGGTCTTGCGCCTCCTGAGAGTGGCGCGGAACATGTACAGTCGCCGAGGTTTGTGCAGCCTTGTCCTTGGACCTGGCAGCATCATAAGCTTCCTCGTCGACGTCCATTCTTCCGCCGGCGTCCATTCCACCACCCGTTTGCTCCAACGGTGGCGGAAGTGACGTGGACAGAGCGGCTGCCGCCGAGGTCTTCTTCTTCGGTGGCATGTTGATGAAGGGAACGGAGATATAGCTCGTGTGAACGCCGGATCAGGTTCACACAATCTCGACGACCCCTACCTGGCGCGCCAAAGATGTCGGGGAAACTGATCCACGAACACCTATGGGGCCGGCGGACCGAGCCCCTTTCGGTTCGGCGGGGGGCGGAGATCACACGAAGAGCAGATCGAGGCGAAGCACATGAGCAGTTTACCTAGCTTCGGAGCTCTCCGGAGAGATAACACTGCTACTATTGCTTGTTTGATTATCTTGTGTTCTTGCTCCAGAGAGAGAGCGTAGTGTTTTTCTGGGTTCTCAACCAGTCGAACCCCCTCTGCGTTGCGCATGGGCCTCCTTTTATACGCTAAAGGGGTCACCGACAGGTGGCAACGCAGAGAAGGGTACAAATGTAAAAAGTGAGGTGGTTGGTACAGTTACTTGTACAGTGCATCCTACCTAACCCTGACGGCAGGGGACAAGGGCATTAAATGCCCGTCTGAGTCGCCCAAACAGTGCAGAAAAGGACCGTTAGGGGCGCCACCGTTCGCCACGATGGCGATCTTGTCAGCTTCGCATGCCACTGCGCACCGCTGGCTGCACAGCCTCCCGCCACGCGCGCCTGGAGAGGCCCCCAGAGCGACACGTTGGTGGATGCGCTGGAGCGTGGGCACAGAGTGGCCGCCTGCCGCGGCAAGCGCCTTGCCGCTGCTGTTATCTTGTCGGGTTCGGAAGCTTGTCGCTCACCGGGCCTCGAGGTACCTTGGTTGGTCTTCTCGGCAAGCTCCTCTTGCCGGGGCCTTGTTGCCTTGCCGGAGCGCGTGGCGCGTCGTGGCAAGTTCCTTGAAGTGCCTTGGTTGGCCTTCCCGGCAAGCTCCTCTTGCCGGGGCCTTGTCTCCTGAGCTTAAATACTTTGTTCTTGAATGGCTCCAAGGGAACCACGGAGGATCTTGGCATTCGCCCGGCAAGCCTTGCCGCGGGGTGCTGCAACTGCCCGTGCACAAGTTCGGGGTACTAGGGTATCCCTATTCTAGTACACCGACAGCGACAAAGGAATCCTATGGGTTACTTTGGTATCCGAATACTTACGATCTCCCTTGGGGCTTGGCCCTGGGCAACCACTCGTCTTCACTTTCGTCGACGGCGGTGGAGCTGTCCGGAAGGAGAGTCCTTCCCTTCTTGGACCCTTCGGCCTCCCTAGTTGGGGTGGCCTTCCTTTTCTTGTCTCCCCCAGTCAGTGGGGGAGCCTCTTTTTCCTCTTCCTCGTATTCAGGGGAAGAGTGCGCCGCAGAGTCATCGGACGGTGAGTCCGACGACGCCTGCCGTTGGGAACTCTTTCGAGCTCCCTTGGCCTTCTTGGTCTTCTCCGGCACCTTATAAGGGGCCAGAGTCAATATCTTTGCCAAAAGGGCGTCAGCAGGGCCTTCAGGCAAGGGAGCCGGACAGTCGATTTGTCCAGCCATCTTCTTCCAGTCCTGTTAACAGCACGGGAGTTTAGATCCCGCATAGAGCCAATCTATATAGAAAACAAGTATCCTGTAAAAGGTAAAACAGCTTACCGCATTGGCTTGGCGCTTCGCGCTGAATCCGCGATCCTCGGTAATGGGGGGGAGGGACCACGGCGCCCTTGAACAGCACCCTCTAGGCATCTTCATGAGTCGTGTCGAAGAGCCTGTTTAGAGTTCGGTGCTGCACCGGGTTGAACTCCCACAAGGTGAACTCCTGTTGTTGGCACGGGAGTATCCGGCGGATGAGCATAACCTGGACTATGTTGACGAGCTTGAGCTTCTTGTCCACCATGTTTTGAATACATGTCTGGAGTCCGGTCAGCTCTTTTGAATTACCCCCAGGACAGGCCCTTCTCTTTCCAGGAGGTGAGCCGCATGAGGATGCTAGATCGGAACTCGGGGGCCGCTACCCATGCGGGGTCGCGCGGCTCGGTGATATAGAACCACCCCGATTGCCACCCCTTTATGGTATCCACGAAGGAGCCCTTGAGCCATGTGATGTTGGGCATCTTGCCCACCATGGCGCCTCCGCACTCCGCCTGGCGGCCGCTCACTACCTTCGGCTTGACATTGAAGGTCTTCAGCCATAAGCCGAAGTGGGGCTTGATGCGGAGGAAGGCCTCGCACACGACGATAAATGCTGAGATGTTGAGGATGAAGTTCGGGGCCAGATCGTGGAAATCCAGGCCATGATAAAACATGAGCCCCCAGACGAAGGGATGGAGAGGGAATCCTAGTCCGTGGAGGAAATGGGTGAGGAATACCACCCTCTCATGGGGCTTGGGGTGGGGATGAGTTGTCCCTCATCTGGGAGCCGGTGCGCGATGTCGTCGGGCAGGTATCCGGCTCTCCTCAGTTTCTTGACGTCTCCCTCCATGATAGAGGAGACCATCCACTTGCCTCCCTCTCCGGACATGGTTGGAGAAGGTTGAGATGGAAGTGAGAGCTTGGGCGCTAGAGCTCGAGTGTGCGGGAGCGGATGAGCAGAGGAGGAAGAAGGCGTGGATAGAAAGGTGAATCATTATCCCTTTATATGGGCGGACAAAATTAAGCGTCCCCACTTGCCTGGTAAAACTCGCTTATCCCCCAAGCGCCGCCATTGATGGCACGGTTGGGTTACCCACGCCCGTATTGATGAGGATCCTGTAATAAGGGGACACGATCTCTGCTTTGACAAGACGTGTCGAAAAACTGCCTCACGTTATGTGCGGGGCTGGTTAAAAGAAATGGTTCGAATAATCACCGGGCCATGACGTAACGTCATGCTGCCGAAACAAGCTAGCAAATTAGATCTGCAAAAACATTATTCTCTCTACGGTGGAATGTGGAACTTATTTTGCAGGGTCGGACACTATCCTCATATTCAAATTCTTCTGTGACGTATTCGGAGAAGGAACCCGCCTTGCAACGCTGAAGACAACTGCGCGCCGGACTTATCGTCATTGAAGCCTGGTTCAGGGGCTACTGAGGGATTCCTGGCTTAGGGGGTCTCCGGACAGCCGGACTATCTCCATTGGCCGGACTGTTAGACTATGAAGATACAAGATTGAAGACTTCGTCTCGTGTCCGGATGGGACTCTACTTGGCGTGGAAGGCAAGCTAGGCAATACGTATATGGATATATCCTCCTTTGTAACCGACCTTGTGTAACCCTAACCCTCTCAGGTGTCTATATAAACCGAAGGGTTTTAGTCCGTAGGACAACAATCACAACATACAATCATACCATAGGCTAGCTTCTAGGGTTTAGCCTCTCTGATCTCGTGGTAGATCTACTCTTGTAACACCCATATCATCAATATTAATCAAGCAGGACGTAGGGTTTTACCTCCATCAAGAGGGCCCGAACCTGGGTAAAACTTCGTGTCCCTTGCCTCCTGTTACCATCCGGCCTAGACGCACAGTTCGGGACCCCCTACCCGAGATCCGCCGGTTTTGACACCGACAAGGACCTTGTACAACGTTGTGTCGGGTGCCAGCTCTTTTCCAATCAAAGCCATATGCTTCCCACAGCCCTAAGAACAATCCCCGTTACCTGGCCTTTCGCAGTCTAGGGGCTAGACATGGTCGGACCCCTTAAAGGGGGGATCCATAAGAAGAAATATTTACTGGTTATGGTGGACAAATTCACTAAGTGGATAGAGGCCAAACCAGTAAAAACTGCTGAAGCCGGACCGGTGATAGATTTTATCTCCAGCGTTGTACACCGTTATGGTGTCCCACATAGCATTATTACGGATAATGTCTCTAATTTCACAGCCGATGAGGTGAAAAATTGGTGTGCTAATCTAGGTATTAAACTCGATTACACCTCAGTGTATCACCCCAAGCAAACGGTCAAGTTGAACGGGCCAATGGCCTGATAATGAGCGGCATCAAACCCATACTAGTGTGATCCCTAAAGGAGTCGGATAAACACTGGGTCAAGGAGCTCCACTCCGTACTCCGAGGGCCGCGGACCACGCTCAAACGTACGACCGGATACACACCATTCTTCATGGTGTATGGCACAGAGGTTGTCTTGCCCTGAGATATTATTCATGACTCACCTCGAGTGCACATGTATGAGGAGAGAGAGGCCGAGCTCGATCGGCAGGACGACTTAGATGGCCTGGAGGAGGAGCGCTATGTCGCAAAAGCCCGTCCGCATTCTACCAACAACAAGCTCGAAGATACCAAAGCAGAGAAGTGTGGGCAAACATTTATAATGTCGGTGAACTCGTTCTACGCCTACCAGAGAAGAAAAAGGACAAGCTCAAACCCAAATGGGAGGGTCCCTTCATTATAGATGAAGTTCTCACTAGAGGAGCCTATCACCTTCGCAATGCATCGGATAATGGCTTAGAGCCAAACCCATGGAACGCTGCTAGACTCCGAAGATTCTACGCCTAAGTCCGGGCACATGCCTTTGTTCGTACCCTTTTTCTCCTTTTCATTTTTTCCCTTCTTCTTGTTTTTATATGATTTCTAGCGTGTGTTCGGGTAAGCCGCACACTTGAGGGGTATACATCCTTAAATGTACACACCCCACCATAAATGGGGGCTTCTCTCAATAGAAGCTTATTATTATTCTGAGCATAAAGCTCACCATATATATATGTGTTGTTTGCTCATATACGTCTTGTCTTCGCCTTTATATGCATCTCTATGACTTAAGTTTTTGCCAAGCTGGGTTGCCTGGCTCCTGTGCTTATGCCCTACATTCTCGCTTGTTCGGCTAGGGCATAAAGGGAGCACCTCTACGATTGTTACAACCGGGTCATCCGGACATGTACCTCAAACGGGTGAAGCCAAAAGCTAGCATTCTTAAGGGAATAATTGGTCAGAGACAGACGATGAACTGCCTTCATTGCAATATAAACTCTCAAAATATAAAAACTCTTGTCATTCTTTCGCATCACGGCTTAGGCATGCATAAATAATGCATACTGACCCAGGGACAGGAACCCTTAATGGAGCTATTCTCTCTAGAAGATGTTTCTTACGCTAAAGAGTAATATAACATAACTCCCCGAATACAATTTTTCTGTTCAAGCACTATGACCGGATTGCCTGGTTTCCGAACATACTTGGTGTTTCCCACGGGTATAGTATTCGGAAACACTCCAACCCTTGGGTTTCGGAGGTAGAAGCAGAAGGTTTGCCATGACAATCTTTTCGAGTTCGGATGGAGATATATAAGTTTGGTAATAAAGTACATTGTTGCATGGGATCAAACACCTACTCTTTATCTATACCATCTATCGGGTTGTCTAGTTTATAGTCTTGTTGTGAAAAATTGTCGGTTGTCTTTACTTGGTCATACACCAAGCTAACAGGAATTTCTTCTCCATCTGGTCCCCGAGGTCTGACCCGGGCCATATGATTTGGATCAAGTCCGGTATACCGTGTTTTTACCATGGCCCAGGCTTCTCGTGCGCCTTCTCGACATGCTAATACCTTCCATAGTGCAAAGCGGCGTCAACCTCCCTTGAATAAATTCATGAGCTCCTCCATGATTTCTGGAGGAGAATCAGATGGCCACAAAGCCTTAGCCATGTTCCCCATGGCTTTCCGAGCTCGCTTGTGCACTTTGGATAGCTCCTGTAGCCAGTCGCCTTGAAATCCGGACACTTCTTCCTCGGGCCGCCCAGTTAACAAACCTACAGGAACACTTTCGTAAACCTTTCCATCAGGGGACCATATGAAAGTTAGGTTAAAGGATATACTGAATATGCCACCTTTCAGCTATCTGTTCTCCTTTAAGGCATCCGACATTTGGGCTCGTATGTCCTTTAGCTCTTCGGCTTGCTTGATGTTTGCATCATGTAGCTTGTTCTTCTCATTAATGGTCCGTGTTAACACATGTTGACCAGTGGCTTCTTGCCCTTCGGCATGTTGTTTGTTCGCCTGAGCAGCCTTCAGCATCTCCTCCAACTGATCTACCGATCCTGCAGGTATAAGAATACAATGCATATTTAAAAATCATTGTTGGCGCAGAATCATATTTTCCGGACACTGTTGTGCTTACCATCAGGTGCCTTCTTGGATTTCTTCCAATTTTCTGATTCGGCGGTGACAACAGTTAGCTTGGTCCGACGTTCTTCAAGCTCCTTGGACAGCGTGTTATTTTTCGCCGTGAGTACCTCATGATATAACGACCCTTAAATTAGATGGGCCAACGGCTTTAAGTCTCGGGGGCTACTAGCATATGATTATTGAATCTACTCAAAGTTCCTTACCTGCATATCCTTTGAAAGCTGGTGGGTGGCTCCGGCAAGTCCATCCCGAGCTTCCCGAATATATGCACCCGCAGAGCTGAGGGCGTTGAATGCCTCTTCGGTGAAACTTGGGCCACACATGGCGTCTTTCCACCGTTGATGATTCATCGCACTCTCCACTTCAGAATTGGTGATGGATACATTATCTGAATCCTCTTGGAGATTACAATCCGGAATTGTGCTTGTATCAACCCTAGTCCTTGTGGCAGGGTCCGGGGCCGGATTGGTCGATGCATGGCCGGCGAGGTCCCTGGATACAATCGGGCGTATGCTCTTCCTAAAATATGGCCTAGCGGAAAATATCACAATTCGGTCTATCCGCCGAGTGCATGTTAAAAACTATACCTCTTTGGTGAAGGCGGGGGGGGGGCGGTAGTATCACTGTTTGCCTTTTTTTCAAAGACTCGCCTTGCGCGGGCGTCGCCTTCTTAGAGGACGCCTTCGATACAGCTCGGCGAGACGAGCACCGGCCCTTCGGAGCGTGAGATAGTGCGGTGGGTGAGGCGCAATGGGAAAACTCTTTTGGAGGAGACGTCTCCTGGGTACTTACATGGGAGGAGGGGAGAAGGCCAGGGTAATCGGCTATAATGGCCACTTCCATGCCGTCGTAGCTCGCGTGATAAAAGACCCCTCCTTAAGTTCTATAAATATATCCGGATTTGCGGAGCGGGGCTGTAGACCCCCACGACGACCTTTCTCCACTCCTATCAAAAATAGTTGGATTAAATTCGACTAGCATAACTCATGAAAGAGATTGAGTAAAGGCCAATAATTGAAGAAAAACACACCCAGTCGATGGGGTTATACATGGAAAAACCTTCATGACATTTCAAGCAAGTGAAGTCTTCCTTCTCCCCTTTGTAAAGGTCAGCTAAGATGGTGGCCAGGGCGGTGAAGTTGTCTAGACCCTTGGGTAGACAATGAGATGCATCGTCCTCCCCATTGTAATTCCACATAAGAAAACCTCTAGCTTGGAGCGGCTGAACGCATTGCGTTATTGAAATCGCCATTACCTCGATTATAGACAGCCCGGAGTTGGCAAGTACTCTGACCTTGCTTGCTAGCCTCTTGACCTCAGCACTATCTTCTTCCTCGAGGCTTTGGGGACGCCAGCTGGTGTGCTTCTTTAAAGGAGCATTGGAGAATTTGGGAAGGCCGCGCCGGATTGGGTCCAGAAGAACGATGTCTTCGATATAAAACCATTCTGAGGGCCACTCTTTGGATGCCTTCTTCAGAGTGCCGGATAGGTATCCTATCCCGGCTATGCGCCATACTTCGGCGCCGCCCACCTCGAATATAGATCCCTTTTGGGAGCGGGGGACGAGGCAGAAAAATTTCTGCCATAGCTCGAAATGAGCCTCACAGCCTAGGAACAGCTCACAAAGAGCAACGAAGCCCGCGATATGCAGGATGGAGCCTGGCGTTAGATTGTGCAGTTGGAGGCCGTAATACTCCAGGAGACCTCTGAGGAAAGGATGGATAGGGAATCCTACGCCTCTCAAAAGGAAGGAAATGAAGCACACCCACTCCTCTTTAGAATGATTGGGGAAATTCTCTGCCAGGGCTTCGCCATTGAGGGAAGTTAATCCAGCCCGAGCGGAGACTAGATACGCGGGAGGAAGATATCCATCGTCTAAAGTTCATTCAGATGGGCACGGGACACCGAGCAGCTTTCCTAGTCGCCTTTATGAGGGCCATGGGGACGTGAGGAAGAGCTAGGAATGTCGGCCATGTTTGGAAGATTTCCTATGGCGAGTTCTAAGGATTTCCGGTGGTGTGGAATGACATCTGAGATCTAATCTCCCTAAATAGACTCCTTCCCTGCATGGTTAAGGGGTTATTTGTAAAAAAACACCTAGACCATTCGCATTCGTTTGACACATGGAAGCCGAGGAGATGGCAGCAAAGAATCGATAGAATGTGATATTTAATGAAGAGTCGAACTATCGTCAATCCGAAGTATAATGAAGAACCCACCTTGCAAAGCCGAAGACATAAAGTCGGATACTACATCGTCATTGAAGGCAAGTTCAGGGGCTACTAAGGGAGTCCTTGATTACGGGGTCCTTGGATGGTCGGGCTATGTGACATGGGTCGGACTGATGGGCCGCGAAGATACAAGATAGAAGGCCTTCCCTCGTGTCTGGATGGGACTCTCCTTTGCGTGGACGGCAAGTTTGGCGATCCGATTCTCTGTAAACCAACTCTGTACAACCCTAGCCCCCTCTGGTGTCTATATAAACTAGAGGGTTTAGTCTATAGAGGCGAACACAAATCATACAGGCTAGACATCAAGGGTTTAGCTATTACGATCTCGAGGTAGATCAACTCTTGTAACCCCTATACTCATCAATGTTAATCGAGCAGGAAGTAGGGTATTACCTCCATTAAGAGGGCCCGAACCTGTGTAAACATCGTGTCCCCTTCCTCCTGTTACCTTCGATCCTTATACGCACAGTTCGGGACCCCCTACCTGAGATTTGCCGGTTTTGACATCGACAGCGGGCCTCCACGCTGGGTATCACTCCTTTAAAGGTAGTGTTACTAGGCTAGATTCTTGATGGGTTGATACCCATCTTACGGATAGTGTCTTGATAGATCAAGTTGAGACTGCTACAGCCGTCCATAAGGACTCTAGTGAGATGGTATCCGTCGATGATGGGATCGAGGACCAGGGCCGCCGAACCTCCGTGACGGATACTGGTTGGGTGGTCCCTGCGATCAAAGGTGATCGCACAAGCCGACCATGGGTTGAATTTTGGGGCGACAGGCTCTACGGCGTAGCCGTCCCTTAATGCGCGCTTGCGCTCCCTCTTGGGGATGTGGGTGACATATATCATGTTCACAGTTTTTACCTCGGGGGGAAACTTCTTCTGTCCCCCTGTGTTCGGTGGGCGGGGCTCATCATCGTCCACTCTTTGAGGTCCTTTCCCCTTATGTTCGGTATTTAATTTACCGGCCTGTTTAAAAACCCAGCAGTTTCTGTTGGTGTGGTTGGCAGGCTTGTCAGGGGTGCCATGAATCTGGCAAGGCATATCCAGTACTTTATCCAAATTGGATGGACCGTCCCTATTTCCTTTGAACGGCTTCTTCCGTTGACTGGGTTTAGAGCCGTTGAATCCGGCGTTTACCGTCGTATCCTCGGTTTCTTCGTTGTTGTTCCGACGCTTATTTTTGCTGCGTCGTGGCCTCCCATTGCCATCCCTGGCCTCAAAGGTCCCGGGGTCGCTGGTACTATTGCTTCTACGAGCCCGCACAAAAGCAGGTCATAAGTGCAGTAAGAGCTGCCATAGTATTCGGCTTTTCCTGACCAAGGTGTCGGGTGAGCCATTCATCTCGGTCGCTATGTTTAAATGCCGCTAAGGCCTCAGTGTCCGGACAGTCGACGATTGGTTCTTTTCAATTAAGAACCGAGTCCAAAGTTTGCGAGCTAACTCTCCAGGTTGCTGGACTATGTGACTCAGGTCATCAGCGTCCTGTGGCCGGACATAAGTACCCTGAAAGTTGTCCCAAAGTCGTGCTGGTCCTTTTAGCTTTAGAGGGAGGTATTTAATAGCGTGGAGATCATCTGCGCGAGCCATGTGAATGTGGAGAAGAAAATCTTCAATCCATATAGCAGGGTCTATCGTTCCATCGTATGGTTTGATGTTTACGGGTTTAAACCCTTCCGGAAATTGGTGCTGCATTACCTCATCGGCAAAGCACATGGGGTGCGCAGCACCTCTATACCGGGCCACATCGCGACGGAGTTCGGATGACATCCGTGTTCGGGGTTGACCCCGGATTTGGTTATGTTTGTCGTGACAGGCCTGATATCCATCATCTTGTGCTGGAGCATGTCCTCTTGATCCATGGATTGATCGGGTCTAATCAGCTCTGTTGGTCAGGTCCTGACATAGATCGTACGTGTAGCCCAGATCCGTTGTTTTGCCCCTATGGCAAGGGGGTGCAGACTGGTGTTCGGCATAATCGGCCGTTCTGTCACGTCCACATGGTGGTCGGTCCGGTTGATCAGCCTGATTGTATCTTGACGGTATTGGCTCAAGGGCCTCATTGTCTAATTGCGGTAGTAGTCTGAGTTTTGGGTAACTCTTTGTTGGGCGCTCGAAGCCGTATTCTTTAGCGGCTAGGACCTTGGTCCACCTGTCATTGAGTGTATCATGTTCAGCTTGAAGATGTTGTTGTTTCTTTTTCAGGCTTCGCGCGGTGGCGATGAGCTGTCGCTTGAAGCGTTCTTGTTCGAGGGGTTCCTCTAGGATGATGAAGTCATCATCACCAAGGCTAACATCCTCTTCAAAGATGAGTAAGTAATTACTATCTTCCGAATCCTCGTGATTGGCGTGTTCGGGGCTGTATTGACCCTCTTCTCTTTCATCCTGCTTGAATGCAGGCTCGACGGGGTGATCGGGGTCTTTGGCGATGTCTGGAGTGTCATTATCTCCTGCGCCGGTATTGCTTTCCCTTGCCCAACACGATCGTGAGTGGCGCCATTGGTGCCGACGTTTTGGTGGTTCAACGACAGGCCTGTCCTCATCTGGATCTTCAGTGCCATTGTCGTCCTTCTTCTCAGCTGTATCCACCATGTATACATCGTAGGTCGAAGTGGTCACCCAACACCATGTGATGGATGGGTTGGATCTTGGCTCGGCCTTGACATCATCGTCCATGCCATCGATGTCTTCGGAGGCGTAGTATAGCATGTCAGTTAGATCCTCGACAGTGGCTATTAAGTAGGTGGTGGGTGGGATGTAAATTTCCCTGCTCTCAGCCTTCGGCGTAGTTCGGAGGTGATACTTCCATGATGGCGAGAGATCACATTAAGTCCAGCATTTCATTTAAGAGCGAAAGCCAGACACGAGTCTGTGGATCTGCAGAGCTAGGCTCGGTGATAACCACTTGATCGAGCCGGATGGATGCAGACCTCGAAAGTTCGAAGTTGATGTCTAGAGGCGAGTTCGGCTTCCCGATGACGGGGAGAGTCTCATTTGAGTCCAGGTCCGCCGATGGCACGAACGCATCTGGGTCTCCGGCTAGAAGCTCCTTGATGGGAGAAATTCCAGTGGGGTTCACACTCCCGTCTTCGGACAAAGCGGTCTGCCCTGGATCTAAGGCCAGGGTCATGAGAGTCGACCCCTGGATGGGATCTGACAGTGGATCCAAAGGGCCTTCTTCGTATGGGGGGGAGCGGCGGCCGAGGCCGTAAACCCCTTGAAGGTCGGATCTCCTTGGATATTAGCAATGTAGTTGAAACTTCCAAACCTGATCTGCTGACCAAGGGCGTAGCTGTCAACCTGCTCGAGGTGACCGGTTGAGTTGGCACGTAGCACGAAGCCGCCAAACACAAAGAGTTGACCAGGGAGAAAGGCCTCCTCGGAAACAGCATCTTTGTTGATGACAAGGCGAGCCATCGATCCTTTTGTTGACAACACAACGGAACTCTCAATGAAAGCACCAATGTCGGTGTCAAAACTGGCAGATCTCGGGTAGGGGGTCCCAAAATGTGTGTCTAAGGATCAATGGTAACAATGGACAAAAGGGACACAATGTTTACCCAGGTTTGGGCCCTCTTAAAGGAGGTAAAACCCTATGTCCTACTTGATTGTATTAGATGAATATATGAGTTACAAGAGTTGATCTACCTCGAGATTATAATGGCTAAACCCTAGTTATCTAGCCTATGATTATTCTAATAGCCTCTACGGACTAAACCCTCTGATTTATATACACGCCGGAGGGGCCTCGGATTCTACAGAGTCGGTTTGTAGGGGAAGGAAATAACATATCTGGACATCAAACTTGTCATCCACACATATAGCAGTCCTACCAGGACATGGGGGAAAGTCTTCTGCTTTTATCTTCACAGCTGCCATCAGTCCGGCCCATATCAAACTGTCCACACACACCCGAGGACCCCCTAATCCAAGACTCCCTCACTTATTTAACAGGTTTTGAGCCTTTTATTATATTGAGGCTATGCTCGGCTAGGTTCCTTGGGATTCCTGGCATGTCTGAGGGATGCCAAGCAAAAATATCCCAGTTTTCTCTAAGGAAATTGCAAAGGGCTTCTTCAATCTCTGGATCGAGTTGTGCACCAATTGACGATGTTTTATTTAGGTCCATTGGGTGTACTTGAAATTTGAATCTCATCTGCTGGCTTGAACGAAGTGGATTTAGATCTCTTATCCAGGATGACGGCGTCCCTGCCAACCGTGGCCCGAAGTGCCATCAATTCCTCAGCGGCAAGGGCTTCAGACAATGATTCGATATTGAGCGATGATATTTTATTCTCGGCTCTAAGTGATCTGTCAAGGTTGCTTGTGATGGTAATGACTCCGTTTGGGCCCGGCATTTTAAGCTTCATGTACCCGTAGTGCGGGATTGCCTAGAATTAGAAGGTGTCATGTCCCAATAGGTCGTGGTAGCCACTTTGGAAGGGTACAATGTGGGTGTTCAACTCCTCGGACCGTCAGTTCTCGGGAGTCCCGAAAACCACATCGAGGGTGTTTTTCTGCTGCATCACGCCTCTTTTCCGAGGATGATTCCCCTAAAAGTGGTGTGACTTTGCTCGATGCGCGATCTGTCGAGCTGCATTTTGTCCCGAGTATCCTAGTAATGAGATTTAACTGCTGCCATCATCCATTAATACCTTTCAAAGCCTACATCCGTCCACTATGGGATCATGGACCAAGGCTGTCGGACATCAGCTTGAGCTAGACTTTGGCTGGTCCTATTAGTCAAAGGTAATCGACGTGTCTAGCCACGTATCTGGAGTTGTTATATGCTGGACGTGGCTTAGCTCTTGAGGGGATCTTTTCTTCCGATTTCTTGATGTCTAAGTTCCGTAAATCCTCAAGTTACTCTCGTCGTCCGAAGAGTTTGTTGAATGACTGTATGCACGTGTATTTCTGAGGAATGCTTCACCTCCCTTAGCCACCTGTTTGACCACCCAGCAAGCTCAAAGTCTATGAGTTGGGTTTGCGTTTAACAAAATAGAGTGGAATGGGCACGACTTGTCCAACAGGCCGTCAAGGGTGGTTTTGGATCCCGTGACCGGCTTTTTTCATTTCCGTGATGGCTCGACTGACGCGGATGTCCAGAATGCCTTTTTAGGCGTGTTTCTCTGTCGTGCTTTAATTTATAGATGTAGATCAAGTCTTCTTGCTCTTTTTGAGCAACCAAGCGTCTTCCATG
Source organism: Triticum aestivum (assembly GCF_018294505.1). Taxonomy (NCBI): domain Eukaryota; kingdom Viridiplantae; phylum Streptophyta; class Magnoliopsida; order Poales; family Poaceae; genus Triticum; species Triticum aestivum. The sequence goes on along the minus strand of NC_057797.1, from coordinate 159,464,388 downwards.
GTGCAAAATTTTCACACCATATCCAATAATTCAGAGAAGGTTTGAACTCATCGTCGGGCGAGGGTGTTTAAGATGCCTTCATCATGGCAGTTGTGCCTGAAAGTTCCTAAGAGATCTGAATCATGACAATCTGGTATCCTATTCTTGGCGAATGGGAATCTTGTCCAGAATTGCCTGACTGGCTCATTAGCTTGTTGTTTTATGTAAATTAGGTCCCTGGGAGGCTCTGAGTTAATCCGGCAGTAATTGATGTGCATGGCGGGTGGGAGTAAGAATTCGATCGCAGCTGTTCGTAGGCTTGAAGCTCTGACGACTTTGTGCCTAGGAGGGTGTGCCGACTATGAGTGGGCCGAATTGGTTTTAAGATCCGAGTCCTTGTCTCCTTCTTCTCGGTTGACGCCGAGGTCTTTTGATAGATGATACCTTAGCCCTTGGTCCTTCTCCATATGGAGACCTTCAACCGAGATGGGAGAAGGAGCACAGGGCTCGGGTGTTAGCTCTAGCTCATCGTGCTCCACCTTTTGATGGAGGTGGCACGATCCGCTAACGGGGGTTTCAGGCGTGGGAACCACGCCATGAGGGTTTTGGTCATAGATCAACGCTTCCATTGATCCTCTTTGATCACACGGCGGAACTCTCAATGTAAGCACCAATGTCAGTACTAAAATCAGCATATCCCGGGAAGGGGGTCCCAAGCTATGGATCTAAGAACAATGGTAACAGGAGACGAAGGGCACGATGTTTTACCCAGGTTTGGGCCCTCTTGAAGAGGTAAAACCCTATGCCCTGCTTGATTATATTGATGATGGAGTAACAAATACAGGCTCGTATGTTGTGTACTAAACCCTAATGGAGGTGATTGTACTTGTCTCTTTACAGACTAACCCCACAGTTTATATAGGCACCAGGGGTATCTAGGGTTACACATGGTCGGTTATCATCTAGGAAGATAAACGTTAGCGGCCGGAGTAGTCCTTGAAGTACACGCCAAGTCTTCGGCTGAGTCCACCTTGATTATGCCGCCAAGGCTTCCGAAGTCCTTCCTTATAGGATTGGTGGGCCATAGGCCCGACCCATGGACTATGGACCGACTAGGTTGATACCCACTAGCCCATGACACTGTCAACCAATTTACAAGAACGAAGACCAAAGATGAAGGATAGAGTGGGCCGACCGAGTATGTTCTCGGCTTAAAGAAAGGTTGGGGGAGTACTGATGGTGCCCTGGATAAGGGGGTGCGAACCATGCTGGCTCCCGAACATATGGGCCATGCCGAGGACCCCCAAAGTAATCAACCAGTGGGCGACATTCGTCGGGCCCTCTGGAGAATCAAGATGGAATCTTCGAAGATTTGGTGCATACTCCAAGACGATCTTCGACATGTTTATTCTTAGATGCAACTGACCTATGTAACCCTAGGTACCCCAATGGCTATATAAGATGAGGGGTGTAGACTGTAAAGGCTAACTCGTTCATACACGATCTCATGGTATATCAACCTGTACTCTTGATAACCCACAAGTATAGGGGGTCGCAACAGTTTTCAAGGGTAGAGTATTCAACCCAAATTTATTGATTCGACACAAGGGGAGCCAAAGAATATTCTCAAGTATTAGCAGCTGAGTTGTCAATTCAACCACACCTGGAAACTTAATATCTGCAGCAAGGTATTTCAGTAGCAAAGTAATATGATAGTAATGATAACGGTAGCAAAAGTAACATTTTTGGTTTTATAGTGATTGTAACAGTAGCAACGGAAAAGTAAATAAGCGAAGATCAATATATGAACAGCTCGTAGGCAATGGATCAGTGAAGGATAATTATGTCGGATGCGATTCCTCATGCAATGGTTATAACATAGGGTGACACAGAACTAGCTCCAGTTCATCAATGTAATGTTGGCATGTATTCCGAATATAGTCATACATCCTTATGGAAAAGAACTTGCATGACATCTTTTTTCCTACCCTCCCATGGCAGCGGGGTCCTATTGGAAACTAAGGGTATTAAGGCCTCCTTTTAATAGAGTACCGGACCAAAGCATTAACACTTAGTGAATACATGAACTCCTCAAACTACGGTCATCACCGGTAAGTATCCCGATTATTGTCACTTCGGGGTTAACGGATCATAACACATAATAGGTGACTATAGACTTCCAAGATAGGATGAAGAACTCACATATATTCATGAAAACATAATAGGTTCAGATCTGAAATCATGGCACTCGGGCCCTAGTGACAAGCATTAAGCATAGCAAAGTCATAGCAACATCAATCTCAGAACATAATGGATACTAGGGATCAAACCCTAACAAAACTAATTCGATTACATGATAAATCTCATCCAACCCATTACCGTCCAGCAAGCCTACGATGGAATTACTCACGCACGGCGGTGAGCATCATGAAATTGGTGATGGAGGAAGATTGATGATGACGATGGCGATGGATTTCCCTCTCCGGAGCCCCGAACGGACTCTAGATCAGCCCTCCCGAGAGAGAGATTAGGGCTTTGCGGCGACTCCGTATCGTAAAACACGATGAATCTTTCTCTCTGATTTTTTTCTCCCAAACACGAATATATAGAGTTGGAGTTGAGGTCAGAGGAGCACCAGGGGGCCCATGAGGCAGGGGGCGCACCCAGGGGGTAGGCGCGCCCCTCCCTCGTGGACAGGGTGTGGGCACATGGCCTTGATTCTTTCGCCAGTATTTTTTATATATTCCAAAAATAGTCTCCGTTGATTTTCAGGTCATTCCAAGAACTTTTATTTCTGCACAAAAATAACACCATGGCAATTCTACTGAAAATAGCGTCAGTCCGGGTTAGTTCCATTCAAAGCATGCAAGTTAGAGTCCAAAACAAGGGCAAAAGTGTTTGGAAAAATACATACATTGGAGACGTATCAACTCCCCCAAGCTTAAACCTTTGCTTGTCCTCAAGCAATTCAGTTGACAAACTGAAAGTGATAAAGAATTTTTTTTTACAAACTCTGTTTGCTCTTGTTGTTGTAAATATGTAAAGTCGGCATTCAAGTTTTCAGCAAAGATATGCAGAGCACCTCTGAAGATCAAGGGCTGACTGGAAATTGTAATTCATGGTAAAAGAGATCCAATCATAGTCAATGTAAACTAATAATAATACATGCAAATGACAGCGGTGCTCTCCAACTGGTGCTTTTTAATAAGAGGATGATGACTCAATATAAAAGTAAATGGATAGGCCCTTCACAGAGGGAAGCAGGGATTTGTAGAGGTGCTAGAGCTCGATTTGAAATAGAGATGAATAATATTTTGAGCGGTATACTTTCATTGTCAACATAACAACCAGAGATCTCGATATCTTCCATGCAACACACATTATAGGCGGTTCCCAAGCAGAATGGTAAAGTTTATACTCCCCCACCACCAACAAGCATCAATCCATGGCTTGCCCGAAACAACGGGTGACTCCAACTAACAACAATCCTAGGGGAGTTTTGTTTGCAATTATTTTGATTTGATTTGAGCATGGGACTGGGCATCCCGGTGACCAGCCATTTTCTGGTGAGTGAGGAGCGGAGTCCACTCCTCTTGAGAATAACCCGCCTAGCATGGAAGATACAGATTGCCCTAGTTGATACATGAGCTATTCGAGCATACAAAACAGGATTTCATTTGAAGGTTTAGAGTTTGGCACATACAAATTTACTTGGAACGGCAGGTAGATACCGTATATAGGAAGGTATGGTGGACTCATATGGAATAACTTTGGGGTTTATGGGATTGGATGCACAAGCAATATTCCCGCTTATTACAAGTGAAGGCTAGAAAGAGACTGGGGAGCGACCAGCTAGAGAGCGACAACAGTCATGAACATGCATTAAAATTAATCAACACTGAATGCAAGCATGAGTAGGATATAATTCACCATGAAATAAACATCGTGGAGGCTATGTTGATTTTGTTTCAACTACATGCGTGAACATGTGCCAAGTCAACCCACTCGAATCGTTCAAAGGAGGATACCACCCTATCATACCACATCACAACCATTTTAATAGCATGTTGGCACGCAAGGTAAACCATTATAAACTACTAGCAAATTAAGCATGGCATGAGCAACTATAATCTCTAATTGTCATTGCAGACATGTTTCATTCATAATAGGCTGAATCGGGAATGATCAACTAATCATATTTACAAAAACAAGAGAGGTTGAGTTCATACCAGCTTTTCTCATCTCAATCAGTTCATCATATATCGTCATTATGGCCTTTCACTTGCATGACCGTATAGTGTGGATAATAATAAAAGTGCACGTGCATTGGACTAAGTTGGAATCTGCAAGCATTCAACTCAGGAGAGAAGACAAAGTAATGTGGGCTCTTTGTTAAATCAACAATAATGCATAAGAGAGCCACTCAACATTTTCATCGTGGTCTTCTCCTCTCGACCCCTGAAGAAAAGAAAAGAAACAAAACTATTTACACGCGAAAGCTCCCAACAAGCAAAAGAACAACGAGAACTCTTTTTGGGTTTTCTTTTTAATTACTACTACTACAGGCATGGAAATTAAACTAACTAAAAGCTACAACTAATTTTTTTTTGGTTTTTCTTAAGGTTTTTCAAACACACAAGAAGAATGCTTAAAAAGAAAATAAACTAGCATGGATGATACAATGAAAAAGTATGAGCACCGACAACTGGCATGAGTGTGTGAACATGAATGTAATGTCGGTGAGAAATACATACTCCCCCAAGCTTAGGCTTTTGGCCTAAGTTGGTCTATGCCCAAGGATCAAAGTTGTAGCTGGGGTCGTACTGAAAGGTAGCGGCAATTTCCTCATGAGCTGCAACTTGGAGGCGAGCTACCTTCGTCCTCCTCTTGTACTCGCTCGCCTCCTCCCTGTTTATAACATATCTCCCTTTTTCTAAAAGTCAAAGAAAGCAGGAGTAGGGAGAGCAACGTGGAAGGTGCGCCGTGTGTCAAAGATTAGTCGGTACTGGAGGAACTGATCGTTCCTCTCAACAAACTGATGAAGAACCATAGCATTATAATCAAGATAAGTAGGAGGCAACTCGATATCATCCCCACGTATGGGTATACCAAGAAAATCAGCTAAACGGGTTGCATAAATTCCACCGAGGAAATCTCCATTAGTACTATTGTTATGCAACCTGCGTGCAATAATGGCCCCCAAGTTATATTGTCTATCTCCTAATACAGCACTCTTGAGAACACTAAGATCTGGAACGCACATGTGACAAGCCTCATCCTTACCATTAATGCATCTACCTATAGAGAGAGCAAAATAATGTATGGCAGGAAAATGAACGCTCCCTATGGTAGCTTGCGTTATTTCTCTAGATTCCCCCATAGTGATACTAGCAAGAAATTCTTTAAATTCAGATTTGCGAGGTTCACTAGCACTACCCCACTGCGGGAGTTTACAAGCAATATTAAAATATTCTAAGTCCATAGTATAAGATTTATCATAAGATCAAATAGGACTGTGTGAGAATTGCGCGAAGATGTATATTTAAACCTTCTCACAAATGAATCAGTTAAGTAGAGGTATTGCTAGCACTTATCTGCCTCGGAGCTCTCCAGATCAGTGTTATGCACATATGCGTCAAATTCTTCCTTGATTCCTACCCGAACCATGAAATCCTCTGATGGCCATTCACAAGGACGTACTTGAGCCTCCCTTGGTAGTTCATTGTCCGGCTCGCGTATTGTGGGCCTTGGGCCTTGCTTCCTTGAGGAACCACCTTGGTACATTTTCCTAAACATATTTCTTCCTCTGAAAAATTTCTGTAATTTTTAGTGACTCAAAATAAAAGTGAACCAAACTCAACAAAATTGATAGCAACTACTCCTACAAGTGTATAAAGGCTATATCATGCATTAAAACTACTTTTGACCACATAAATTTGACATGCAAGTTCAAGAACAGGGCCACCTAAGCAACAAAATTTTGCAATAAATAAAGCACTAGAACAAAAACTAATTGGACCATTGGAGGAGTCACATACCGAAGAACAATCCCCCAAAGCAGTTTTGTGAATGGAGCTTTGAGCAAGGAGATCGAAAATGGCAGCAAGATGAGCTAGAACTCGGGTTTGAGATGGTGGATAATTTTTTCTGGAGGAAGACGAAGTGTGTGGGTGCAAGAATAAGTGGAGGGGACCCACGTGGGGTCCACAAGGCAGGGGGCGCGCCCTCCACCCTCGTGGGCACACGGTGGGTCCCCCTGATGTGTTCTTAGTGCCAAAAATTCTTAAATATTCTGGAGAACTTTTATTTTTTGGGTATTTTTTATTGCAAGGATAATTCAGAAAATAGATAGAAAATACCATTTTCGCTTTATTTAATATAAATAACAGAAAGTAAAAAAGAAGGGTACATAAGGTTGTGCTTTCTAACTTCATCCATCTCATGCTCATCAAAAGGAATCCACTAACAAGGTTGATCAAGTCTTGTTAACAAACTCATTCCGAATCGCATGAAACCGGAGAAATTTTGAATAACACTAGGTTACCTCAACAGGGATATGCATGTCCCCAACAATAAGAATGTCATATTTCTTCTTGACAGTAGGAAGAGGAAATTCAAAACCTCCAATAATAATCATTGAAAATTTTCCAATAGAATTGATACTATGGACTTGAGGTTGTTTCCTCGGAAAGTGTACTATATGCTCATTACCATTAACATGAAAAGTGACATTGCCTTTGTTGCAATCAACAACAGCCCCTGCAGTATTCAAAAAGGGTCTACCAAGGATAATCGACATACTATCGTCCTCGGGATTATCAAGAATAACAAAGTCCGTTAAAATAGTAACGTTTGCAACCACAACAGGCACATCCTCACAAATACTGACAGGTATAGCAACTGATTTATCAGCCATTTGCAAAGATATTTCAGTAGGTGTCAACTTATTCAATTCTAGTTACGATATAAAAAGAGAGGCATAACACTAACACCAGCTCCAAGATCACATAAAGCAGTTTTAACATAGTTTCTCTTAATGGAGCATGGTATAGTTGGTACTCCTGGATCTCCAAGTTTCTTTGGTATTCGACCCTTAAAAGTGTAATTAGCAAGCATGGTGGAAATTTCAGCTTCTGGTATCTTTCTTTTATTAGTAACAATATCCTTCATATACTTAGCATAATGATTCATTTTAAGCATATCAGTCAAACGCATACGCAAAAAGATAGGTCTAATCATTTCAGCAAAGCGCTCAAAATCCTCATCATCCTTTTTCTTGGATGGTTTGGAAGGAAAAGGCATGGGTTTCTAAACCCATGGTTCTCTTTCCTTACCATGCTTCCTAGCAACGAAGTCTCTCTTATCATAACGTTGATTCTTTGATTGTGGGTTATCAAGATCAACAGCAGGTTCAATCTCTACATCATTATCATTGCTAGGTTGAGCATCAACATGAACATCATCATTAACATTATCACTAGGTTCATGTTCATTACCACATTGTGTTTCAGCATCAGAAATAGAAATATCATTGGGATTCTTAGGTGTGTCAACAACAGGTTCACTAGAAGCATGCAAAGTCCTATCATTTTTCTTCTTCTCCTTAGAAGAACTAGGTGCATCAATATTAGTTCTCTGAGAATCTTGCTCAATTCTCTTAGGGTGGCCCTCAGGATACAAAGGTTCCTGAGTCATTTTACCCCCTCTGGTCATAACTCTAACATCATTATCATTTTTCTTATTATTTAATTCATTGAGCAAATCATTATGAGCTTTAAGTACTTGTTCTACTTGAGTGGGAACCATAGAAGCATTTTTACTAATAATTTTAAGCTCACTTTTAACTCTAGACATATCATCACTCAAGTGTTCAAGCATATCAGCATTGCGTTTCAATTGTCTACCAACATAATCATTGAAGTTTTCTTGTTTAACAATAAAATTATCAAACTCATCTAAGCATTGGCTAGCAGACTTATAATGAGGAATATCACCTTCATCAAATCTATAAAGAGAATTTACCTTTACTACCTGTGTCGGGTTATCAAGACCATGTATCTCTTCAATAGGTGGTAAATTCTTAACATCTTCAGCTTTAATACCTTTTTCTTTCATAGATTTCTTTGCCTCTTGCATATCTTCGGGGCTGAGAAATAGAATACCCCTTTTCTTTGGAGTTGGCTTAGGAGTTGGTTCAGGAAGTGTCCATTTTCATTACTCAAGATATTATTCAATAGCAATTCAGCTTGATCAACAGTTCTTTCCCTGAAAACACAACCAGCACAACTATCCAGGTGGTCTATGAAAGCATCGGTTAGTCTATTATAAAAGATATCAAGTATTTCATTTTTCTTGAGAGGATGATCAGGCAAAGCATTAAGTAATTGGAGAAGCCTTCCCCAAGCTTGTGGGAGACTCTCTTCTTCAATTTGCAAAAAATTATATATTTCCCTTAAGGCAGCTTGTTTTTTATGAGCAGGGAAATATTTAGCAAAGAAGTAATAAATCATATCCTGGGGACTACGCACACAACCGGGATCAAGAGAATTAAACCATGTTTTAGCATCACCCTTTAATGAGAACGGAAACAACTTAAGGATAAAGTAATAGCGAGTTTCCTCATCATGAGTAAACAAGGTGGCTATATCATTTAATTTAGTAAGATGTGCCACAACAGTTTCATATTCATAGCCATAAAAAGGATCAAATTCAACCAAAGTAATTAACTAAGGATTGACAGAGAAATCATAATCCTTGTCAGTAATAAAGATAGGTGAAGTAGCAAAAGCAGGGTCATATTTCATTTTAGCATTCAAACACTTTTCTTTAAGCTTAGCTAATAATTTCTTAAGATCAGATCTATCATTGCAAGTAAGAAAGTCTTTAGCAGTTTCGTCATCCATAACATAATCCTCAAGCACAACAGGCAATTCATATCTAGGGGGAGAATCTTCATCATTACTTTCATCAATATTATCAGTTTCAATAATTTCATTCTCTCTAGCCCTAGCAAGTTGTTCATCAAGAAATTCACCTAGTGGGACAGTATTATCAAGCATAGAAGTAGTTTCATCATAAGTATCATGCAAAGCAGAAGTGGCATCATCAATAACATGCGACATATCAGAATGAAAAGCAGGTGTAGGTGTCGCAAGTTTACTCAAAACAGAAGGTGAATCAAGTGCATAGCTAGATGGCAGTTCCTTACCTTCCCTCGTAGTTGAGGGAAAAATCTTGGTTCTTTGATCTTTTAAGTTCTTCATAGTGATCAGCAGATATAAATCCCAAGTGACTCAAAGAATAGAGCTATGCTCCCCGGCAACGGTGCTAGAAAATAGTCTTGATAACCCACAAGTATAGGAGATCACAACAGTTTTCGAGGGTAGAGTATTCAACCCAAATTTATTGATTCGACACAAGGGGAGCCAAAAAATATTCTCAAGTATTAGCAGTTGAGTTGTCAATTCAACCACACCTGGAAACTTAATATCTGCAGCAAGGTATTTTAGTAGCAAAGTAATATGATAGTAATCGTAACGGTAGCAAAAGTAATATTTTTGGTTTTATAGTGATTGTAACAGTAGCAACGGAACAGTAAATAAGCGAAGATCAATATATGAAAAGCTCGTAGGCAATGGACCAGTGATGGATAATTATGTCGGATGTGATTCCTCATGCAACGGTTATAACATAGGGTGACACAGAACTAGCTCTAGTTCATCAATGTAATGTAGGCATGTATTCCGAATATAGTCATACGTGCTTATGGAAAAGAACTTGCATAATATCTTTTGTCCTACCCTCCCGTGGCAGCGGGGTCCTATTGGAAACTAAGGGATATTAAGGCCTCCTTTTAATAGAGTACCGGACCAAAGCATTAACACTTAGTGAATACATGAACTCCTCAAACTACGGTCATCACCGGTAAGTATCCCGATTATTGTCACTTCGGGGTTAATGGATCATAACACATAATAGGTGACTATAGACTTCCAAGATAGGATCAAGAACTCGCATATATTCATGAAAACATAATAGGTTCATATCTGAAATCATGGCACTCGGGCCCTAGTGACAAGCATTAAGCATAGTAAAGTCATAGCAATATCAATCTCAGAACATAATGGATACTAGGGATCAAACCCTAACAAAACTAACTCGATTACATGATAAATCTCATCCAACCCATCACCGTCCAGCAAGCCTACGATGGAATTACTCACGCACGGCGGTGAGCATCATGAAATTGGTGATGGAGGAAGGTTGATGATGACGATGGCGACGGATTCCCCTCTCCGTAGCCCCGAACGGACTCCAGATCAGCCCTCCCGAGAGAGATTAGGGCTTGGCAGCGGATCCGTATCGTAAAACGTGATGAATCCTTCTCCTTGTTTTTTTTTCTCCCCGAACACAAATATATAGAGTTGGAGTTGTGGTCGGAGGAGCACCAAGGGACCCACGAGGCAGGGGGCGTGCCTAGGGGGTAGGCGCGCCCCCACCCTCGTGGACAGGGTGTGGGCCCCCTGGCCTTGATTCTTTCGCCAGTATTTTTTATATATTCCAAAAATAATCTCCGTTGATTTTCAGGTCATTCCAAGAACTTTTATTTCTGCACAAAAATAACACCATGACAATTCTGCTGAAAACAATGTCAGTCCGGATTAGTTCCATTCAAATCATGCAAGTTAGAATCCAAAACAAGGGCAAAAGTGTTTGAAAAAGTAGATACATTGGAGACGTATCAACTCTATACCCCCTCAATCAATAGAATCAAAGCAGGACGTAGGGTATTATCTTTTCAAGAGAGGCCGAACTTGGATAAAATCACCTGTCTGTGTTACCATCGTGCCAAGGCTACTAGCTCGGGACCTCCCTACCCAACATATGCCGGATTCGACTCCGTCATACGGCCTCTGCTCAGGCGAGCAGCTGGAAACTACCTAGTGTGGATCGAGTTAAACTTAATACTAGTGGGGCATTTTTGGTTGGAATTGGTGGACCTAGGATGGTCGTGCGAGATCATGACCGAATTGTCATTTTTTGTTGTTGCATGCACACGCATGTGCCGATGCACTAGAGGTCGAATTGCTAGCGAGTCTGGAGGGTTTTGCTTTGGCTTTGCAATGAAGTAACATCCTGGTCGATGTTGGATCTGATTGCTTGGAGGAAGTATTGATTATTGTCAGCACGGATATTAATCAAGGAATGATTTCCTTGTTAGAGAGATTCTGAAAAGTATGAAGGAACGCGGTTCTTCTATTACTCACATTAGACATAGTCAGAATAGTGGTAGTCCAGAGGACCGTGCTTTGGCTTGGTTCTGGCAAGCTTTGGTAGATTGCACAGTCGCACTGCGGTTTGCCTTGGTTCTTGTCGAGAGGATGTCTTGAGTATCACCGTGAGTGATTGTAATGCCTGATTATGAGTAACTGCCTCTATTTCTTGTTAGTTTGCATATAAAATTTAATCAAAATCAAACTTTGTAAAGTTTAACTAATTTTATAGAAAAAAGTCTGCATCTACAATATCAAAGCTATATGGTATAAAAACTAGTTTCATGATGCATCTAGTAATATTAGTTTCATAATATTGTTAATGTTGATATTTTTTTCTAAGCTTAGTCAAAGTTGACAATGTTTGACTTTGACCAAATTGTATACGCAGACCAGAAAAGGAGGAAGTACAAGAATACTGAAAACAAAAAGAGTTGTGGTTTTCAAAATCGCTTAGAGTTCTGATTTTGGACTACCTCTGCCTCAAAAAATTAGTGTATTTGTGTAATTTCCTAGACAAGTTTTACAGTACGATATAGAACTGTAGCCCTCTTTGGCAAAGACCACCGGCAGGAGTACTCAAAGTTAACGTGTTTCACCGGGAAGGTGGGTGGGCTCAGCATATAATGCCATCAGAGATAGTAATAGAATATTTGTTGCAGCAGGTGCAGGTTGGTACCATCATTTGCCCAATGCACTAACTGGCAAAGCTTACGCTGCCAGCGGTGGCCATGTGCTGAAACAATAAAAAATGTTCCTATTTGAAAAATAACAATAATCAAAGTTGGTTGATCAAATGGTCAATAGGATGGCTGCGCATCCCAAAAGACGCGTTAATCCTCGATTAAATGTAGTATAAAAAGGTCCTGGCGATGTCATGGAAATCAAACAAGGTCAGGATGTATGAACTTGCTTGCACGTAGAAGCATGGTAAACGTGCTCAGCCATCCATCATTTCAAGCACTTGTTCGATAAGACTCCACCATCCCTCATGCTTAATTAGGATCCAAACATCACCAATCAGTAGAGATGGCTTCAGCCGGGCTCCTAGAGGCAGTAGCACCCAAAAAGAAGAAGAGCAACATCAAGTATGCCTCCACCTGCGCCGTCGTCGCCTCCATGGCCTCCATCGTCCTCGGCTACGGTACACATGTTGACATTATCACCTCCACGCCTGATTCTGTCTCGCGTTTGGCTATATGAAGTGTTTATTTCGTGGCCGCCATAGACACCGGTGTGATGAGCGGGGCGTCGCTGTATATCCAGAAGGACCTCGAGATCACGGACGTGCAGGTGGAGATCCTGATGGGCATCCTGAGCATCTACTCCATCATCGGCACATTAGCCGCCGGCAGGACGTCCGACTGGATCGGCCGCCGCTTCACGGCTATCTTTGCCGCCTTCTTCTTCTTTGCTGGTGCCTTGCTCATGGGCTTCGCAAGCGGCTACACCATGCTGATGCTCGGTCGCTTCGTGGCCGGCATCGGCGTGGGCTACGCCATCGTGATAGCGCCCGTGTACACAGCTGAGATCGCCCCGGCGTCGGCGCGCGGCTTCCTTGTGTCCTTCACGGAGGTCTTCATCAACATCGGCATCCTCCTCGGCTACATCTCTAACTACGCCTTCGCTCGCCTGCCGCTCCACCTTGGCTGGCGCTTCATGCTCGGCATCGGCGCGGTGCCGTCCGTCCTGCTCGCCGTCTTGGTGTCCGGCATGCCGGAGTCTCCCCGGTGGCTCGTCATGAAAGGCCGCCTCGCGGACGCGAGGGTCGTGCTGGAGAAGATCACCGACACGCCGGAGGAGGCCGAGGAGCGCCTCGCTGACATAAAGACCGCCGCCGGCATTCCAGACGACCTCGACGGCGACGTGGTCGTCGTGCCCAGGAAGAGAGGCGGCGAGGAGAAGCAGGTGTGGAGAGAGCTCATCCTGTCGCCGACTCCTTCCATGCGGCGAATACTGGTCGCGGCGCTCGGCGTCTTCTTGTTCCAGCAGTTGACGGGCTCCGACTCCGTCGTGCTCTACAGCCCGCGCGTGTTCGAGAGCGCTGGTCTCACCGGCGACCACCAACTGCTGGCCGCGACCTGCGCTATGGGCGTTGTCAAGACGCTCGTCATCTTGGTCGCCATGTTCCTCCTCGACCGTGTCGGCCGGAGGCCGCTGCTGCTATGCAGCACTGGCGGCATAATAGTCTCGCTCGTCGGCCTCGCGACGGGCCTCACCGTGGTGGACCAGAACCCGGACGCGAGGATCCCGTGGGCGGTCGTCCTGTGCGTGGCGTCCGTCCTGGTCTACGTGTCATTCTTCTCCATCGGCCTCGGGCCCGTGTTGGGTGTGTACACCACGGAGATCTTGCCGCTGCGGGTGCGCGCGCTGGGCTTCGCTGTCGGGGAGGCCGGCAACCGCTTGGTCAGCGGCGCCATGTCCATGACCTTCCTCTCGCTGTCCAGCGCCATCACGCTGGGCGGCACCTTCTTCCTCTACGCCGGCATCGCCGTGCTCGCGTGGGTGTTCTTCTTCACCTGCCTCCCGGAGACGCGCGGCCGGACGCTGGAGGAGATGGGCAGTCTGTTCGGCGTGACCGACACGGGCGCGGAGGCAGAAGATGCTGCCCCCGCGACACAGGACGCGAGCTGCTGGGCCAGACTCTTGGGCGCCTCGCCTGGACCCAGAGTTGATTAATCACATAATGGGATTGCTAAATCTCACGATGCTATTTATAAGATCATGCATTGAGATCTATGAAAATTTTCTTTTTAACTTTTTTCTTTTTCTTTACATGTTGCGCCACTTAACTACTTGACTGAGAGTTGCTTTTAGCCAAGTAAATTGCATAGAAGTATCACAATTGGAGCACTGGAAACAGATTGATACCAAGATTGGTAATTTTTACGTGTTAGTACCAAGATTGGGGTGAGCCCTTGCAAAAAAGACTAAAAGTGTGTTTTATACGTATTGACAAGGAATCTGACTGGTCGGGCCCGCCCGTCAGGCGCCACGCTGGACAGTGAGCGCGTGCCCGCGCGCTGACTGCGCGCTGACTAGGACGAGGCCGGGTCCAACCATTTAGGGCGCGGCTGGTGCGGTCGAGCCAGACCCCGACCCCGCTCTGCCCTCTTCCTTCTCCTCGCACCCTCGCCGGCGGCTGCCTCCCCGCCCGCCCCGTCGCCCGCCACACCACTCCGCCGTAGCCATGGATAGAAGTGCTTAGGCGCTGTCACCTCCCCCGCAGCTGCTCCTCCCTCGTGCCCTCCTCTCCCCCGCGGCTGCTGTGCCCTGGCGACGATGGCCTCGGCGACTCCGGCAGGCGGCGATGGCCGGGGCGATGCGAGCGGCGGCGACCTCCCCCACTTAGGCCTCGATGGCAGTGGCGGCTACTCCAGCTCGGAGTACAGTAGCGAGGACGAAGATTTTGCGGAGCCGGCGTTGTCGATGGAGCAGAGGCTGGGATTGGCGCGAATTTGGGTGGCCAACCCTAGCACCGCCCATCACTGGACTCATGGCTTCGGTGATGTTCTGTAAGTGCTCCACTGTTCCATTCTTGCTCACTGAAATTGGGGATTAGTGTTAGGGTTTACTGCCTACATGTTTAGCACTCTAATTGCTAGTCCTAACTAGAGCAGAGAAGTATAGTGGATTACATGAGTCCTAACTAGAGCAGAGCAGCATTATGTGTTACCTAACTGGAGCAGAGCAAAGCAGCATTAGTGGATTACATTGTTATTTCTTAGTCCAAATTGCCAGAGCAGCATTAGGTGTTACCTAGCTAGAGCAGAGCAGAGCAGAGAAGCATAGTGGATTAAATGAGTCCTAACTAGAGCAGAGCACCATTAGTGGACAATTCTGTTAACTACTTATCTGAAAATACAAAACATCAGTTTGATGTGAGTTAAGTACCCTCTCTGTAATTAGGGTTGCATTGAGATAGTTGTTTACATTGTTTGATTTTGTAGCAATTGTTTAGTTTATTCATATTGTAAGGGTAAATAAAAGCTTTGTTTATATGTTAACTTAAACAAAGCTTTGTTTATATGTTAACTTAAACAAAGCTTTGTTTATATGTTAACTTAAACAAAGGTTTGTTTATATGTTAGCCTATCTGTTAAGTAAAATTGTTTATTAACCAATTTTGTCTATTATTTCATTTTGCAGTTTGTATGATGACATTTTGGCTGTTAGGTTCCATTTTGATGCTTCAGAAATGTTTGAGCTGAAGCTCTGCGGTTCAGATGTAACATACCTGAATATGATTGCAGTGATGGAAACCCAAGGATTTAGTGAATATGATCTGCTGTTTCACATTGAGAATTCAGATTTAGGGGAGAAAGGATTGGAGATGGTAGAGAGTAATGTTGAGTTGCAACTAGTAAAGAGGCAGGTTGAGGAGTGTAAGGTTCTAAATTTGCTAGCGAGGGCATGTCCACCTCCTTGCAACCAGTTTGAGAGGCAAGAATTATCCACTGTTGTGTATGAAGGGCATGTGTTATATGATCTCAGTGAGCCACCCATCTATGTTGTTGATGAAGAAGGAGTTGCCTTTGAAAGTCAGAGTAGCAGCTGCAGTGTAGCTCATGGTACTGGTGTTTGCACACAAGAGAGCAAGAATGTAAGAGGAAAACTGAAAGTTGTTTTGGAAATAGAAGAAGAAGAGGGATATGATGGCAGTGGTGGTTCTGATTGTGAAGGTGAAGATGACAGTGATGTAAACCCTTTTTATATGGGTGATGCTGATGACATAGAGATGGATGAGGGAAAGAAATAGAGAGAGTATGATGAAATAGAAGAGGAAGAAACAGATGATGAAGAATCTGAGGAGGAAGAAGTGGTGCATTATGAGGGTGACACAGAGGTTGAGGAACCTTTTCAAATGGATGAAGATGATAGTTGTTTCACAGGATGAAGAAACTGTAATTGCACATGAAAAGAAGAAGAAGAAGAAGAAGAAGAAGAAGAAGAAGAAGAAGAAACAGAAGCTTCCAGTTAGGAAAGGGCCTACAACAAGGACACATTCAAGTGTAGTTCAAGAGGAGGAACCTGATTTCAAACCTTCATCTGACGAAGAAGAGAAAGGATTGTTGAAGGAGGCTGATGATGATGGTTATGAGCCATTGTCATTTATGCTGCGAAAGAAAAGGAAGAGCAGGGCAAAGCAGAGGCCTCCTAGAAAATGGCACAATGAGAAAATGGAGGCACCACATGAGCAATTATGTCTAAAGATGTGTTTCAAGGATCAACATCAATTCAGAGAGGCTTTGTTGAACTTACACATCACTCAAGGTAGAAACTTGAAATATCATAGGAACTCAGATCAAAGAATAATTGTACAATGCAACCAAAAACATTGCAACTTCTTTATGGTGGCAGCAGTTATAAAAGGTAAAACTACTTTTGTAATTAAGAAGATGAGAATTAAGCGCACTTGCCCTATTAGTACAAAGACAACAAGGGTAAGTGCCAAGTGGCTTGCACAGAAGTATGAGTCACTGTTCAGATCTGATCTAACAACTGTCATTCAGACTTTGATTGATGCCTGCATGGAGAAGTATGGTGTGGATGTGCCCAAGTCAATGGCATATAGGGCAAAGAACCTAGCTATTGATGTTGTGCTAGGAGACCACAAGAAGCAATACCCTAGGTTGAAAGACTATGCTCAGACAGTGATGGATACAAACCCTGGGAGTAGAGTAGTAGTCACTACTGTAACTCCAACATCCACTGAAAAAAAATCCCCCATCCAGGTCCAAGATTCCATGCTATGTTCTATTGCATCAATGGAGCAAGGGAGGGGTTGATCTCAAGGGGAGCAGACCATTCATTGGTTAGTTTGTTCACCTTGTGCATTAGTTACATATTGTTTTATCTTGAAATGCATTTGAATGTTTTAAATATTGAATTTGCTTGCTCATTCAGGTGTTGATGGGTGCTTCATTAAGTTAACTACTGGTGCTCAATTACTTGCTGCCACTGGTAGAGATGGCAACAATAACATATACCCACTAGCATTTGGTATTGTTGGGCAAGAGGACACACCTAACTGGTGTTGGTTTCTACACCAACTTAAAATCTGCCTAGGAGGAGAAGAGCGACAGTTTGGTCCATGTACAATATGTTAGCTAGACAAAAGGTATGTGCTTTTATCTTATGTCCTTGTTTCTATATGGTTGTTTTGTGCTAGATAGTAGCTTAGCTAGTTTAATTATGTGTCCCAGGGCCTACTAAATGCAGTGAATGTTGTCTTTCCTAAGTGCAACCAAAGGTTCTGCCTTAGGCATATCTATGCAAACTTCCAAAATGCTGGGTTTAGGGGGGAAGATTTGAAAAAGTATATGGATAATGTTGCCTATGCATATAGTGAACACAAATTTAACATTGCAATGAATGACCTTAGAGCTGAATGTGAGCAAGCTTGGGAGTGGCTTTGTCAAATACCCAAGAAAACATGGGCAAGGCATGCATTTGACATAAACAGCAAGACTGACCTTGTAGTTAACAATTTGTCTGAGGTGTTCAACAAGTATGTCCTAGATGTTAGGAAGAAACCAATTAGGACAATGTGTGATGGAATAAAGGATAAGCAGATGATGAGATGGCATAGGAATAGGGAGAGTGGAAAGAATGCTAGATGGGACATAACACCCCATTATAGTGAGAAGCTAGAGGTTGAGAAGGAGAGGGCCAAATATTGCAAACCAATTCAAGCTGGTGTGGACTTGTGCCAAGTTACAAGTGGGCAGCAAACCCATGATGTTAACTTGCAATTGCACACATGTGGGTGCAGAAAACGGGACCTCACTGGCATCCCATGTAACCATGCCATCTCAGCAATAAACAAGGGCAAAAGAAAACCAGAGGATTATGTAAGCAAGTTCTTCAAGAAAGCATTTTATGTGGCAGCTTATGAACCAATGATCTATCCAGTTCCTGGTGAGCATGACTGGACAAGGACCCCTGGTCCAGACATTGACCCGCCTGCATTTAAAGTGAAGAGAGCAAGAAAGAAAGAGAAGAGGATCAAGGGGAAATTTGAAGTTCCAAAGCCTAAGGACACATCAAGAATGGGGACTATAACATGTGGCAATTGTGGACTGCAAGGACATAGGTACACAAGCTGCATGAAGCAGTTGAAGCCTGAGCTGGCTTTGAGGAAGAACAAACATGTGGTGATCCTCTTATAAGTAGTACATGTTTTCCTTCTTGTACATTCCATTTTTTAAGTACTAACTCATTTTGCTTCTTGTTTATGCAAGCCTCTTGCAAGGAATTCCAATGTTGGTGCTGCTGCTACTACACTAGCAGCAAGAACTTCTCATACAACCCCTACAACAACACCAATAGCTGGAACAGGAGGTGCTGGGAGAGGAGTTGGGAGAGGTGCTGCTGGGAGAGGTGCTGGTAGAGGTGTTGCACCAGGTGCTGGGAGAGGTGCTGGGAGAGGGAGAGGTACATTCTCTGCCCCAAGGCAATCTGGTCCCTCCACATCTACTACTCCCTCCACATCTACTACTGGGAGAGGTGCTGGTGGTAGACATAGTGGATGGAGGAGCTACTTCTATGCAAGTGGTAACTAGATACTTCATGTGTGTGTTCTTGCATCCTGTGATACAATGTGATCTTGCTTTGGTGGTGTACTTTAAGAATCAATGCCATATTATGCTGGAGTTATTAATATGCTGGAGTTATTAATATGCTGGAGTTATTGATGAGTACTCATTATATTATGCAAGGCTGGATGGTTCTTTTTATGATTGATATGTTGATGAGTACTCAAAATGGAGTTATTGATATGCTGGATATATTAATGAAGTTATTGAGATAGAGATGGATCTTGGAGAGGTCGTTGATGAAGAAGAACAGGTGCCAAGGATATGCTCGGGGTCGACGGAACCACCTAAAGCCATCATCTAGGGTCTAGGGTGGCTCGGGATCGACGGAACCACCTAAAGCCATCAAGTTTGGTCTAGGGTGGCTCGGGGTCGACGGAACCACCTAAAGCCATCAACTAGGGTCTAGGGTGGGTCGGGGTCGACGGAACCACCTAAAGCCATCATTTTGGGTTTTGGTGGCTCGGGATCGACGAAACCACCTAAATCCATCAACTTTGGTCTAGGGTGGCTCGGGGTCGACGGAACCACCTAAAGCCATCATCTAGGGTCTAGGGTGGCTCGGGGTCGACGAAACCACCTAAAGCCATCATTTTGGGTTTTGGTGACTCAAGATCGACGGTGTTGGGGAACGTAGTAATTTCAAAAAAATTCCTACGCACACGTAAGATCATGGTGATGCATAGCAACAAGAGGGGAGAGTGTTGTCTACGTACCCTCGTGGACCGGCAACGGAAGTGTTGACACAACGTAGAGGAAGTAGTCGTACGTCTTCCCGATCCGACCGATCCAAGTACCGAACGTACGGCACCTCCGAGTTCTGCACACGTTCAACTTGGTGATGTCCCTTGAGTTCCGATCCAGCAAAACATTGAGGGAGAGTTTCATCAGCACGACGGTGTGATGACGGTGATGATATTCTATCAACGCAGGGCTTCGCCTAAGCACTGCTACGATATGACCGAGGTGGAATATGGTGGAAGGGGGCACCGCACACGGCTAAGGAACGATCATGAGGATCAACTTGTGTGTCATGGGGTGCCCCCTTGCCTCAGTATATAAAGGAGGGAGAGGGGGAGGTGTGGCCGGTCCTATGGGTGCGCCTGGAGGAGTCCTACTCCAACCGGGAGTAGGACTCCCCCCTCTTGCCTTGTTGGAAAAAGGAAGGAGGAAGGGAGAAAGAGGAAAGGGGGGCGCCGCCCCCCCCCTTCCTTGTCCTATTCGGACTAGGGGGGAGGGGCGCGCGGCCTGCCCTGTTCGGCCCTCCTCTTCTCCCTTATGGCCCATGTAGGCCCAATAACCCCCGGGGGGTTCCGGTAACCCCCCGGTACTCCGGTAAAATCCCGATTTCACCCGGAACGTTTCCGATATCCAAATATAGACTTACAATATATCAATCTTTATGTCTCGACCATTTCGAGACTCCTCCTCATGTCCATGATCACATCCGGGACTCCGAACAACCTTCGGTACATCAAAACACAAAAACCCTAATTACGATCGTCACCGAACTTTAAGCGTGCGGACCCTACGGGTTCGAGAACTATGTAGACATGACCGAGACACGTCTCCAGTCAATAACCAATAGCGGAACCTGGATGCTCATATTGGCTCCTACATATTCTACGAAGATCTTTATCGGTCAGACCGCATAACAACATACGTTGTTCCCTTTGTCATCGGTATGTTACTTGCCCGAGATTCAATTGTCGGTATCTCAATACCTAGTTCAATCTCGTTACCGGCAAGTCTCTTTACTTGTTCCGTAATACATCATCCTGCAACTAACTTATTAGTTGCAATGCTTGCAAGGCTTGAGTGATGTGCATTACCGAGAGGGCCCAGAGATACCTCTCCAACAATCGGAGTGACAAATCCTAATCTCGAAATACGCCAACCCAACAAGTACCTTCGGAGACACCTATAGAGCACCTTTATAATCACCCAGTTACGTTGTGACGTTTGGTAGGACACAAAGTGTTCCTACGGTAAATGGGAGTTGCATAATCTCATAGTCATAGGAACATGTATAAGTTATGAAGAAAGCAATAGCAACAAACTAAACGATCAAGTGCTAAGCTAACGGAATGGGTCAAGTCAATCACATCATTCTCCTAATGATGTGATCTCGTTAATCAAATGACAACTCATGTCTATGGTTAGGAAACATAACCATCTTTGATTAACGAGCTAGTCAAGTAGAGGAATACTAGTGACTCTCTATTTTTGTCTATGTATTCACACATGTATTATGTTTCCTGTTAATACAATTCTAGCATGAATAATAAACATTTATCATGATATAAGGAAATAAATAATAACTTTATTATTGCCTCTAGGGCATATTTCCTTCAGTCTCCCACTTGCACTAGAGTCAATAATCTAGATTACACAGTAATGATTCTAACACCCATGGAGGCTTGGTGCTGATCATGTTTTGCTCGTGGAAGAGGCTTAGTCAGCGGGTCTGCAACATTCAGATCCGTATGTATCTTGCAAATTTCTATGTCTCCCACTTAGACTAAATCCCGAATGGAATTGAAGCGTCTCTTGATGTGTTTGGTTCTCTTGTGAAATCTGGATTCCTTCGCCAAGGCAATTGCACCAGTATTGTCACAAAAGATTTTCATTGGACCCGATGCACTAGGTATGACACCTAGATCGGATATGAACTCCTTCATCCAGACTCCTTCATTTGCTGCTTCCGAAGCAGCTATGTATTCCGCTTCACATGTAGATCCCGCCACGACGCTTTGTTTAGAACTGCACCAACTGATAGCTCCACCGTTCAGTAAAAACATGTATCCGATTTACGATTTAGAATCGTCTGGATCAGTGTCAAAGCTTGCATCAACATAACCATTTACAATGAGCTCTTTGTCACCTCCATATACGAGAAACATATCCTTAGTCCTTTTCAGGTATTTCAGGATGTTCTTGACCGCTGTCCAGTGATCCACTCCTGGATTACTTTGGTACCTCCCTGCTAGACTTATAGCAAGGCACACATCAGGTCTGGTACACAACATTGCATACATGATAAAGCCTATGGCTGAAGCATAGGGAACATCTTTCATTTTATCTCTATCTTCTGTGGTGGTCGGACATTGAGTCTTACTCAACTTCACACCTTGTAACACAGGCAAGAACCCTTTCTTTGCTTGATCCATTTTGAACTTCTTCAAAACCTTGTCAAGGTATGTGCTTTGTGAAAGTCCAATTAAGCGTCTTGATCTATCTCTATAGATCTTAATGCCCAATATGTAAGCAGCTTCACCGAGGTCTTTCATTGAAAAACTCTTATTCAAGTATCCCTTTATGCTATCCAGAAATTCTATATCATTTCCAATCAATAATATGTCATCCACATATAATATCAGAAATGCTACAGAGCTCCCACTCACTTTCTTGTAAATACAGGCTTCTCCAAAAGTCTGTACAAAACCAAATGCTTTGATCACACTATCAAAGCGTTTATTCCAACTCCGAGAGGCTTGCACCAGTCCATAAATGGATCGCTGGAGCTTGCACACTTTGTTAGCCCCCTTTGGATCAACAAAACCTTCTGGTTGCATCATATACAACTCTTCTTCCAGAAATCCATTCAGGAATGCAGTTTTGACATCCATTTGCCAAATTTCATAATCATAAAATGCGGCAATTGCTAACATGATTCGGACAGACTTAAGCATCGCTACGAGTGAGAAGGTCTCATCGTAGTCAATCCCTTGAACTTGTCGAAAACCTTTTGCAACAAGTCGAGCTTTGTAGATAGTAACATTACCGTCAGCGTCAGTCTTCTTCTTGAAGATCCATTTATTCTCAATTGCTTGCCGATCAACGGGCAAGTCAACCAAAGTCCACACTTTGTTCTCATACATGGATCCCATCTCAGATTTCATGGCTTCTAGCCATTTTGCGGAATCTGGGCTCACCATCGCTTCTTCATAGTTCGTAGGTTCATCATGATCTAGTAGCATGACTTCCAGAACAGGATTACCAGTACCACTCTGGTGCGGATCTTACTCTGGTTGATCTATGAGGTTCGGTAGTAACTTGATCTGAAGTTTCATGATCATTATCATTAGCTTCATCACTAATTGGTGTAGGTGTCATAGAAACCGGTTTCTGTGATGTACTACTTTCCAATAAGGGAGCAGGTACAGTTACCTCATCAAGTTCTACTTTTCTCCCACTCACTTCTTTCGAGAGAAACTCCTTCTCTAGAAAAACTCCGAATTTAGCAACAAAAGTTTTGCCTTCGGATCTGTGATAGAAGCTGTACCCAACAGTCTCCTTTGGGTATCCTATGAAGACACATTTCTCCGATTTGGGTTCGAGCTTATCAGGTTGAAGCTTTTTCACATAAGCATCGCAGCCCCAAACTTTCAGAAATGACAACTTTGGTTTCTTGCCAAACCACAGTTCATAAGGCGTCGTCTCAAAGGATTTCGATGGTGTCCTATTTAACGTGAATGCAGCCGTCTCTAAAGCATAACCCCAAAATGATAACGGTAAATTAGTAAGAGACATCATAGATCGCACCATATCTAATAAAGTACGATTACGACGTTCGGACACACCATTACGCTGTGGTGTTCCGGGTGGCGTGAGTTGCGAAACTATTCCGCATTGTTTCAAATGTAGACCAAACTCGTAACTCAAATATTCTCCTCACGATCAGATCGTAGAAACTTTATTTTCTTGTTATGATGATTTTCAACTTCACTCTGAAATTCTTTGAACTTTTCAAATGTTTCAGACTTATGTTTCATTAAGTAGATATACCCATATCTACTCAAATCATCTATGAAGGTGAGAAAATAACGATATCCGCCACGAGCCTCAACATTCATTGGACCACATACATCTGTATGTATGATTTCCAACAAATCTGTTGCTCTCTCCATAGTACCAGAGAATGACGTTTTAGTCATCTTACCCATGAGGCACGGTTCGCAAGTACCAAGTGATTCATAATCAAGTAGTTCCAAAAGTCCATCAGTATGGAGTTTCTTCATGCGCTTTACACTGATATGACCTAAAGGGCAGTGCCACAAATAAGTTGCACTATCATTATCAACTCTGCATCTTTTGATTTCAACATTATGAATATGTGTATCACTACTATCGAGATTCATCAAAAATAGACCACTCTTCAAGGGTGCATGACCATAAAAGATATTACTCATATAAATAGAACAACCATTATTCTCTGATTTAAATGAATAACCGTCTCGCATCAAACAAGATCCAGATATAATGTTCATGCTCAACGCTGGCACCAAATAAAAATTATTTAGGTCTAATACTAATCCCGAAGGTAGATGTAGAGGTAGCATGCCGACCGCGATCACATCGACTTTGGAACCATTTCCCACTCGCATCGTCACCTCGTCCTTAGCCAATCTTCGCTTAATCCGTAGCCCCTGTTTCGAGTTGCAAATGTTAGCAACAGAACCAGTATCAAATACCCAGGTGCTACTACGAGCATTAGTAAGGTACACATCAATAACATGTATATCACATATACCTTTGTTCACTTTGCCATCCTTCTTATCCGCCAAATACTTGGGGCAGTTCCGCTTCCAGTGACCAGTCTGTTTGCAGTAGAAGCACTCAGTCTCAGGCTTAGGTCCAGACTTGGGTTTCTTCTCCTGAGTAGCAACTTGTTTGCTGTTCTTCTTGAAGTTCCCTTTATTCTTCCATTTGCCTTTTTTCTTGAAACTGGTGGTCTTATTAACCATCAACACTTGATGCTCCTTCTTGATTTCTACCTCCGCGGCTTTTAGCATCGCGAAGAGCTCAGGAATAGTTTTATTCATCCCTTGCATATTATAGTTCATCATGAAGCTTTTGTAGCTTGGTGGCAGTGATTGAAGAACTCTGCCAATGACACTATCAACAAGAAGATTAACCCCCAGTTGAGTCAAGTGATTATGATACCCAGACATTTTGAGTATATGTTCACTGACAGAACTATTCTCCTCCATCTTGCAGCTATAGAACTTATTGGAGACTTCATATCTCTCAATCCGGGCATTTGCTTGAAATATTAACTTCAACTCCTGGAACATCTCATATGCTCCATGATGTTCAAAACGTCGTTGAAGACCCAGTTCTAAGCCGTAAAGCATGGCACACTGAACTATCGAGTAGTCATCAGCTTTGCTCTGCGTTCATAACATCTGGTGTCGCTCCTGCAGCAGGCTTGGCACTTAGCGGTGCTTCCAGGACGTAATTCTTCTGTGCAGTAATGAGGATAATCCTCAAGTTACGGACCCAGTCCGTGTAATTGCTACCATCATCTTTCAACTTTGCTTTCTCAAGGAACGCATTAAAATTCAACAAAACAACAGCACGAGCCATCTATCTACATTCAAACATAGACAAGCAAGATACTATTAGGTACTAAGTTCATGATAAATTTAAGTTCAATTAATCATATTACTTAAGAACTCCCACTTAAAAAGATATCCCTCTAATCCTCTAAGTGATCACGTGATCCAAATCAACTAAACCATGTCCGATCATCACGTGAGATGGAGTAGTATCAATGGTGAACATCAATATGTTGATCATATCTACTATATGATTCACGCTCGACCTTTCGGTATCCGTGTTCCAAGGCCATATCTGTTATATGCTAGGCTCGTCAAGTTAAACCTGAGTATTCCGCGTGTGCAACTGTTTTGCACCCATTGTATTTGAACGTAGAGCCTATCACACCCGATCATCACGTGGTGTCTCAGCACGAAGAACTTTCGCAACGGTGCATACTCAGGGAGAACACTTATACTTTGATAAGTTAGTGGGGGATCATCTTATAATGCTACCGTCAATCAAAGCAAGATAAGATGCATAAAAGATAAACATCACATGCAATCAATATAAGTGATATGATATGGCCATCATCATCTTGTGCTTGTGATCTCCATCTCCGAAGCACCTTCATGATCACCATCGTCACCGGCGTGACACCTTGATCACCATCGTAGCATCGTTGTCGTCTCGCCAATCTTATGCTTCCACGACTATCGCTACCGCTTAGTGATAAAGTAAAGCATTAGAGCGCAATTGCATTGCATACAATAAAGCGACAACCATATGGCTCCTGCCAGTTGCCGATAACTCGGTTACAAAACATGATCATCTCATACAATAAAATTTAGCATCATGTCTTGACCATATCACATCACAACATGCCCTGCAAAAACAAGTTAGACGTCCTCTACTTTGTTGTTGCAAGTTTTACGTGGCTGCTACGGGCTTAGCAAGAATCGTTCTTACCTACGCATCAAAACCACAACGATAGTTTGTCAAGTTGGTGCTGTTTTAAACTTCACAAGGACCGGGCGTAGCCACACTTGGTTCAACTAAAGTTGGAGAAACTGACGCCCGCCAGCCACCTGTGTGCAAAGCACATCGGTAGAACCAGTCTCGCGTAAGCGTACGCGTAATGTCGGTCGCCGCTTCATCCAACAATACCGCCGAACCAAAGTATGACATGCTAGTAAGCAGTATGACTTATATCGCCCACAACTCACTTGTGTTCTACTCGTGCACAACATCAACGCATAAAACCTAGGCTCGGATGCCACTATTGGGAACGTAGTAATTTCAAAAAAATTCCTACGCACACGCAAGATCATGGTGATGCATAGCAACGAGAGGGGAGAATGTTGTCTACGTACCCTCGTGGACCGGCAACGGAAGTGTTGACACAACATAGAGGAAGTAGTCGTACGTCTTCCTGATCCGACCGATCCAAGTACCGAACGTACGACACCTCTGAGTTTTGCACACATTCAACTCGGTGATGTCCCTCGAGTTCCGATCCAGCAAAACGTTGAGGGAGAGTTTCGTCAGCACGACGGCGTGATGACGGTGATGATGTTCTATCGACGCAGGGCTTCGCCTAAGCACTGCTACGATATGACCGAGGTGGAATATGGTGGAAGGGGGCACCGCAGACGGCTAAGGAACGATCACGAGGATCAACTTGTGTGTCATGGGGTGCCCCCTTGCCTCAATATATAAAGGAGGGAGAGGGGGAGGTGCGGCCGACCCTATGGGTGCGCCTGGAGGAGTCCTACTCCAATCGGGAGTAGGACTCCCCCTCTTGCCTTGTTGGAAAAGGAAGGAGGAAGGGAGAAAGAGGAAAGTGGGGCGCCGCCCCCCCTTCCTTGTCCTATTCGGACTAGGGGGAGGGGGCGCGCGGCCTGCCCTGGCCGGCCCTCCTCTTCTCCCTTATGGCCCATGTAGGCCCAATAACCCCCGGGGGGGTTCCGGTAACCCCCCGGTACTCCGGTAAAATCCTGATTTCACCCGGAACATTTTCGATATCCAAATATAGGATTCCAATATATCAATCTTTATGTCTCGACCATTTAGAGACTCCTCGTCATGTCCGTGATCACATCCGGGACTCCAAACAACCTTTGGTACATCAAAACACAAAAAACCTAATTACGATCATCACCAAACTTTAAGCGTGCGGACCCTACGGGTTCGAGAACTATGTAGACATGACCGAGACACGTCTCCGGTCAATAACCAATAGCGGTACCTGGATGCTCATATTGGCTCCTACAAATTCTACGAAGATCTTTATCGGTCAGACCGCATAACAACATACGTTGTTCCCTTTGTCATCGGTATGTTACTTGCCCGAGATTCGATCGTCGGTATCTCAATACCTAGTTCAATCTCGTTACCGGCAAGTCTCTTTACTCGTTCCGTAATACATCATCCTGCAACTAACTTATTAGTTGCAATGCTTGCAAGGCTTGAGTGATGTGCATTACCGAGAGGGCCCAGAGATACCTCTTCGACAATCAGAGTGACAAATCCTAATCTCGAAATACACCAACCCAGCAAGTACCTTCGGAGACACCTGTAGAGAACCTTTATAATCACCCAGTTATGTTGTGACGTTTGGTAGCACACAAAGTGTTCCTCCGGTAAACGGGAGTTGCATAATATCATAGTCATAGGAACATGTATAAGTTATGAAGAAAGCAATAGCAACAAACTAAACGATCAAGTGCTAAGCTAACGGAATGGGTCAAGTCAATCACATCATTCTCCTAATGATGTGATCCCGTTAATCAAATGACAACTCATGTCTATGGTTAGGAAACATAACCATCTTTGATTAACGAGCTAGTCAAGTAGAGGCATACTAGTGACTCTCTGTTTTTGTCTATGTATTCACACATGTATTATGTTTCCTGTTAATACAATTCTAGCATGAATAATAAACATTTATCATGATATAAGGAAATAAATAATAACTTTATTATTGCCTCTAGGGCATATTTCCTTCAGACGGAACCACCTAAAGCCGTCAACTTTGGTCTAGGGTGGCTCAGGGTCGACGAAACTATCTAAAGCCATCATTTTGGGTTTTGGTGGCTCCGGGTCGACGAAACCACCTAAAGCCATCAACTTTGGTCTAGGGTGGCTCGGGGTCGGCGGAACCACCTAAAGCCATCATCTAGGGTCTAGGGTGGCTCGGGATCGACGGAACCACCTAAAGCCATCAACTTTGGTCTAGGGTGGCTCGGGGTCAAGGGAAGAAAGGGATCAGTTGAACAAAGAGATTAAAAAGCTAGAATGGTAGATCCAGGATTTATTTCATTAAGTTACTACATACATTGCATACACTGCATCACATAGCATAGAAGGAGGAACTAGGATTTATTACATGGCATGCATCAACTGATCCAAGGGGGAATGCATGTAGATAGCAAGGAGGATCTAGATACTAATAGCTCATTCATCTGGATACAGAATTCTACTCCACCTCATCCTAGTGACCTGAAAGGGATGAAAATTTGCCCTCCTCCTTGCCCAGTGGATGACATCATCATCACTAGGGTTTGAGCCAAGGGGGAATGCCTCCACAAACTGCTCCATGTCCTTGCAGTTGCGTGCTGCAAGGATCCGCTGAGCCAGGTGCCTTCTCTCCCTCCTTCTTGCCTCTCTGCGCCTGGCTACCCTTGGCACCTGTTCTTCTTCATCAACGACCTCTCCAAGATCCATCTCTATCTCTCCTAGGGTTTTCTCTGGCGGCTAGGGGGAGGAGAAGGGATTGTGGCTATTGTTTGTGGCAATTGGGGGTGCTTTATATAGTAGAAATGGTGGCTGGTGGTAGGCAGTAGATTTATGGTGGCTGGTAGGCAGGCAGTAGATTTATGGTGGTAGGTAGGCCCAATATTAGAGTCAAATGTTAGTTTCAAAACTAATAAATAAGCCCATTATCAAGCCCACATTTTGTTCATTGAAATTTAACTAATAATATTAAAATTCAGTTAACAATATGTCATCATTTTCAGTCTAACATTGAAAGCAAACGATACTAACTGGAGTTCAACACATTATAGGAATACACAACC
This sequence comes from Triticum aestivum, assembly GCF_018294505.1. Lineage (NCBI taxonomy): Eukaryota > Viridiplantae > Streptophyta > Magnoliopsida > Poales > Poaceae > Triticum > Triticum aestivum. The sequence continues at coordinate 159,435,138 of NC_057797.1, read as the reverse complement.
ATTGTTCACATTACATAGTGGAGTTCAAATGCACAATCCATCCTTTTCTCACAAAAGGATGAATAGCATAACTACTAGGTACATAAACAGCCACAGTTCACAATTAGTACTACTACCATACATTACACAACCATAATTCTAAGTTACTAGGTCATTGCACAACCATCCTTCCCAAAAGGTCTGCAATGCCCACTAATCTCAATTAATCTTGTTCAGTTCTGCAAGATGGCCTGGATCCCCTTGATCTTCTCCTTCAGCTTCTCCTCTGCCTTCATGAGCTCAGTAATCTTAAACTCTTGCATCTGCTTCTCTTCATTATGGTTTTCCTTGAGCTTTAGCAGATCAGCAACCTGGAACTTCAACTCTAGCTTCTCTTGGGTGAGCTTCTCCTCAAACTTTGTGAACTCTGCGTTCTTCAACTCCAAATTCATCATAGCCTCACTCATCAATTCCTTCTCTTTCATATTCTTCAACTTCAGGTTTTGGATGACAGTTGCTTGAACACTTGTCAGGTTGCACAGGAGTTCATACTTCTGTTGAAGCTTCTCTATAGCTGCATCTTTCTTTGCCATTTCTGCATTCTTACTAGCCACCAATTCATCTCTGCATTGGTGCTGATATGTGATAGCAGACTACAGATAACTAAAATCAACAACCCTATCCTGCTGAAAGTCCACAAGTTGATGCACATCTTTCACTAACTTGTCATAGTCTGCATCCAGCTTGTTCTTTTCTTCTGTCAAATGATGAATAGTTAAAGCACTTTTAAGATTATCACTCACCCTAGCAGACTTGCTCTCTTCAATCATTGACCAAAGCTTCAGCAATGCATTCTCCATTGTTGGGGGCCACTGCTCATCAACCCACTGAACAAACCCACAATTCTCACCTTCCTGGAAAAATTAGAAGGGCAAAATTTAGTACAATACAACTACTAAGAGTACAAAGCAACAGTTAGTTCATGGCAATACCTAATGTTGGCATTGACATTAACTGATTTTGCACAGCCATTTGCTAAGCAACAGGAGCACATTGTAAAATAAATTGATGTAATCCTACAATGGATGATCAATATATTTACCAGGCAGTAGAGTAACACTCCATTCAACTTAGAAGTTTCTAAGCAGCCATGTGCTAAGCAACATCACTTGCTAAGAATTGACCATTAATATAATGGAATCCTAACAGTAATAAGCAATACAATGTGAACTACTTTGCCCAGCTAAATACACTACACTAGCCCGCAGCAACAAACTAGCTAATGAGACTACCTACTATCAGCAGTAAGCAATAGTTACTAACTGCCTCCACTGAACTTAATATTGAGCAACACTGCATTTGGAAAGAAGTGTAAATAAATAGCATGTGCACACAATAGGAGCATATATTTTAGTAAAAATGCATTCCACTGAACTTAATAATGAGCATTCACACAATGAGCACTACAGTAGGGCACATATGTCTAACAAATTGAGTATGCACATAACTGAATCACAAGTGGCAAACAAGACTCTGCCACTTTCAGTGAACACATCCAGTGCTAATCACCAAGGCAAGAAAAATACCGGCTCTGCACATGCTAAGAACCTTCTCCCAGTCATTGTTCCTTCAAACGCAACAAGCCTCCTTGATGGCTTCCCATGCTTCTCACAGAACGCCATCAGATCTAGCTCAAGGCCCTTGTAATCCAGGTCCTCAAGTGAGAAAGGCACCTGCACAGTCAAAAGCACAGCACGAGGACACATCAAATCAAACGAAATCCTCACAAAAAAGACCACCTACACACAAAAATCCCCAAAATTCCTAAACCTAACCCTAACCCTAGCTCCAATGGAGTAACTTACCTGGTCCAGCCCATCGGTGGAGGATTCGGAGTGCATGTACGGGAGGCTTGAGTTGTCGTCGCTGCTCTCGTCTTCCAAAACCATGGCTGCGGCAGCGTTGTGTGGCGGCCGGCGGGGGCGGGCGCAGATGGCGGCGAGGTAGATAGAAAGAAGAAGAGGGCAGAGCAGAGCATGGGGAATGAGCGGGGTGTGGCTCGACCGCACCAGCCGTGCCCTAAACGGTTGGACCCGGCCTCGCCTGAGTCAGCGCGCGGGCACACGCTCACTGGCCAGCGTGGCGCCTGACGGGCGGGCCCAACAGGTCAGATTCCCTGTCAATACGTATAAAACACACTTTTATTCTTTTTTGCAACGGCTCGCCCCAATCTTGGTACTGACACGTACAAATTACCAATCTTGGTACCAATCTGCTTCCAATGTCCCAATTGTGGTACTTCTATGTAATTTACTCCTTCTAGCCACACCAACACATCACTGCTAGATGCTATATTCCGTGCAATTTTTTTTTGTTTCTTTCTTTTTATATGTTCTATCACTTGACTGATATTTGTTTAAGTCTGTGTCGACTAGATCTAGCCATACCCATGCACATCCTCGTCCGGACTTACGTCTGATCTTTTCGCTGGAAGAAACAATTTCCTTTTCTGAATCATATTTTTGATATGAATTTAGTGATATAATTTTTGCTTTTATCAAAGTCGGTCTCGTTGATTAACTTATGGTTAAACTTAGATCTAAAAAAGCACGGGCGCACTACATTATAAAATAAAGAAACTATCTCTCTTCATCCTATTAATAATAATGAAATAAATAAAAAAATTGCAAGGATTTAACAAATTAATTAATTCGCAGCCACCCGTCCTTCGAATGCATAGTATACCTATAGGAGCATTCTGCAAGCACCACACCTGTTAACAACTTAGAGCAACTCTAATCGGCGGACCAATTTCATCTGTGCATGTCCATTTAGGTCAAAGTGGACAAAAACGTCCGTCCAACACAAAGACCGATTTTCATTTTGTGTCTCTTTTGTGTTCGCTCGGACCCTTTTCCGTCTCATATTTGAATCACATTTGGGCCAAAGACAGAGAAAACGGACGTTTTCTGCGCCCGCCTCGTCTGTTTGTGTCCGGACCTAGCCCACCTGTCAGCCACCCACCTCCATCTTTCTCATACTTATTTTATCCGCTGGCGTCGAACCTCCCCGCCCCTGGTCACTGCCGCCGCGGTCGCCTGCTCACGCTCGCCTTGCTGTGTCGCGCCGCCGCGCTCACGCTCGCCTTATCGCGATGTCGCCGAGCTCGCGGTCGCCATGCTCGCCTCGCCTTGCCGCGCTTGCCCTGCCGCACCTTGCCGCGCTCGCCCTGCTCGCCTCACCTTGCCGCATTGCCGCTCGCCCTACCGCGCTCGCGTCGCGGCGCTCGCCCTCTCTCCAGGGCACGCGAGGTCCCGCGACAGCCTCTATACAACGCGCGCGAGATCCCGCGATGGTGTCCTCCGGGGGCCTTGGCAGAGGCGCCGGCTGAAGGAAATATGCCCTAGAGGCAATAATAAAGTTATTATTTATTTCCTTATATCATGATAAATGTTTATTATTCATGCTAGAATTGTATTAACAGGAAACATAATACATGTGTGAATACATAGACAAACAGAGTGTCACTAGTATGCCTCTACTTGACTAGCTCGTTAATCAAAGATGGTTATGTTTCCTAACCATGGACAAAGAGTTGTTATTTGATTAACGGGATCACATCATTAGGTGAATGATCTGATTGACATGACCCATTCCATTAGCTTAGCACCCGATCGTTTAGTATGTTGCTATTGCTTTCTTCATGACTTATACATGTTCCTATGACTATGAGATTATGCAACTCCCGTTTGCCGGAGGAACACTTTGTGTGCTACCAAACGTCATAACGTAACTGGGTGATTATAAAGGTGCTCTACAGGTGTCTCCAAAGGTACATGTTGGGTTGGCATATTTCTAGATTAGGATTTGTCACTCCGATTGTCGGAGAGGTATCTCTGGGCCCTCTCGGTAATGCACATCACATAAAGCCTTGCAAGCATTGCAACTAATGAGTTAGTTGTGAGATGATGTATTACGGAACGAGTAAAGAGACTTGCCGGTAACGAGATTGAACTAGGTATTGAGATACCGACGATCGAATCTCGGGCAAGTAACATACCGATGACAAAGGGAACAACGTATGTTGTTATGCGGTCTGACCGATAAAGATCTTCGTAGAATATGTAGGAGCTAATATGAGCATCCAGGTTCCGCTATTGGTTATTGACCGGAGACATGTCTCGGTCATGTCTACATGTTCTCGAACCGTAGGGTCCGCACGCTTAAGGTTTCGATGATAGTTATATTATGAGTTTATGAGTTTTGATGTACCGAAGGAGTTCGGAGTCCCAGATGAGATCGGGGACATGACGAGGAGTCTCGAAATGGTCGAGACGTAAAGATCGATATATTGAACGACTATATTCGGACATCGGAAAGGTTCCGAGTGATTCGGGTATTTTTCGAAGTACCGGAGAGTTACGGGAATTCGCCGGGGAGTATATGGGCCTTATTGGGCCATACGGGAATAGAGGAGAGAGGCCAAAAGGAAGGAGGCCTGCGCCCCCCCCTCTGGTCCGAATTGGACAAGGGGCGCATCCCCCTTTTCCTTCTTCCTCTCCCCCTCTTTCCCCTTCTCCTACTCCAAGAAGGAAGGAAGGAGTCCTACTCCCGGTGGGAGTAGGACTCCCCTTGGCGCGCCCCTTCCTAGGCCGGCCGCCCCCTCCCCCTTGCTCCTTTATATACAGGGGCAGGGGGGCACCTCTAGACACACAAGTTGATCTTCGTGATCATTCCTTAGCCGTCTGCGGTGCCCCCCTCCACCATATTCCACCTCGGTCATATTGTAGCGGTGCTTAGGCGAAGCCCTGCGACGGTAGAACATCAAGATCGTCACCACGCCGTCGTGCTGACGGAACTCCTCCCCGACGCTTTGCTGGATCGGAGCCCAGGGATCGTCATCGAGCTGAACGTGTGCCAAGAACTCGGAGGTGCCGGAGTAACGGTGCTTGGATCGGTCGAACCGTGAAGACGTACGACTACATCAACCATGTTGTGCTAATGCTTTCGTTGTCGATCTACAAGGGTACGTAGACCACACTCTCCCCTCTCGTTGCTATGCATCACCATGATCTTGCGTGTGCGTAGGAATTTTTTTGAAATTACTACCTTCCCCAACACCGGCGAGCGGCGCGGCCTCCTCCCTCGCATGTGTTGTGTTTGAGAAAATGTTCAAGGCGGACACAACCACAAATGGGGCAGCACAGTTGAGGATGCGGTCGACTCAATTGAAAAAGCGGATAAACATGTCCGCTTCGCCGACCCAAACGAACAAAAAGGATAAATTGTGCGTCCGTTTGGGTCGGCCAGTTGGAGTTGCTCTTATGTTAATATAAGGGTTGATATGGCGAAAAAGGAAAGGATCTTGGCTCAACATTTATCACGGCAATTGAATTCCGAGGCATGGTTCTTTAAGACCATTGGGTCAAATTTATACACCTGCAGTTACAAAGGAAACAAACCTGCTGACCTCTGATGGTGCGGGCTAGGATGCACCCAAAGTAGATGACATGTTCCTAGTTTCAGATGCACTTGATATCAAACAAATTGCAATAGGTGATCCCAACTCAGAGGATTACATAGCATAAAATTACACTAGGAACGACATCTTCAATGTTAAGTCGGCATATCATCTATGCGTCAATGAAAAAGGTGAGGTCTGGACAACCAGGGTCCTCCAGTTCGGTTCATAAGCATAAAGGATATTTGGCCTGACGGGACACCAACACACTAGCTAAAGCAAAGATCCACATGTAGAGGATGATACAGTCAGCGCCGAGCTCCATCATTGTTGGATTAAACCTGATGTTTTTGTGTTGTGTCTGGCGGGCAAGAAACTATAGTTCATAGATTTTGAGCATGCCAACATTCATCTCAGTTTTGGCAACAGTTGCGTTTAGAAAAGGGCGTCTCAGCGGAGATCCCACCGACCCTGATGTCGTACGTTTCGTGAGGCCTAGTCAGACCATTGGTGACGGGTAGGGAGCCGTAGCGTGTGCATGCACCCACTAGGTATCAGACCACAGACCTCTTGCCGTGAGATTGAGTGGCTCCCCAATTGAGCTGACTAAGCTTTGTGAAAAATGAGAAGCGTACAAACTTACAATTATAGCTGGTCAAATAGGCCGGGCCAACCAGGCTAGCCCGGGAGGACGCCGGCACGACCCGCCATGACCTAAACGTGACGTGCCCGGCACGTGGCATGCCTTGGGCCGTGCCTGGGCCTGGAGGCTGGGCACGCGGGCTAGCACCGCACAACTCTTTTGTACTCCCAGGAGTACATACTCCTACCCCTTAGCGGGTCCATTGAGTTGGATATACTCGATAGCTATCAAGCCAACCGGCAGGAAAAGAAAGCTAAATCACTGCATGCAACTAACTTTTGTAAGTGTGCGCATGCATGTGTGCTGGATCCTATAATTGAGGGAACGGCTAGCCCCATGCTTATCCATATATATCCTGCATGCATGTAGTATACACAAGTATATGTCTTCAAACTTCAATGGAAGTAGTGTATGTACACGTGGAACATACTAATTTTGTAAGTTTGCGTATACTAATTTTTAGGAGGTCATATGTACTACTTTTTAATGAAGTATACCATATTATTAGTGATGGGGTATATACCATTTTTTTGCAGTATATACCACATTTTAAGGTATACCATTGTACTGAATTTCAGTATATAATGCATTACTTGCGAATCAGTACATACTATTTTTGTAGTCAATATATGCTGCCGTTTGAGTTGGTATATACTCCCTACTACATTTTGCTAGTTGGGTTATACTACATTTTGCTAGTTGGTATATACTACACTTTGTTAGCCAGTATATACTAAATTTATCTTAGTGAGTTTATGCCTGAGTGGTGTATGTGAGTTTTTTTAATTGGTGTATGCAAGCTTTTATAGAGTGGTCAATAACTGCGTACATACTACATTTTGCTGATAGGGCACGTACTGAGCTTTTTTAGAGGGTAGCATGCTACTTAAAATTGTATAATTCCTTAAAGAGAACTTGAAATTAAAAATAGTATCAACAAACAAGTACAGCTTATTCATATAGAAATACAAAAGGAAGTATAATTAAATTGGTGTTAATTCATTCATGATTACATATAAGCACAAGTGAAGAAAAGGAGTACAGACTGACTTGTTCAATTCAACTGAACATAAGGCAAAACATCAGCGTAAAAAAAATAAGGCAAAATATCAGTCCAACATTGTAGTCATCGCATGGTCAAACACATTAACATATAATTCAGTATATACTACATCTTCAGCAAAGAAAAGTATATACTACATCTTTTGTCCGTCAGTACCTTTTTTGTGAGTTAGTAGTTAACATATATTGAGTAAAAGTATATACAGAACTTTCAGTCAATATATACTACTCTTCTTGAGTTGGTATATACCACTCCTTTTTAGTGGGTGAGTTTATAGCTGAGAAGTACTTTCTACTGAGTGGTCAAGTAACTGCACTCATATATTATAGATTTTGCAAAGGAGTGCAGAATTATTTAGATGGCATATGCTACTTCAAAAGGAGTACAATTTGCTAAGGAAAATCATGAATTTAAAGGGGTGTATTCCATATGGCCATCGGCGCAATGCATCAGCCATAACCGTGCTAGTTCAAATAGTCTGTAACGGATGAAGTCGCTAGCGGAAGATGAGCATTCAACTCAGGTATCCAGCGTGGCAGTGCAGCAGTATGCATCTCATCTTCTTGTCGTCTAGCCGTCATTGCCTGCATGTCGTCTCCATCCTCCGCTGCCAGCCGCATGTCCTCCGTCGTCGAGACTTGTGGGGACGCATGCCATCTCCACTGTCGAGCAAATCATGTGCTGAGAATACATACCCTGGCAACAAAAAATTGAGGGACGTCAAGCTAGCGATGATGGATCATTCTGCCTCCGATTGCATGCATACATACTAGTACTAGCACAGCATGCCTACTACTAGTACAAGACCATGACATCAATTGATTTGTGTTGAGTGAGTGCAGCGTACCTTCGATGGATTCTCGCTGATTCAATCCGGCCGGAGTGGCCGGGTATGCGTGCTGGACGTGCTGGTTGAAGCCGTCCACCTGGGAAGCACGGCCGGGGACGTCGGCGGCCATGAACGCGTCTGCCCAATAGGCCCGCGGATCTGCCAGCCGGCGGCGGCGGGGGGCTGGTGCAATTTTTCTAGGTCGTGGTTGCAGGCTATAGATGAGAACGTCGTTTCAGATAGAATCAATGGATTAGACGTCCACAAGCTATAAAAGAGGAATCAGTTAGAACTGATTTTCGAATCCAAAGGCTTTATCCAGTGTGTTTTTTTTTACTTCAATAAATAAGCGGGTTTAACGGCTGCAACCCGCTAGATGGTCCGTCCGGTGTGAATTGGATCGACAAGGCTATAGGCGGGAGTATGTACTCCTAGGTGTACCAATCCATTTTCCTATATATATATATATGATAGGTCTATTATGATAACACCTCTTAAGAATATTATTCTAATAACATCTGCCTTATTCTGCTAACAATTCCACACCTCCTGCTGTCGCGAACCGAACCGCTGGCCCGATCCAAACTAAACCGCACGCACCCACCAACCGCACCTTATCCACTCCCATCCCCTGCCGCAGCACAACGCCCCCAACTTCCCTCACCTCCTTCTCCCGACCCCCAGTTGAGCTCTCGTGCTACAACCACCGGCCCCCTCCACCTCCCTCCCCCTCCCGTCCAGCGCCGGACGAGGATCCTCTGCCGTTCGGCAGGGTGCCGTTCGACCACTGACTGATGGGGCCCATCGGGGAACAGGCCCACATGGCAGCGCCACAACGGCAGGAGCCGCACGTTAGGGGAGCCGCTTCCTCCAGCGCCACCGCACCAGTTCCTCTCCTGTCCACCTTCTACCGGCGCCGCGCCGTCCCTCCCACGCCCCGCCGCCCCTGACCCCGGCCGGTGCTCCTCCCACCCCCACCCCACCCTAGCTGCTCGCTATCCCCACCACCTTCCCCAGTACACCACCACCAACCTTCCTGTCACCAGATCCATGGCCGCCGCACAGCCCCGGCCGACTACCACCCGCGCCGCCACGGCGGGCGCCGTCGGAGCTCCCATGTGCCCCCCTGCAACACTCCGTCGCCACGGTCCAATCCCCACAGCCCCCACCGGCCGCCACGCCAGCAAACTACATCCTCGACGACGGCGGATCTCCACCACCACGCGCTGCCCCAGCCTCCTCGGGCTTGACGTCCGCCACCGTAGAGGAGCAGAACCACCACCGTGGCCATGCGCGTGGAGGCCAAGCCCAGCGCGGCCATGGCCCGGAGCTCGCCTCTGGCCTATTCTAGTCTTCCTCTCCGACCACGGCCCAAATCCGTGCCCCCCGTGCCGCCCCGCGCGCTAGCGGAAGATGCCCGGGATAGACTACCCATCAGCAAGCGGATCTGGAGGCCCCCAGTTGCCGGCGGCTCTACTTGATCCACTCTGTCTCCTCTGCCACTGGAGACGCACAACCGTGGTGGTGCAGTGCACCGCGACTCCCGTGTGCAGTGAAGTGGGAGTGTGCCCCTCCTCCCCTTGCAGTCTAGCCGCCCCGCACTTGCAGTGCGCCGGCGCGCGCGATGCGGCTCCAGCTTTGCCGTGCAGTTCATTGATGATAGCGTGCACTCCCCAGGTGCTGCGTGTGCATTTCAATTTTTTTTCACCTGCAAAAAGATGTGCTCTGGTGCAGTTCATTGTTGATGTATCTCAAGTGCAGTTTTCAGATGGGTGCTACAAGCGTCCGCACCACTTCTTTGATCCACTATGGAGGCAAAAACGAGATGGCAAAAACATTCTTGTTCAGAAGTCCAGTTGTGAATTTTATGTGAACAATTCATGTAGCAGCGGACATGTAGTGCAAAAATGGTGTTTTCCGTGTTTGATGATTTTATGTATAAAAGTTATATGGACTCTTTGAAAATTGTTTACCAAAGAAGTTCATTTCGAATTGTGTTGCGACTCATTTCCCTCGACCATGCAGTTTGCTTCTTCGCACGTGTACAACTCGCCAATGTGGAAACCCAAAATTCCAAACAAAAAAAAGAAAGAAGGAAACGAAGTGCAAACATGTGTTAAATGAAAAATTGTAGAGAAACGACAAAAAAGGAATGCCGTTCACTTGACCATTTGATGCAATGCGGTTTTCGAACTAAAGCAGTGCGGTTGGGTGTCTGATGTTGTTCATCTTGTAAGTGATCATTTGATGCAGTGCGGTTTTCTAACTGAAGCAGTGCGATCGGGTGTTTTTCTAACTAAAGCAGTGCGGTCGGTTGTCTGATGTTGTTCATCTTGTAAGTGACCATTTGATACAGTGCAGTTTTCTAACTGAAGCAGTGCGGTCGGGTGTCTGATGTTGTTCATCTTGTAAGTGCAAAAAAAAAATGTTACTGAAACGACATAATGTGGTTCACTTCTCCATACTTTTGGGGTTCACTTATGTCCGATGTGAAGTCCTGTACACTTCCTGGCACGAGAGAATTTACGTGTAAATAGAATCAAGCAGTTCGCTTGCCCGTCTAATGGAGTGCGGTTTCCTATCCGAAGCAGTGCACTTTTCTGTTCAATGTGGTTCATTTGTCGATTTTGCTGTCGCGAAAATCAGAGTGTTCGCATTTCAGTAAATTTAAAAATGCTCTTAAACTGTAAGGAATTATAGAGCGTGTTCTACATGAAAAAGTTGCGCCTCGTCGATATCTTTCCAACGGCATATAATTTGAATCATTCTGATCGGCACTTTGTAAAAATTCGCGAAAAATGGTTGCTGCCTCTCGTCGTCAGCCACACGATTTTCAAAATTAACTAAAAACCGTAAGGAATCTCAAAACCATTTCAACATATGAAAGTTGCGCCTCGCCGTAGATTTCCAACGGCGTATCACATGTCTCGTTTCGACAAACGTTACGAAAACTGAAGCGAAAATAGTACGAAAATTGCAAAAAATTCGAAAAAACAGAATTCCGCGATTTACTAAATTTAAAGCTGCTCTTAAACCGTAACGAATTAGAGAAAATAATAGATATTAAAAAGATGTGATTCGATGATATTTTTCCAATGGTGTATCATTTGCTTCATTTCGACAAGGAGTTTAGAAAAATCATGAAAATACGCTCGCTGCCACTTGTCGTCCGCCACACCATTTTTGAAACTGCTCTTAAACCGCGAGGAATCTTGAAAAGTGTTCAATATGGCGAAGTTGCACCTAATCCATAGCTTTCCAACGATATATTATACGCCTCATTTGGATAAACGGTTAAAAAAACTAGAGCGAAAATAGTACCGGAAAAACACTGCGTGCAGTTTTTTCTCACATGAAGTTTAGTAGTCTGTATTGCAGTGCTCTCGCTACAAAAAGTGCAGTGCACCTGCGTTGAGCATGCAATGCGAAAGTATTATCAGAATAGTTATTCTGATAATATTATCAGAATAGACCGGCTGTATATATATAATATAGGAAAAATAAATTATTTTAATAAATATTAGCTTAGATTTTGATTAGGCTAATATGGGATTAGGTGAAAATGGTAGACAGGTATGCTTTTTATCTTGAATAGTATTTACTGTTCACTAGGTAGGCACTATTCACAATAGTGTTTACTATTCAGTATACTATTTGGAATAGTACTTCACTATTCACAGTAATATTTAATTCAATATGATTACCTCCACGTTCTAACTTGATAATTTATTTGACACAAGATCTATTCTGGGCTGGCGAGGCCAACAATTCGTCCGACGGTGTGCGCAGAGGTGTAAAATCCTACTTAGCACTCACCATATTTTTCATTATGTTGTATCAGATGTAGCTAGTTACGTTCACTTAGTAGTTTTAATTGCAAATTTATGGGGTAAATTCCTATCGTCTTCCCAAGCAGTTCCACCCGAAGGGAACACTTCTCTACGGCCACAAGGTTCTCATTCAAATGCCACTCTGCGCTACACAGAGAACTACACACGCAGAGATTTCTCCTATATAATCCCTAGCATAAGAACTCGTCCCATAAATTCATAAACAAAAACACTAAGTGAGACCAAGAAACTACATCATTTTCACAACATAATTACATATGATTTTCCTATCGGAAGGCCCCGAAGGGATTACACACAAATAGGAAATTACCTTCAAACTCTTGGCGATTGAAGCGCCTTCTTGGCTATTCTACTAGTAGTGGTGGTGACTAAACTACGAAGGAAATTGTGCTCTGGTGGAGGGTCTCGATGCTCTGAGTGCTTCGTGCTCTCCCGTCTTGTGTTGTGTTCTTGAGCCCAACGTCTCCTTTTATAGCCGCGAGGGGTGGCTGCTAGGGAGGCCTTTGGGACTCTTCCTTCACTTATTTTACACATAGTAGTATGCACACGTGTCCTACTAGGGTACATGCGTGTCCTTCTAATAATATAAAAAAGTGCATGGTAGTATGCACGCGTGTCCTATTAGGGTACATGTGTGTCCTTCTAATAATATAAAAAAGTGCGAGAGAGAGCGCCGACAAACTTGAATCTTCAGGAAACTTTGTTTTCTTTACGTGGCATTGTCTCTTGGTGAATAATTGGCTGACCTCTGTGTACCAGTCTTTGCTCCTCGGCTATACAGATCTTCATTTGGTTAGCCTTCAAAGCTTCTTCTGCCTTCAAGAATCCTTACCAGTGTATGCATACATACATGCCAAGGCCGCTTAAGTTTTCAACATTGCTTATTCTTTTTTACAAGGGTCTTCCCTGCCCATATGATTGATAATACCTTATCAATATTTAAAATATCTATTCTTGGAATTTTCTATCAATATTTAAAATATTTATTCTTGGAATTTTCTATCAATATTCGGGTCGGGTATAGTCCTCCGTGCCCGAATAATTGGTAGCGATATCAACATAGGCAATTTGGGCTTTATTCATGTCGCTGCCCATGCCCTGCTATGTCCATATGATCATCATCATCATTTAACAGATTGAAATCATATTTTTGGTCGCATTCTTTCTTTATTTCTTCAAATTTTTCATCCATTTCATGCCTTAATTCTTTTAATATTTCTTCTTTCAATTATTTCTTTATTATTTTTGAAAATTCTTTAAACCTTTTATCCATTTCTTGATCTATGTATTCACTGTCTAAAGGGTCAAGCCCCTTTAGAAGACATTCTTGATATGTCTTATATTTTGGAGACTCTTCTTTCTTTATATTTTTTTAGCTTGATGCCTCCCCTTTTATGGGAGTTGGTGAAACAGGTATGCCTCTTCTCATTTGGATATAGTCTTTAGCCTTTGGGTCAATATAATAATCTGGTCCTAATACCTTTCTTGCCCAAAGTAAGGCATCATCTATATTATAATACCTTTTGAATGTTAAATCTTGTCCTTTTCTTTTTGCATCTAATTTTTCAATCATAATATTCCCCCATTCCAAATATATGCCAGGTTTATTTCCATCAAATATAAGATATAGTGTTTCTCCTTTTGGTATTTCAATCTTTTCTGGCTTTGGAAATTTTTTGTTTAATTCGTTAAAATATTCTGCCAAACTATTAAGAATTGATAAAAAATATCCTTTTTCCTCTCTCTTGAGAGTATATTGGAACAAAAATTATCCAATATGCATCTTTGAGCTTCATCAAGCTTGATATGAGTTTTGGCTTGAAATTGAATGTATTTGGCTGAAATACTTTCAGCCTATTTTCTTCTCCAAAGAAGAGATATTCATCCCTGTTGGCGAATAATACTTTCCTCATTTCTGCAAATTTGATGCACGAGAAAATATGTCAGATAAGGTATTATCCTTCCCCTTAATATGCTAAAAAATAATGTTATAACCATTCCCAGCTATGGTGTCTTCAAATAAAACTCATCTTCTGGTTGAGCTTTTCTTACTATTAATTTTATTGTATTATCGGCATATAGCTTCACAGTCTGTTCGCACTGTAAAATCTTTAAATCCTAGATATAGCCTAAATGCATTTATTGCATTTACAACTTCAAGGATCTCCCTATCAATATTATTTACCGTTTTTAATTTGTAACTTCCTGAAGCACATCTGCATATTTTTCATCTGCTTTTGGAGAGTATTTATTGGGTTTTTGTTTGAGTATCGCACCCCATCCTACCTTAGATGCATCTGTTTCAATTATAAAATAATTGTCTTCTAGAGGCAATTCTAGGGGTTTTAAATTCTTGACCTTTTCCTTGACGATCTTTACTAATTTTATACCTTCAGAATTGAAGTATTTTTGACCATTTTCTTCTTCTTAATTTAGCATATAAAGGTCCTACTAGCTTTACTATGTTATCTATATAGTTTCGCGCATAGTTTACAATTCCTAAGAACTGCTGTAAAACCTTTTTATCACTCATATTATGAGGAAACTCCAATATTTTCTTTGCAATATGTTATTGTAGATATATCTTTCCTTCTCCTATTTCATGACCAAGGAAATTTATTTTTTCTTTGTAATTTTCCATCTTCTTTTTGGATAGTATGAGCCCATTTTGTTCTACCTTTCCAAAGAACACTTCAAGATGAGCTATATGCTCTTTGTATGATTTTGAGAATACTAACAAATCATCTATGTATACCAATATAAATGCTTGATTATCATTAAATATATTTTGCATTTTTCTTTGAAATAATGCAGGCACATTCTTTAGACCTAATGGCATTACTAGCCATTCATAATGGCCTTGTGGACAAGTAAATATTGTCCAGGGATTAGTTTTTTCAGCAATTTTTACTTGCCAAAATCCCGCCTTTAAGTCAAATTTAGAGAAATATTTACTTCATTGTATTTTGTTAATCCATTCCTTCTTATTAGGTATATTGTAAGCAGTCAACTGTATTATCATTAAGCCTTTTAAAATTAATTACCATTCTAGATTTACCTCTAACTTCTTCAGCATGATTTCTAACTATAAAAGCAGCAGATCGACGAGGGCTTCTACTTTCTCTTATAGCTTTTAGCTTTAATAACTCTTCAATATGCATTTTGAACTCTTCGATATCTTTACGAGTAGCTTCTATTGGTCCTGACTTAATTATATAATCTAGATTTATGATTTTATTTTGCAAAGTATAAAGTTCTTATCTCAATGTTTCATTGGTATTTCTCTCCAAATTATATACAAAGTTTAGCGATCCTTAACTAGTTCTGTGGCAAGCTATGGTAGACACAATTTTACCTATATATATATATATAACTATTTAAGGGTCGCTAAACTTTTAACGGTTTAAAAGTTATAAAAAAATATGAAATAAATATGGGAGCATCGCTCTAATATAATAAGATGATCCAACAGAGAGATTGTCAAAATATGCATCTATGTGTCCTCGGCAAAAATAATAAGCATTTCAGCTCACTACGACATAAATATATACTGGACCATTTATTTTTTTGTCCAGGACACATACAGTCGTATTTTTTAATCCCTCCATTGGATCATGTTATATTATAGGTGTGTTGGTTCAGTATTTTTTTCAGAATTTTTGAGATCTTCTGCACCGTTGAAACCATTAACTAGTTCTGTGGCAAGCACTGGTAGAAAATCCTACTCCTATATATATGGGTTGAGAGAGAGAGAGAGAGAGAGAAATGGGTTGATACACGTAGGAGTACATACTCCCTGTCACATTTAACTTTTTATTCCCACCGATGTGTATTGGGTCTCGCTAGCAAACCGACTTAGCGCTTAATTAGTTAGTTAGTTATTCAAATATATGTGGTAATCCTGCACGTACAAAAAAGATCACCTAACGTTTGATAAGTTGTTCCATGTCCATACTAATAGGGATAAACACGTGCTGTTTCAAATATTGTTGGCCGTGTATTAGGATGTTTGTTTCTTCTTTTTTTTCTTCTTCCATTAAGACAATTCACCAAACATGTTCCAAAAAAAAAAATGCTTGACGAGCACATTGATCTGGACTCATAGACAAGAAGTCGTTCGTGGGTTCAATAGGGGAGACAACATGCAGCTGCGATGACTCGACGTGTGGCAGTTAGATGATACAGGCCGAGATGCATCTGGCAGAGGAGACGAGAAGCCACCGAGGTATGGATGAATTTTCACGCGTGCATTTGTCATACGTATAAGCTAACAAGTCAGGGTTAATATTATAAGCGCCTTCCGTGGGTCGCCTGATACATTGACATGCGTCATCATGCATGATGAAGCGCCTGGCATGCATGTTATTTAAATCGTTATATTGATCATGGCAAGGTACGGCGTGTCATGCATGCATGAATGTGATTACTTGCGTCCCTTGTACTAACTAGCGTGTAGTGCGCGGCGTGCCGCCGCGCCACATGGATTGGTAAGTTATTTATTTATTTTTTATAATTTTTTGTAAGTCGTCTCAAGGCTTAATTCACGACAAATTAGTTATTTGTTTTTTTTGGTAATTTTTTGTAAGTCGTCTCAAGGCTTAATTCACGGCAAATTAGTTATTTGTTTTTTTGGTAATTTTTGGTAAGTCGTCATCGAGGCTTAATTCATGACAAAGTAGTTCATATAAGAAAAGGGTGTATGCATAAGTGATCTACAGTAGGTGGGAAAAGGATGCATCTAGTCTAGGCGGTATATGCATAAGTGATCTACAGTACGTGGTGGTAGTGGCTACTGGATACAAAATTGCAAAGCTCTAGTTCTTTTCTTAGACATGAGGTTAGCTAAAAAAAGGATTGTTCTTCGCTAACAAATAGAAGATGATGCCAACAATGAGGCTGTTTCAAGACCCCATTTATTTAATCACTACCGGTCAGTTTTCATACTACATATATACTGGGAAACACTCAAGAAGACCACATGTGCAACTTTAACACAGCTTCCTGGAACAATCAACTGTCTTTTTAGAGAATTCATTAGCATGGATGATATACAATGCGCCAAATCCATAACAGCTCGGCTTCATGGAACAATCAATTGTCCTTTTAGAGAATTAGTTAGCACGGATGATGTCCGATCAGCACGATGTATGCAAACATTTGAGTTGCTTTAATATCAGGATTGAAATCTGTAGAAATTCATGTGACCAGACCACACTATCTAAGGACCAAGGAAAATCTCATGATAAAATTGTCAGCTTTATGTAAGATAGCAATGATGCTAGAAATGGGAAGTTCCAGGGGCCTAAGTTTTATACTGATAAAGGCCATTAGAACCTTAGAAACACGGAAAATCCCTTGTGGCCTCAAGAAAACAATCAAGTATGAAAGAAAAAAGAAAGAAAATAGATGGAGTATATAATTAGCAACCTTCCAAAATAAAATACGATAAATGACATGGAGAAGGCACAAGTTCACTTAGATTTGTAGGTACTTCAATTTAGAAAAGGAATTGTACAAACTAATTGCTAGAGCAGCAATGAAGCAGTGAACAAAAAAAAGAAAAGATTGTAGGAAGTTCCACATAATAAGCAACCTTGAGATAGAGATGACAAAAGGCTAAAACGACCTTGGCTCCCAGAAGTTGTGTAGGGTGTGGTCGTTTTTTCTCAGAGTGCAAGAAAGCAAAGAAAATAATAATTCTGAAGTTACCCAAATATCCACAATAGGGTTATTTACTGGCAGTAATTGGTATTGAAAAGGTAGGTGCTAAGTAGCTCTCTAATATATATTTTGTTTGGAGAATCTTATAGGAAATGTTGGTCTATGCTCTTTACTATTTAACCAGAGCATGATTATTATAAACAAAAAATGGTACATGTATATTAGACAATGTGAATCAGTAGTCACTGAATTGGAAGCATGATTAACAAGGGAGAAAGCGAAGTCCTCGTATGCAGTTGTTAGTTGGTAGTTGAGCAGTTTTAACATGATCCCCCTTATCTCCTTTTTTCACATGAAAGGTAAGAGCATATAATAGATCTGACCCGTTGATCTCATTAATTGGTGGTCTAATTAACTCTTACCTTCTTACCTGACATGTAAAAAGCTGGGGTAAGAGGGAGCATGTTAAAATTTGCCTAGCTGGTAATCAGGAGCTAGAATGATTTACAAAAGGAGATGTATAGCCAGTTCAAGCATTTAGGAATCAGTGGATACTCAACTGTAAGCATGATCCATAGGAGAGAAAGCAGTTAGATTATGCAACCATTAATTGGTAATTAATGACCGGTACGTTTGTAAGCAGCTCTCATAGTAAGAACAGATCTTGTGAGCTCAAGAGACCAAACTGCTACAGTCCAATTTCTAAAGCATTTCTTGCAAAAGAAAATACAAACAATACTGCTAAAAACATAAAGTCATTGTGCCAATATCTCCTACAAAGATCAAATGGGGAAATAGGTACGGGGAAATTTAAGTGGTTCTGGAATAAGAAGGAATTTCTCATCTGTTTTGCCAAATTGCACTGCATGTAAAGTTATGCCCAAAATGTTATGCTTGACTCGGGAATAATGTAGTGCAGCAGTATATTGCCAATAAATCATGCTCAGTTGTACTGGAAGCCAATATACTCCACAAGACACATCTCGTCAGAATTAAAGTTCCAAATGTACATAGACATCAAGCTGTAGCATTTCCTCAGTACGTCAGTAATGCACATCAAGTGCTTATGTGTTTGAACAGCATGCGAAATTAAAACAGAATTCCTTCCAGGAAATGGAACACAACATAATGGATAGATCAAGAATAAAAACGATTTACCATGCTATATTAGAGATGTAGGTCATGAATTTCTTGCACATACAGGCAGGAGCTGGATCTCAAAATCCATGTCCTCCCCACAGACTTGCACACATACCTGGTAAACCTTCCGTTTAGACTAATAATCAATTAGGTATACAATTTTCTGTACTATATGCACCCACCTTCTGATCTGAACTTGTAAGCAATGACAGTTCATCTCCTTGTAAAACAAAACCTTTCTGCAATGACATATCAAACCAAGAGCAAAAAAACCTCCCACATGTTTTTTCCCTTACATCAGTAAAAACAGAAGTCTAGATAATACAAACTATCATCTAATCTAGTAATAATTATGGTGTGTGTAGTTATATAGATTTGAACAGTGGATGTGAAAAAGAACAAAAAGAGGAGCATACCTTAGTGGTGTTGCTACTGCCAATAAAGTGACGACCAACTGGAGAGCTACCGCCTGAGAGTTGCTAGCTCGCTGCTTGCCGCGTGAGTGACAGAGGAGGAGTCGAGAGCTCGTGGGGAAAGGAGGGGCGAAACACTGCAGCAGCTCGCTGTTGGCTCGCCTCCGGAGGACAGAAGGCCGTGGGCAGTGGGCTCGTCCACCGCCGCCACCAAGTTGGAAGCTGGCGCTGTAGGCTTGCCGAGGAAGGCGGAAGGGCACCGTCTAGGACCAAACTGAGAGCAACGCCGAAAAAAAGAGAGCAGATCCGTCAGCATCATCCTCTCGCTCGCCCGTACTGGCAGATGACGCGTCGGTTCCCTTCTGCGCTTCCGTGGGGAGAAACATCAAGTGAAACGCCATCACTCGGGGCATGGGGGATGCGTGGCGGTGACGCGGCTTGCTGGGGCGGCGGTCGCCGGGATGTGCCGAGGACGGCGCTGCACACTCTCAATCTTGGCTTCACGGACGCAGCGGATAGCAACCCATCCGTGAGGATGCTGGCGAGCACCAACTTGACGCGATCGTGTCCTCCCCGCGAGCCCCACCGCCTGGTGCCGCCACCGCTCATCTGCCCAGTCGCCGTTCCATGACCATGCCGTCCGCGACCGACCACCACAAACGCCCCTTCCATCGCCACCTCTTCGCCGAGCGGCGTCACCATCGTCCCTCTCCGCCATCCAGCACCGTGGGTTGGCTGTCCCGGTGGTCGCCCGTCTCGTCTTCCTCTGGGAGGTGCCCGGTCGCCTCCCTTGTGCAGCCGGCTAGGACAGGGTGTATGTGAAGAGGGGGTGGTGTAGCCGAAGTGGAAGGAGGTGCAATGGCTACGTGCGCCACCACCTTGGCCCGGGGAGGGTAGATGCGAAGCCGTCGCTCCGAGAGGATTTGGATGCCGGCAGTCGGGCCTGGCAGAGAACGGGAAGGATGGTTGTGGGAGCCGCGATCTGGGAGATGGACGGGGGCATTTTATAGTCGTCTACATCGGAAGCAGTTTTGATGGGATGCCTCTCGAGAGGTCCAGAGAGACAGCTCTAGACGCCTCCACATCCACCCGTCTAAATAGGCCACTGCCACGTAATATCAAAAGACAAGTACAATAAAATAATATAGAGGAACTCTCCGGTAGAATCTCATGCACACGCATCAATAGACAAGGTCATCTGACTTTGGCAATCACCACGTCAAATCAAACGTGCTAAAACCATCCAACCAAGATTTTTTTACTGCACCCAGGAAAACTGCTGGACACGCGTCACCCCAACAACCGTGCTAAAAAAAGTTCAAAAAAACCCAAAAAAATGAATCCCTTACGGGCCTAATATTCTTAGTATTTATTTATATTGTAACTGTTGGATCTAGATGACGTCCGCTCCGCATGAATAATGAAGCTTCACCTCATCTGAATCAGATTGGCCAGTCATCTTCAAAGGCCAACACGAAACTGTAATAAGATAGATCGATGGTACTCAAAAGACTGATGAAGCAAGACACTCCGCCAACGTGGAACTCCAACCAAGATTGATCGATGCGGCATTGTGATGCAAATACATAGTTTTAAGTGTTGTTTTTTAGTACGCAGATGCCATCATTCAAAATGGATTATACTTTTTTATTATACCTCCCTTTGAATTAATTGTACTTGTTTTTAGGTTTCTATGTACATTCCATAGCTAAAATTGTGTATATACCTCATCTATAAAAAAATATGGTATGTACTCCATTGTACTGAATTGGTATATATCACCCGCAAAAGAAAGTAATGAATTGGCATATACTCATCGCAAAAAATATGGCATATACTCCATTGAAAAAGTATGTACCATATATTTTGTGATGGGGTATATATCATTTTTTTGTCATGAGTATAGCCTTTGCCATGGAGTATACACAACAGTTTTTTGATGGAATATATACCACATTTTTCAATGGAGTGTATGCCATTTTTTGTGATGAGTATATCACAATTCATGATGAGTATTTACCGATGATATATACTCCATGGAAAAAATAAATGGTACATACATTTTCAATTGGTATATACTCATCCAAAAATATATGGTACGTAATCCATCACAAGGAAGTAGCATATACTTTCCTTTTGCGGGCATATACTTTATCGCAAGAATGTGGTAATGTGTGCGCTCCATCAAAATTAGTATATATGACCTCCTATATGAAATAAATAATGCATGCAACCTTTGCCCAATTGGTATATACCGAACGAACATACACTACTTCCTTTCAAGTGGAAGATATATACTACTAGTAAGTGTGCACGTGCAACACACGTCTATTTGAACTAATAAGTGTGCACGTGCAACACGCGTCTATTTGGATTAACACAATATACTAAACTTAATACACGACAATTTATTCATAAATTTGAATTTTTCCTATAAAATACACAATCTCTTATTCCCTACTCATACAAACAATTTGAAATATCGTTTCTCCTTAATCAACATGTCTCCTGTATTAAAAGACCACCAAGTGTTTCCAATGTATAAAACTCAAAATTATTTAGAAGATTTATCACGATTCTCCATATGCACACATTTATGCAAGTATAATCACACATGAAAATGTCACTTAGGACAAGCTAAGGAACCGTTTCAGTGCCAACAAACTCCAGTCAAGAATTATTATTACAATTGAGTGTCAACCACAATAGCGGGAAGAGACCTCTATGGTTTGTTGAAAAGAGGAAACCATTGTCAGATAGAGAAGTGTAGAGATGTCTTGACTGCATAGAATCAGCTGTGAAACAAGACAAAAAAATACTAGCTGGACCATCCGATTCTACTATCGCACACAAGTATCGTAATGTCTAGAGGCAAGAAAAGTGACTTACTTTATTATGAAAGCAGAACATGTAAACCAAATAAAAATTACAGTGATAAATTGCATAATTATACTTGTTATTCAGTGGACAAAAGCATTAATACGACAACTTGGAACAGTTACTTGAGTACTACACATTTCTTTAAGGGCTCAACATTCTAAAATTTTGACAATATAACAAATATCCTCCCAGTTTATAGTAATAATGATACGAAGATAAATAATTTGGAAATGGCCTTCAACATGCGTAGGCTACCACTTGTAAGAATAACAGTGGCAAAAAAGGCCAACAAATGTCGGTTTAGAAATAAAAAAACTGCAGACATGCTTCCAATTTTAACAACTCTAGTGGATAAAACATACCTTACCTCTCAAGTCAGGAAATAGTCAAATGAAAAAATGTACTTCTTATAAGTAGTAGAGATGAAGTCATAAGGATCATGATTCAAGATATTCGAAGAAACATGGTTGGTCTCTCTGTATGATGCGAACTCGTCACCTCTACCAAAGTGGTCGTGCGTAGTATGTAATGTAGAGTGCAATAATGAAATAAAATAAATGATATGAGAATTTACCATGACCACAAAATATCCTACATTCGTCATCATCATAATCAACATGCACTTTTTGCTTCTTTTGTATGTGGTCCAAGTATTCTATCAGGAAAACATGTTAACTCAACTGTAGATAAGGACGGTATGAAAACGCTCATGTAAAATTACAATTGCCATGTATCTGCTGGACAAAAAAAATACACTTATGCAAACTTCTGGGGTTTTTCACGTAATTTCATGACTGCAAGTAAGGTCTTGGTTCAGCGAATTTGTCTGTGAGTTCACTATGTAGTCGTAAGTTGGCCATGTAATAACCAGTAGTCAGTACTTAAAAAAACAGGGATGTCTATTGCAGGTACGTGAAAATCAGTGAAAAATTAAAGAAAGAAAGAAGGCATTGGTTGCCTGAAACCCAACTGTGTGTGCTCCAGCGCGCCTCTGTTTCTCATTGCCTCATCTCTAGTTTCTGCAATTCTAGATGTGTCACCACCAGCGAGGTAGCGATGACAGTAAAAAAACAACACTCGGTGCTTACCGGATTAGTGTGTGTGTGCGGCGCATTCGCGTGGCGAGCGTCTCCGTCGTTTAGGCCTACGAGCGTCCGTGGCGACCGTGTTCTCTCACCAACTGGGCGGCGTTGTCGACGCAGGTGAATCAGTAGTCCAGCTTTGAGGCGGCTCCCTCCATGCACCGAGGCGCCCCCCACTCGATTTTTTTGGCCCGCTTATACTGGTCCAGAATACTCAGCGTTGCCTCACTTGAAGGGCATCGGCGGTGGGTGGTTGTCAGCGTGGGTATTATGGACGGAGCTGAAGTCGACGCGGATGCCGGTGGTTCCCGGAGAGCATGCCAAGACGTGGACGAAGTCGTTGCAGTCAGTAAAAAAGTGACCTGGCCTCCAGGCAGAAGACGAAAGCGGCGACGACACGTGTGTGTGTTCGGAGGAAGCCGCAGCTCCTCCTCGCGTGTCTCCCACTGTGGCTCGCGTGGGTGGTGGGCTGGTGACGGCAGGCGTCTCGCGACCGCGATTCCCGAGACGGTAGGATGCGCTCGCGATTAGTTTCCTAATAATTAGATGCGTTCATGATTAGTTATCTAATAGGATGCGTCCGTGATTAGTTTCCTAATAATTAGGTACGTCCATGATTAATTTCTTAATAGGATGCACGTGATTATTTTCCTAATAATAGGATGCGTCCATAATTAGTTTCCTAATAATAAGATGCATTTGTGATTAGTTTTCTAATAATTAGATGCACATGTGATTAGTTTCTTAATAGGAGTGTCCGTGATTATAGTTTCCTAATTGACCAGATGTGGACTTTCATATTTTCCTCTACGGTGGAGTACAGTCAGTCAATGTAAATTGCTAAGTGCACACAGAGAACAAATTAGGTTAAGGCTAGCTGTTAGATTGAGTTTAGTGGGACTAATCATGCGGTGGTAATGTATCCGTATACGTTTTATAGGGTGCATTTAGAGAAGATAATGTTTGCTCTTTTATAAGTAGTATAGACTATATGAATGGCTTGTAAAAAACTAAGAGTATATGAATGGAAAACACGTGTAGATAAAGGTATCTATTTTTTTATCCCTTAATTCAAGGATAAAGCACATGCATGCACGCTAGAAGAAAGTTGTTGCGTGCATGGTAAAAAAAAGGCAGCAGTTTAGTTGTTATTTTCTAGGCCTGTGTGCTCCTTATCCATATCAAGCATATCCAATTTTAAATTAGTCATCAGAATATTTCATTTATGGTCAGTCGATTTTTGAGTCATTGGATGCGAAATCAAAGGCCCACATTGCTTCTTCAATCTTCACCTTTTTGAGCCACTAGCCATCACCGGCCGAACCGCCGGTCCTCGCCGCCCCGCCCTCCTCGGAACCACTCCTCACTGCCGGTCCTCCGCGACCCCGGCCATCCCTCTAGGACCCCCACCCCCTCCCCGCGCCAACCTTTTTCTCCGGCGAATCCCCACGCCACCGTCCCACCACTGCCCCAATCCTGAACCCTAAGATAGATACTGTTGTAGCCTCTCCAGCGAGGT